>NC_069129.1:72405693-72764448 GCF_026914265.1 Mya arenaria | reverse complement strand
GTACTATACATGTAGTCTAACGGTGACAAGTGGACGTACTATACAATGTAGTCTAACGTGACAAGTGACGTACTATACAATGTAGTCTAACGGTGACAAGTGACGTACTATACAATGTAGTCTAACGGTGACAAGTGGACGTACTAACATGTAGTCTAACGGTGACAAGTGGACGTACTATAGAATGTAGTCTAACGGTGACAAGTGGACGTACTATAGAATGTAGTCTAACGGTGACAAGTGGACGTACTATACAATGTAGTCTAACGGTGACAAGTGGACGTACTATACAATGTAGTCTAACGGTGACAAGTGGACGTACTATAGAATGTAGTCTAACAGTGACAAGTGGACGTACTATAGAATGTAGTCTAATAGTGACAAGCGAACGTACTATACAATGTAGTCTAACGGTGGCAAGTGGACGTACTATACAATGTAGTCTAACGGTGACAAGTGGACGTACTATACAATGTAGTCTAACAGTGACAAGTGGACGTACTATACAATGTAGTCTAACGGTGACAAGTGGATGTACTATACAATGTAGTCTAACGGTGACAAGTGGACGTACTATACAATGTAGTCTAACAGTGACAAGTGGACGTACTATAGAATGTAGTCTAACGGTGACAAGTGGACGTACTATACAATGTAGTCTAACGGTGACAAGTGGACGTACTATACAATGTAGTCTAACGGTGACAAGTGGACGTACTATAGAATGTAGTCTAACGGTGACAAGTGGACGTACTATACAATGTAGTCTAACGGTGACAAGTGGACGTACTATACAATGTAGTCTAACGGTGACAAGTGGACGTACTATACAATGTAGTCTAACAGCGACAAGTGGACGTACTATACAATGTAGTCTAACAGTGACAAGTGGACGTACTATACAATGTATTCTAACGGTGACAAGTGGACGTACTATACAATGTAGTCTACCAGTGACAAGTGGACGTACTATACAATGTAGTCTTATAGTGACAAGTGAACGTACTATACAATGTAGTCTAATGGTGACAAGTGAACGTACTATACAATGTAGTCTAACGGTGACAAGTGGACGTACTATACAATGTAGTCTAACGGTGACAAGTGGACGTACTATACAATGTAGTCTAACGGTGACAAGTGGATGTACTATACAATGTAGTCTAACGGTGACAAGTGGACGTACTATACAATGTAGTCTAACGGTGACAAGTGGATGTACTATACAATGTAGTCTAACGGTGACAAGTGGACGTACTATACAATGTAGTCTACCAGTGACAAGTGAACGTACTATACAATGTAGTCTAACAGTGACAAGTGGACGTACTATACAATGTAGTCTAACGGTGACAAGTGGACGTACTATACAATGTAGTCTAACGGTGACAAGTGGACGTACTATACAATGTAGTCTAACGGTGACAAGTGGACGTACTATACAATGTAGTCTAACGGTGACAAGTGGATGTACTAAACAATGTAGTCTAACGGTGACAAGTGGACGTACTATACAATGTAGTCTAACGGTGACAAGTGGACGTACTATACAATGTAGTCTAACGGTGACAAGTGGACGTACTATACAATGTAGTCTAACGGTGACAAGTGGACGTACTATACAATGTAGTCTAACAGTGACAAGTGGACGTACTATACAATGTAGTCTAACGGTTACAAGTGGATGTACTATAGAATGTAGTCTAACAGTGACAAGTGGACGTCAGTGACAAGTGGACGTACTATACAATGTAGTCTAACGGTGACAAGTGGACGTACTATACAATGTAGTCTAACAGTGACAAGTGGACGTACTATAAAATGTAGTCTAACGGTGACAAGTGGACGTACTATACAATGTAGTCTAACAGTGACAAGTGGACGTACTATACAATGTAGTCTAACAGTGACAAGTGGACGTACTATACAATGTAGTCTAACGGTGACAAGTGGACGTACTATACAATGTAGTCTAACGGTGACAAGTAGACGTACTATGGAATGTAGTCTAACGGTGACAAGTGGATGTACTATACAATGTAGTCTAACGGTGACAAGTGGACGTACTATACAATGTAGTCTAACGGTGACAAGTGGACGTACTATACAATGTAGTCTAACGGTGACAAGTGGACGTACTATACAATGTAGTCTTACGGTGACAAGTGGACGTACTATACAATGTAGTCTAACGGTGACAAGTGGACGTACTATACAATGTAGTCTAACGGTGACAAGTGGACGTACTATACAATGTAGTCTAACGGTGACAAGTGGACGTACTATACAATGTAGTCTAACAGTGACAAGTGGACGTACTATACAATGTAGTCTAACAGTGACAAGTGGACGTACTATACAATGTAGTCTTACAGTGACAAGTGGACGTACTATAGAATGTAGTCTAACGGTGACAAGTGGACGTACTATACAATGTAGTCTAACGGTGACAAGTGGACGTACTATACAATGTAGTCTAACAGTGACAAGTGGACGTACTATACAATGTAGTCTAACAGTGACAAGTGGACGTACTATAGAATGTAGTCTAACAGTGACAAGTGGACGTACTATACAATGTAGTCTAACAGTGACAAGTGGACGTACTATACAATGTAGTCTAACAGTGACAAGTGGACGTACTATACAATGTAGTCTAACGGTGACAAGTGGACGTACTATACAATGTAGTCTAACGGTGACAAGTGGACGTACTATACAATGTAGTCTAACGGTGACAAGTGGACGTACTATACAATGTAGTCTAACGGTGACAAGTGGACGTACTATACAATGTAGTCTAACGGTGACAAGTGGACGTACTATACAATGTAATCTAACGGTGACAAGTGGACGTACTATACAATGTAGTCTAACGGTGACAAGTGGACGTACTATACAATGTAGTGTAACGGTGACAAGTGGACGTACTATACAATGTAGTGTAACGGTGACAAGTGGACGTACTATACAATGTAGTGTAACGGTGACAAGTGGACGTACTATACAATGTAGTCTAACGGTGACAAGTGGACGTACTATACAATGTAGTCTATTGGTGACAAGTGGACGTACTATACAATGTAGTCTAACGGTGACAAGTGGACGTACTATACAATGTAGTCTAACGGTGACAAGTGGACGTACTATACAATGTAGTCTAACGGTGACAAGTGGACGTACTATACAATGTAGTCTAACGGTGACAAGTGGACGTACTATACAATGTAGTCTAACAGTGACAAGTGGACGTACTATACAATGTAGTCTAACAGTGACAAGTGGACGTACTATACAATGTAGTCTAACAGTGACAAGTGGACGTACTATAGAATGTAGTCTAACGGTGACATGTGTACGTACTATACAATGTAGTCTAACGGTGACAAGTGGAAGTACCATAGACTCAGTGTGTGTATACCATGTGATAATTTTCGTCATATATGCTAAGTCGGAAAGCAACATTTTGCTTAAAATGAAGACTTAAATCAAAGATAACTTTTCTTTTACAACACCATTTTAAATGAAACAAAGGGCAGTCTATGCCGCTTAAAGAGCCCTGCATTTGGTGTATTACCAACAATTGATTAAGACAATAGTTTCGTCAAACACATCGACAAACCTGTTTCCAAAATCATGTCTTGACAGTGTTCCGTCAGACGGCCGTATTGTGCAAAGGTTTGTCGAAGTGTTTAAACTAAACCCTCAATCAAACTCTGGTAAAAAAACGTTATCTTTGTTTAGAGTATTTTTTCAAATCAAAATATTGCCTTCCGACGTAGCATTTATGACGCAATTAATCACGTGGTATACACACACTGAGACTGTTGTCTACCAGTGACAAGTGGACGTACACTAGAAAGTAGTCTAACAGTAACAATGTGATGAACTATAGCATGTAGTCTAACAAGGACAAGTGGACGTACTATAGAATGTAGTCTAACAGGGACAAGTGGACGCACTATAGAATGTAGTCTAACAGTGACAAGTGGACGTACTATAGAATGTAGTCTAACAGTGACAAATGGACGTACTATACAATGTAGTCTTACGGTGACAAGTGGACGTACTATAGAATGTAGTCTAACAGTGACAAGTGGACGTACAATAGCATGTTGTCTAACAAGGACAAGTGGACGTACTATAGAATGTAGTCTCACAGGGACAAGTGGACGCACTGTAGAATGTAGACTAACAGTAACAATGTGACGTACAATAGCATGTTGTCTAACAAGGCCAAGTGGACGTACTATAGAATGTAGTCTAACAAGGACACGTGGACGCACTATAGAATGTAGTCTAACAAGGAAAAGTGGACGTACTATACAATGTAGTCTAACGGTGACAAGTGGACGTACTATACAATGTAGTCTAACGGTGACAAGTGGACGTACTATACAATGTAGTCTAACGGTGACAAGTGGACGTACAATAGCATGTTGTCTAACAAGGACAAGTGGACGTACTATAGAATGTAGTCTCACAGGGACAAGTGGACGCACTGTAGAATGTAGACTAACAGTAACAATGTGACGTACAATAGCATGTTGTCTAACAAGGCCAAGTGGACGTACTATAGAATGTAGTCTAACAAGGACACGTGGACGCACTATAGAATGTAGTCTAACAAGGAAAAGTGGACGTACTATACAATGTAGTCTAACGGTGACAAGTGGACGTACTATACAATGTAGCGTAACAGTGACAAGTGGACGAACTATAGAATGTAGTCTAACAAGGACAAGTGGACGTACTATAGAATGTAGTCTAACAAGGACAAGTGGACGTACTATAGAATGTAGTCTAACAAGGACAAGTGGACGTACAATAGCATGTTGTCTAACAAGGACAAGTGGACGTACTATAGAATGTAGTCTAACAGATACAAGTGGACGCACTATAGAATGTAGTCTAACAGTAACAATGTGACGTACTATAGCATGTAGTCTAACAAGGGCACGTGGACGCACTATAGAATGAAGTCTAACAAGGAAAAGTGGACGTACTATACAATGTAGTCTAACGGTGACAAGAAGACGTACTATACAATGTAGTCTAACAGTGACAAGTGGACCAACTATAGAATGTAGTCTAACAAGGACAAGTGGACGTACTATAGCATGTAGTCTAACAAGGACAAGTGAACGTACTATAGAATGTAGTCTAACAAGGACAAGTGGACGTACTATAGAATGTAGTCTAACGGTGACAAGTGGACGTACTATAGAATGAAGTCTAACAGTGACAAGTGGACGAACCATAGAATGTAGTCTAACAAGGACAAGTGGACGTACTATAGAATTTAGTCTAACAAGGACAAGTGGACGTACTATAGAATGTAGTCTAACAAGGACAAGTGGACGTACTATAGAATGTAGTCTAACAAGGACAAGTGGACGAACTATAGAATGTAGTCTAACAAGGACAAGTGGACGTACTATAGCATGTAGTCTAACAAGGACAAGTGGACGTACTATAGAATGTAGTCTAACAAGGACAAGTGGACGTACTATAGAATGTAGTCTAACAGTGACAAGTGGACGTACTATAGAATGTAGTCTAACAGTGACAAGTGGACGTACTATAGAATGTAGTCGTAGTCTAACGGTGACAAGTGGACGTACTATACAATGTAGTCTAACAGTGACAAGTGGACGTACTATAGAATATAGTCGAACAGTGACAAGTGGACGTACTATACAATGTAGTCTAACGGTGACAAGTGGACGTACTATAGAATGTAGTCTAACAGTGACAAGTAGACGTACTATAGAATGTAGTCTAACAGTGACAAGTGGACGTACTATAGAATGTAGTCTAACAGTGACAAGTGGACGTACTATAGAATGTAGTCTAACAGTGACAAGTGGACGTACTATAGAATGTAATCTAACGGTGACAAGTGGACGTACTATAGAATGTAGTCTAACAGTGACAAGTAGACGTACTATAGAATGTAGTCTAACAGTGACAAGTGGACGTACTATAGAATGTAGTCTAACAGTGACAAGTGGACGTACTATAGAATGTAGTCTAACAGTGACAAGTGGACGTACTATAGAATGTAGTCTAACGGTGACAAGTGGACGTACTATAGAATGTAGTCTAACAGTGACAAGTGGACGTACTATAGAATGTAGTTTAACGGTGACAAGTTAATGTTCTATAGAATGTTGTCTATCGGTGATATTATGATTTGCTTAAGTATGTTTTGAACCGTTTTCAATATCGTTTCTTCCTGAGTATCTTACAACTGATAAGCCATTCAGCCCAAATTTAATTCCTAATCTACTGTGATATTATTTGCTTTTTATGGATAACCTTCGAGGAACTTATTCTTATTATTATTGCAAACATTGAAGTGATCCTATTTAAAAGTAAAAAACATAATGATTCCCCACCAGTTTACACAATTACATTGTAGCGTAAGTGTCTTTTAATTCTTAATCACTTTTTAAGCAACGAATAAGAATAAAGTCCCATAATGGAACATCAATGAAGGAAATGGTTAAATCCGTTACATTTAATTAAGAATGTGAATAATTAGTCCGTGGCCATCTTCATCAAAGATCGCGAGGCTTAAGGTCGTAAATTTCCAGGTGTAACCCCATGTTTGACATAAACTGCCTGTCGGTACACATACCGTACTGAACATTTATCGTATAGATTCTGCCCGTAACTTTACGATTGCTATTGAGCGCTCTTAAGCAGAGTAATGTTTACGAGGAAGCAAGCCCCACTAGATTAACTTTCTTGAGTAGACTCTTCCTGACACCACTTGAAAAGCTTAACAGTCACATACTTACACACACACCTCCACACTGACATGTTGACCTGTTTTGGTAAGCCTATTGTTACATTCACATGCATTTATTTACCACCACCTCACACATATTTCCATATTAAGGAATGAACAATAATACTATAGACAGTAAGTCTTCTTTAAGCCAAATTAGCTTATTTAGTAGAAACGGATCTAAACCAGTTTCAAGTGCTTAACAGCTCCATGTAGACGATTCAGACATCTGTGTTAAAGCAACAGATGTTTGAAATAATGAACATGTGCAATATTGTACACTTGGTGAATCTGGTTTATTCTTGTTCAGTGATTGAGATACTTGTAAATTGGTGTTTTAAAGCTTACCCATGTCTGCTCACTCCTGATGCGCTATGGCAATCAAGAGACATTTAGGCGTTCTTTCTCTGGTGAAAATTAAAGCACATGTATGCAGCTTCCGGTATAAAAGACAAATGGCTTATCACTATTGGATATTTGCACTTGAAAATCATTTTCTGACGTTTTCGTTAATCTTACCCGAAATCGATAACTGACAAAAATGATTTCGCCACCTATATTCATTTCGATTCATATCGGTTGTGGCATGTCTCTTAGACTAAGATCTCGCCTGTGTCACCTTAACCTTCTTTTGTTAAGATTAAGAGAGCTCAGCACTAATACATTTATTGTACTTCTGGTACTTAAAACAATATTGTTCCTTGCAGTCAGCTAGTTTTAATATTCGTCCTATTTCTACTTAGTTTATCTAAAACATATCTAAAACTTTAACGTGAAGGCTTCTTAAACAGGTGTTTTCAATTATAATCGTGTTTCAGACCATAGCTCTGTTTTCGGTTCTCTTACATACCAATCTCTTATTTCTTTAACAAAAATGTTTTTTTTAATATACATACCTCGCAATTATTAATTTCTGATCTGTGCCACAATATACAGACTATTCAATCAAAGAGTTCGTGTTGCCTTTAGGTGATATCTTTGCAAATGTGAAATATATTGAAACAATATTGACTTTAATTCGTTTCGTACTATCAAAATATGAAAATGTCTTTATTCCCATAAAAGTTATTACCATAAAGCCAAAAGACTTTGTTGTTTTGACAATGTGAAACAGTTTAAAACCCAAAACTATTTTTATTAATGTACAACTTCTGTGTTTAGATGCTAATGCCTTTGAGCGAAACAAAGCTAGGTTGGCACGGTTACTGGCGTCGTTATATTTGTGTATGCTAGGTTGGCACGGTACCTGGTGTCGTTATATTTGTGTATGCTAGGTAGGCACGGTAACTGGTGTAGTTATATTTGTGTACGCTAGGTAGGCACGGTAACTGGTGTAGTTATATTTGTGTATGCTAGGTAGGCACGGTAACTGGTGTAGTTATATTTGTGTACGCTAGGTAGGCCCGGTAACTGGTGTAGATATATTTGTGTACGCTAGGTAGGCCCGGTAACTGGTGTCGTTATATTTGTGTATGCTAGGTAGGCACGGTAACTGGTGTCGTTATATTTGCGTACGCTAGGTTGGCACGGTAACTGGTGTCGTTATATGTGCGTACGCTAGGTAGGCACGGTAACTGGTGTCGTTAAATTTGCGTACGCTAGGTAGGCATGGTGTCGTTATATTTGTGTACGCTAGGTTGGCACAGTAACTGGTGTCGTTTTATTTGCGTACACTAGGTTGGCAGAGCGTATGCTAGGTTGGCACAGTAACTGGTGTCGTTATATTTGCGTACACTAGTTTGGCACAGTAACTGGCGTCGTTATATTTGCGTACGCTAGGTTGGCACAGTAACTGGTGTCGTTATATTTGTGTATGCTAGGTTGGCACGGTAACTGGTGTCGTTATATTTGTGTATGCTAGGTTGGCACGGTAACTGGTTTCGTTATATTTGCGTACGCTAGGTTGTCACGGTAACTGGCGTCGTTATATTTTCGTATGCTAGGTTGGCACGGTAACTGGCGTCGTTATATTTGCGTACGCTAGGTTGGCACGGTAACTGGCGTCGTTATATTTGCGTACGCTAGGTTGGCACGGTAACTGGCGTCGTTATATTTGCGTACGCTAGGTTGGCACGGTTAGTGGTGTCGTTATATTTGTGTACGCTAGGTTGGCACGGTTAGTGGTGTCGTTATATTTGTGTACGCTAGGTTGGCACGGTTAGTGGTGTCGTTATATTTGTGTACGCTAGGTTGGCACGGTTAGTGGTGTCGTTATATTTGTGTACGCTAGGTAGGCACGGTAACTGGTGTCGTTATATTTGTGTACGCTAGGTTGGCACGGTTAGTGGTGTCGTTATATTTGTGTACGCTAGGTTGGCACGGTTAGTGGTGTCGTTATATTTGTGTATGCTAGGTTGGCACGGTAACTGGCGTCGTTATATTTGTGTATGTTAGGTTGGCACGGTAACTGGCGTCGTTATATTTGTGTATGCTCGGTTGGCACGGTAACTGGCGTCGTTATATTTGTGTATGTTAGGTTGGCACGGTAACTGGTGTCGTTATATTTGTGTATGTTAGGTTGGCACGGTAACTGGCGTCGTTATATTTGTGTATGTTAGGTTGGCACGGTAACTGGTGTCGTTATATTTGTGTACGCTAGGTTGGCACGGTAACTGGCGTCGTTATATTTGTGTACGCTAGGTTGGCACGGTAACTGGCGTCGTTATATTTGTGTACGCTAGGTTGGCACGGTAACTGGCGTGTTATATTTGCGTACGATAGGTGGGCACGGTAACTGGTGTCGTTATATTTGTGTACGCTAGGTTGGCACGGTAACTGGTGTCGTTATATTTGTGTACGCTAGGTTGGCACGGTAACTTGTGACGTGATATTTGCGTAAGATAGGTGGGCACGGTAACTTGTGACGTGATATTTGCGTAAGATAGGTGGGTACGGTAACTTGTGACGTGATATTTGCGTAAGATAGGTGGGCACGGTAACTTGTGACGTGATATTTTCGTAAGATAGGTGGGCACGGTAACTTGTGACGTGATATTTGCGTAAGATAGGTGGGCACAGTAACTTGTGACGTGATATTTGCGTAAGATAGGTGGGTACGGTAACTTGTGACGTGATATTTGCGTAAGATAGGTGGGCACGGTAACTTGTGACGTGATATTTGCGTAAGAAAGGTGGGCACGGTAACTTGTGACGTGATATTTGCGTAAGATAGGTGGGTACGGTAACTTGTGACGTGATATTTGCGTAAGATAGGTGGGCACGGTAACTTGTGACGTTATTTAAGGCTTGATTTTTTGTTCGTTCATGAAGCATGAACGCTCGGCCGCGATTTTGCAAATCCACGAATCGCGTAAATGGTAAGAGCACTTGTCGCCCCTGGTGTTTAAACTGGATGTTCTTTTTTATCCTCCGCATAATAAATATTCCATAAGTAATTTGCAAAAAAAATAATATTGAAAGATTTTTTTAATCAATTGGTAGTTTCTGTAAAATTTATAGAGGTAGTAACGATTTAAAAAGTGGACACGGTGATTTTATGGATTACTTACAGTTCAAGGTAATTAAAACGTCATACGTGAAACTTTCATGTTTTTGTTGTCTTTTAACTTTTGCAAAGATATTGAAGTGTTGTGATGTGCTAGTCTTCTCGAATTGTCAATATTTAGATGTTTGTTCGAACTCGCGAAAATACATTACACTATGGCAGTCTCCAATCATTTCATGTATTTAAATGTTTTTGTTTTTTTTAAATATGTTATATGATTTTAAAATGTTCTTAAATATAGAGGTACGCTTACTAACCTTTTCATATTCAATTCTTCTGATGATGAGAAAATGTATGTTATTCATTGTGTCAAAATTTTAAAACTGGGCACATTTATTTCAATTTCATCAGTTGTTTTTGTTCAAAGACTTTAAATGTTAAGACGTCAGCTATAAGCTAGTTCTGCTACTAAGACAAGACGACTCAAGGCTAAGGCAGAACGAAGTTTATCGTATAAGTCCACAGTTTTGAAATAGTTTGTTTATAAAACATCATAAAATGTTGTTTTTTTCAATTTATTTCACATCTAAACTTGAAAGAAATGGTTACATTTTATTTCAATTAAATTTATTTACTCTACAACAAAACGACCATTTATGATCAAGAACATGTAACATTTAAGCTCTGATGAGATATGAGGCATAGAAAAATAGCACACCCAGGCGCGTAGCTGACTGTAAGCAAATATGCAGTTGTGTAATAAGATTTTGACAGGTCGAAGTTTTTGTCATTCAAAAAAACCCGAATCTTGAATAAAAACCAAACAGTGAAGGGTTCAATATGCTGTATGTCACTGATCGGCGTAAACCCAAATTGACCATAGCTATGCGCCTGACAACAAATTATCAATGTAATGCACACAATAAATGATATTTTTTCTTAAATTTTATGAATTAAATACAGTACAGCACAAATTCTCGTACAAGCCAGAATGTTTCAAAATATAACTGTCGTATAAAACATAGCATTTGGAAACCGTTCGTATATTTTTTAGAATTTACTTAAATTGTTTCACAGATCGTTTCCAGATATTTATGCCAAAATTGGTTAATTCTAAGACATAAAAGTTGTCAAAATGGTCAATCTGTGAGAGTGCAGCTTAAATCACACTTCTAACTTCAATAGCACTACAGTATATTCTCTATGTCCATTAAAGTATTAAACGAAAAGATAACAAACTGTCATGAAAGTATTTTTAAACTTTTGCAGCTAATAAAGCAGAGAGATGATTGTAACAACCATGAACATGTGTACATGTAGATTAGATATTGTAAATATATTACTGTGGTTTAATATTGATGGTGCAGTTGCTTAAATTGGCAGCTCTGCAAAAATTGGCATGACTTATATTTTGTTCATTGCTATGTCGAATCATCTGTAAGGAAGGAGGCACCTGTTCATCAACAAGACTCATGTGAGTTTGCTTGTAAGACTGCAGAGCTGTTGACTGCAGAGCTGTTGATGGTCGGGAAGATTGGAATTAGATGCTCCCTTGGAGAGCGCTACCAGGGTGTTGCTTATTGCTTTTTTTCTGGGATGTACTACATCCCCAGTTGTACGACCTTATTGAAGCTTCATTCCTGTGTCCACTCATGAACATTATATGCCTAGCTTCATACCCCCGCATCATTCATGGCTTGTATGGCTGTTGCACGTAGACAGTGTGCAGTGTAGCGTTGATTGAGACCGGCTGTGGCGCATATGTTCTTTATGAACATTTCAAATGTCCTTTTTGCCAGGGGCTTCTCAGAATACCAAATTTTAAATTGAGATGGATTTGCAAGTGCATGATTGTCCATATGGTTAAGGAGCATCTTGGCGTTGGTATTTTGTCTGATAAACAGCCTGAGAACTTTCACAGGACATAGAGCCTCTCCTGTTGCATAAATTCTCTTTACAGAGGCTGGACCTTTTTGTTTGAGCCACCTTGGTGATTTCGTTCTTTGGTTTCTTGGTTCAGGATCAGGAATTCCCCATCGGCATCCTCACGGAACTCAATCCTGTTCTTCCGAAGCTGGTAATGGAACTCCATGCCTCTTGTGACAAAATGGATAGCAATAAGGAACCATGCTGCCTCTCTCAAAATGATTGGAGAGTTTTCATAGCCTTTCAGGTAATCAAAAATATTCTTCAGATCATCACATGAGACGATTTCCTTATGCTGGGTTCCATTCTACTTTTCAAATGTCCATCAAAGTCGCGATTAGATTTTGTGAGCTCTGTGTCACGTACAGTATCAATATTCATGTCAATACTCTTAAGAAACCGATTTATCGCACTTCTAATGTCGGTCATTGTGTTGCAAAGGTACTCATTGGCTTGATGGGCTGGTATAACTTTTTCACGGTGACTATTTTGTTTCGGAGTAGCTTCGCAGTAGAACTTTCTTAATTTTTCGGCGAGATTTTCCTTAGTGACTGTGTAAAAATCTAACTCGTGTTTGAAAACTTCCTTGTGCCATTCTGGATAGAAAATATGTTTTTAATGGTGAATATTATATTTGTATCCCTATTAAACATAGACGTTTTCAAAACCTATCGCCAAAACCTTTTATTGATTATGACCCGGCATTTTTTCTTTAAAAATGAAAGACAAAACATCCACATATGAACATGAAGAATCGCCAAAACAAAAATCGCCAAATACTCTGAAGCGGCTGTTTATTTGTATTAGTCAAGTATTAAATTCCCAACAAGATACATTTACTATAAATGATCCTGGCATGATGGACACGGGGCTAGCCCGGCTGTATTATCAGATCGGTGCTAAGCCCTAGCCTTAAATGCCTGGATTTGAATCTACTACTAATTATTCTCTATCATTGACTAGACAAACGTAAGTGTAATTTACTGTACTTGTATGTTGAAGTTTACAATTGAAAAATAATGCATAACTTAATTGTGCATGTTGGGGATATCAATACTGTATATATGTATATAACCTAAAAGATAGTAAAGTATTTTAGTAGCCCAAAAATTCTTATTCACAGATAAATTTTCAAAATTCCTGAGTGCAGACAGGATTTTTAAATTTTTGGGCAAATATTTCAAGAACAATTAATAAAATTGTTCTGTTGCAATTTTGGGCAATTTATTCTCATTGGGATTACTATCAAGCATTATACATGTATGTCAATAAAAAATCGATACAAACAAGCCATATTAATGTAACGTGCGAGGCCAACAGGCCCAACAGATCCATTCAGAGAAAAGCATGGTCAACGCTGAAGGGGTCGACTGGTCTTTTACATACATATATTCCGAGAGTTCCTGAGGCATACACTTTTATGTTTCAGAGGAAAACTAGATATTTATGTTGAGGAAATTAATTCTTCTAGTTTCATTGTAGTATATTCGCTGTGGTAATATGATACTACCTGGTGTTTCCCAGCCAGAGAAGCCTCTATGATAGCAGTTTATGTTTGCGATGCAATGTATTAAGACCTACATGTATATAAAATGTATAGTAAAACTCTGTGGGTTGTTGATTCTCTTTGGTACCAAGATATTACATTTATCATTCTTAAAGGAAGCCCTGATAAGATGTCATCACCTCCTCCACTTAAAATGACCGTCTGTCTTAATGACACGTGATTTTTAACACACAGGTTTTATTTAAATGCATTGTCATTATATCAAGAAATATGAACATTAGAATGTTTCATCTAAACATTTCCTACATGGTAATCCTCTGGCGTGTTCTCTATCCTGTAATTTATGTGGACATTACCTGATACATTTTCTCACTTTTATTTATGCTGACTGTACTTGTTTCCTTGTATATATTTTCCCTAAGATTGTAAATATTTGCAATACACAAAACTAGAATATGCACATCTTTTTACTTTGTATTTCGGTGCCTATTTGTATATCATTTAAATACATATAAATTGACCATGGATGATAACATACTTTGAAATACATTAAATTTTTCAATACTACGTTCTATGATATTGATCTTTTAAACTTGTATGGGCTTTCCTGTGTCCTGCTGTTACTTTCAAAATGCTCAAGATGAGCTCCTGTGAACATTATATTATATCCAGTACCTATTATGCGTAGTATGTTCTCAACAATATATAGCGATTAGGCTAAGCATACCATGTCAAGTGACCCCTTAGTAAGCCGCGATAGGTATGCAGAAGCAGAAGATTATCCGAGGTTAATTTGAATAAAAGAACGTACTGATTATTTACAACTAGAATTTTTCACGATGGAAAGACTGTCTATTTTTAAATTAAGGTTTAATAACAAAGTGTGCATTAATTTGTTTTAAGAAAAAAACCCAAATCCATAGGGTTTCCCTGCTTTTCATTTTTTTCACCATAATGAATAACTCATTTTATACTAGTTTAATGATTTATTAATACTATTATATTAACCTGGTTGTTTCTTTGCAATGTATGAATTTCTAATTTAAATGAAATGCAAAGCTGTTATAACAAGCAACAAATGAGTTACAAATGATCAAAGCCATACTCAATAAACTCTTGATACTTTCATTTGTAACATTTGAATGAAAAAAACACAGTGTATAACAGTACTGTTCATAAGAGCAGATTGTAGAAGGTCATGGCGGGTAGCAACAGGCAACTGAAAGGCCCCGCCTTATTTTGAAGCTGATTTGTCAGTCGGGTATCGATCGACTTGTTTGACTGGCAAGTTGCTTCATGTTTATTGCTTGAAACAAGATCTCCTCTTAATCCCCTGGACAATAACAAACACTTATTGACAAAAACAGAAGGCATTGAGCTAAACTGTTTGGTGTGAATGAAGTGGTGCTCTACCAAGATTATTCATATAGAGCCCCTGAGGTCAAAATATACATTTTGTACATGGAAGACCTAGACCTTTTGACATACTTTATTTTTGAAAGCTACATCAATGAAATCTGGACAATCTGTAAAGTTTTGAAAACAAATAAATATATGTCGTTATCGAATAACCCTGACTAGGACCTTTTTCACCTATCTCTGTTTTTAGAGCTATAGCAATTTAGACAGTTTTGAAAACAATAATGTTGTGTTTTAATGACCTAGCCTGTGACCTATTAACATTTATTTTAGTTTAAAATTTCAGCAAAGAGAAGAAGAAGAAGAAGAAGAAGAAGAAGAAGAAGAAGAAGAAGAAGAAGAAGAAGAAGAAGAAGAAGAAGAAGAAGAAGAAGAAGAAGAAGAAGTAGAAGAAGAAGAAGAAGAACTGTATACTCAAACTCAAATTACAAAACACAGAAAAAGGTCGTTATCATTTTTCTTTTACATAGTGCTTCCCCATCTGATTAGCTCATGCCTGACCTGTGACGTCCAGCAGGTCTTGTAAAATCTGAAAACAATATCATTATGCTTCAGCATTTTCTTCACTGCAGCCATTAAGCTTAATCAAAGTGGTTAAGTGGTCAATTAACGTCAAAATTTACAATTCATTAAATCTTTAATTTGAAACATTGTGTTCATTTATAATACTTGCTAAACTTTAGCTCACTCAAATCTGTAGCAAAAAAAACAAGATCATTATTAAAACGGCCTCCTTGCCCGGTATTCATGAAACAGCTTGAGTAATTTCCAAGAAAATCTTCATTTCTTAGATTTAAAGCAAAAAAAACAACATCTACAACAACAAACACACACTGACTGGAAAATTCTGCTTCTGCTGCAAGTGCCAGGTATATGCAAACATAGCGCCTGTATACTGTGTTTCCTTCTTAATCAAAGATTTCTTAGCAGGCTGCCGGGTAACAAGTGAATAACACTTTCATGGCTTATTTTATACACATTTTGAAAATAAATTCTCTTAATGGAATCTACACGAACAAACCTGCAATCCTTGCGGAGAGACGCCATTACTCAGGTGAACATTCTGTTTTTATGTTCTTTTTTCGTAAAATTTGAAAAGATTTATTGTAGTTTTTAACATTTAGGTCGTCTAATACAAAATCAAATAAATTGTTAAAGCGTTATTGTTACAGCCGGAACCCCATCTTTATAGTTATAGTTATAGTTATAGTGATATTCTATGTGTGTTTCAAAGAGCAAGATTGTAATACGCAGGTATGCAAATCAAATAAAAGACAATTAGCAAAAGAAGAGCAATATTTGAATCGCTGAAACTGGCTTGTTTTGCAAGATTCGGATATAAATTTAAGGAGTATTCAAAACCAAAATGTTTGTGGAGAAATCTTCCCTTCGATTAAATGTCAATACAAAACTTTATGAACCTGTTTAATCATGTTTTAGGCGTTTGCGAAAACGAAGAAAGAAGTATGTTTCCCAGAGGGAGAGCTAGTGTTCATCACGGAGGATCGGCTTGATGACGCTCTCTCCATGCCTAGACAATGCTTCATTGACGATGAGCCGATGGGGAAGAGTATCGGTGTTCAGTTTACTGAGGAGTTTAAACTCTATTGGCTTACTACCTTCAGACAGGGGCTATCCTTTATGCTGGTAAATCCAACTAATGGAGATATTATGGGCTTCCGCGGTATTTGTACGGCATTAAAGGAGGACAAGGAGGAGGTAAATCAGATAAAGGATGCTTCCTTACGAAAAATATTTTCAATTCTTGGGCTCCTTGTAAAAGAAGCTGACTTTTTCGGAAGATATGACATCGAAGAATGCTTTCATTTTTTCGGTCTGGGAGTAGCAAAGCAGTACAGGAAAAGGGGAATCGCAAAGAGACTAATGGAGGCAGGAATAGTTTTCCTTAGAAATTTAGATGTTGACCCCGTGTACATTAAAAGTGAGGGCACGTCCAACTTTTCACAGAAAACCTTTGAACAGTTGGGATTTGAAACGCTTGCCGAGATTAAGTATGAAGAATATGAAGTTGATGGCGAAGTGGTGTTCAAGAACACGGGGGAACACAAGTCTGTAAAAGCGTATGGAATGAAAACAAGTAAAGCATAACATTCACGTAAAAGTTATAAAGTATGTCTCGAATGTTTGCTAAATACATTTATGTTTATAAACGTATACTATGTGACAGTATTAAGATCAATGAAAACTAAAACTCCAATTGAACTTAAAAACATTAACGATTTATGGATGAATATGCCGTCATGTGCAAGTTTCATTTGTGTCTATTTGTCTTGGTGCAGACTTTTATAATAGGCTCTTGAAGATGGTGGAGGGGCCGTAGTGCAGTGTTTCAACTCGCAGGTCCAATGTTTAGTGCTGCTTAAACTTGCAGGTAGTGATCTTGTTGTGACATAACCCGTGAACTGACTCGCAGGTCAGTGGTCTAGTGGTGATAAAACCCGCGGATCCGTGGTATTGTGTTGATATAACTCAAATGTATGTGGTCTAGTTGTGATGAAACCCTTGGATCCGCTGTCTTGTGTTTCTATTACTTGCACGCCTGTCCTCTTGTGGTGATACAATCCGCGGATCCATGGTCTGTGTTGACATTACTCGCATATATGAGCTGTGGTGATAAAGCCCGCGGATCCGTGGTCTTGTGCTGATATACCTCCCATGTCTGTGGTAAAGTGGTGATAACAACCGCGGATCCGTTGTCTTGTACTGACATTACTTGCATGTCTGTGGTTTAGTGGTAATAAAACCGGCAGATCCTTATTCTTGTGTTGAGATTACTCGCCATGGTCTAGTAGTGATGAAACCCACGGATATTTCTGTGGTCTAGTGGTAATCAAACCCGCGGATCTGTGGTCTTTCGTTGCCATTTCTCGCATATATGTGGTCTTGTTGTGATAAAATCCGTGGTCTTGCGTTGACAATACTCTCAGGTCAATGGTCTAGTGGTGATGAAACACTTGGATCTGTGGTCTTCTGCTGACATAACTCGCATGCATGTGGTCCTGTGGTGATAGAACCCGCAAATCCGTGGTCTTGCGTTGACATTACTCGCATGTATGTGGTCAAGTGGTGAAACCAGCGGATCTGTTGTCATGTGTTGATACAATCCACAGACACGTGGTTTGTGTTGACATTACTCGCATGTCGGTGGTCAAGTGATGATAAAGCCCGTTGATCCGTGGTCTTGTGCTGACATTACTCTCAGGCCCATGGTATAGCTGTGATGAAACCCGCAGATACGTAGTTTTGCGTTGACATTAATCGCACGTATGTGGTCAAGTGGTAATAAAACCTGCGGATCCATAGTCTTGTGTTGACATTAGGTCCATGGTATAGTGGTGATAAAATCTGCGGATACGTGGCCTTGTGTTGACATTACTCGCATGTCTGTGGTCTAGGGGTAATAAACCCCTCGGATCCGTTGTCTTTTGTTGATACAATTCACAGATCCGTGGATTGTGTTGACATTTCTCGCATGTCTGGGATCAAGTGATGATAAACCCGCGGATCCGTGGTCTTGTGCTTACATAAATCGCATGTTCGTGATCAAATCGGGATAAAAACCTATGGATCCGGGGTCTGTTGTTGACATCACTTGCTCTCCGTGGTCTAGCGGTGATAACACCCGCGGATCAGTGGTCTAGTGGTGAATTTACTCGCGGGTTTGGTAAATTATTAACATAACGTGCGGGTTGTCGGTAAAGCTCCTACTGTATAACATAAGTATAGGAGCTGTTGTCTCGTGCTAATACAACTCGGTGGTCAATAGTCTTGTGCCTGTGAGATGACATAACTCTCGGGTCCGTTGTCTAATAGCAATAAATCGCGCCGGTTTTTGGTCGAGTGGTGATATTAGTCGCGGGTGTATGGTCTTAGTATGGTGTTATTCGTGAATTCGTTGTACCGTTGGGACATAACTTGGGGTTCAGTATCGACTTGATATGCGTGCTCACGGTCTCGTGATGACATAAACTGTTGATCCGTAGTAAACTGGTTATATACATTGTACATATAGCGGGTTGGTAAGTTTCGTGGTGACATCAACCGCGGGCTCATGGTATCGTTTGTGGTTTAGTAGTGAAATAACTCGCGATACCACGGTCTCTTGGTGAGATAAATCTTGCTGTCGTGGCCGAATAGGTGTATGCATAATCAAGTGGAGATATCACTGGCGGGTTCAAAGTATATTCGTGACATATGTGGTTTCGTGGTGACACCCATCCTTGGTTCATGGTCTTTAGGTGAAATAACTCTTTGGTTCGTGATTACAGATCCGTGGTCGAGTAGTGACACGCGTGGGTCCGCAGTCTAGTGATTATATGACACGGGGGTCCGTGGTCTACTGGTGACATGAATTGCTGATATTTGGTCTAGTAGCTCGTAGGTCCGTCGTCTTGTAGTGAAATATTTAGTTGATCCGTGATCTAGTGGTTACATGATTCGCTGATCTGTAATCTAGTTGTGAACTGACTCGCTAATCTGTTGACTTGTGGTGACACGACTCGTTGATCTGTAGTATAGTGGCAACTTCACTGATACCTGTTATAGTAGTTCAACGTCTAGGATGAGACTCGCTGATACGTTGTTTCTCTGTCTTAGCAATTGCCTCACCATGCCATGATTGTTGAGTTTTGGCAGTGTGCAATATAAAATAATTTATCATATAATGAGACATTCGGATCCTAATAATTATGATAGTTTACAAACTTGCCACTAGAACATTCCAACATTTGGATATCTAACTTCAAACTTACTTCTAGTCGATATCTCGCTTTTGCGACAAAACATTTTAATTGAGCTTACGACAAGCTGTCGATCTAACAGGAGCGCGACAACTGAAGCTTAAGGTTTTGAATCGATAACGCTCATGAATATTTTAAATTGTCGACCTTTAATCTTGAGCAACAAGTAAATCTTGACTAGTTTAGAATTATACCTTTTGGCTTAAATCAAGGGTCAAGAAGTTGATATAAACGCAAAATTTACCGAGTTAAACCCTGAAGCTTAATTTCAAGCTGATAAGGTCCGGTTGGGTTGGCACCTATACGTTATCTTTTATATCCATTGAAAAAGTTAAAACAGCAAAAAGCTAAAATTAAAGGTAAGCTTCAAGATGAAGCATGTTTATAAAGTCGAAAAAACGACGGCGCAAACACGATTCCATTGTGAACTCTAAACAAACATATCCTGAAAAAACAACACTTGCCACTGTTTGAATGGTTGACAAAGTGGTAGTTTCAGCTTAATCCAGCATCGGTTACCGTAGTCAATGGCCATATTCCACTGGTGTCGGCCGGCCTCATTCTGAATATCACAACGGTACGTTATACAGTTAAGCTTCCATGTCGAGTTGGGCGGCATGCACGCCGGAGCATATCAGAGTGTCCTGCTTTAATAAAATAGAGCTACAGCCGTCCACGGCGACGGATCCATTCAAGTTGAAGTTACTAAAAGTTCGGTTAAACGTTATATAAGTGAATTAAGCGCAAATTTTCAGTAAGGATTTTCATATTGGCTGCAACGTAATTTTTACACAACGAGGATTTGCCAAGAACCATCCATTTCAGACGTCTGACATATGACACACAAACTGCGCAATGAGTTTAAATATGCCAAATTCAAAATTCGTTATCATAAATTATCAAAAATAATACAATCTCTTCCTCAATTCTGCCCTTAACGCAACGGTTCACTGTCAGTCTATCGCTATACTCTGCAACATAGTGCTAGTGTAAATAATGAAGCAAAGATAAATGCATGTACTCGTTCCTGAAATTAGCAATTGCATTGTGTACAGACTACGTTCATTTGTATAAACAAGTGGGTTGGTACGTTTTATAATTTTAACCTGGGAATGGGGTGCAAAGATAAAACGAATAGATAAATGAAATCATTGCATTCACTCTGTTCGGTCCAATAAGGAGATGTATGCATTTACTCTGTTCAGTTCCATAAGAAGACGCATGCATTCACTCTGTTAAGTCAAATAAGGAGAGGTATGCATTCACTCTGTTCAGTCCAATAAGGAGACACATGTAATTACTACGTTCAATCAAATAAGGAGACGCAAGTATTTACTCCGTTCAGTAAAATAAGGAGACGAATGCATTCACTCTGTTCAGTCAAATAAGGAGACGCATGTATTTACTACGTTCAGTAAAATAAGGAGACAAATGCAGTCACTCTGTTCAATCAAATAAGGCGACGCATGTTTTTACTACGTTCGGTCCAATAAGGTGATGCATGCATTCACTTTGGTTGGTCCAATAAGGTGACGTATGCATTCCCTCTGTTCAGTCAAATAAAGAGACGTTTGAATTCACTCTGTCAAGTCAAATTAGGAAACTTATGAAATCACTCTGTCCAGTCCAATAAGGAGACGTATGAATTCACTCTGTCAAGCCCAATACGGAGACTTATACATCTACTCAGTTCAATCCAATTAGGAGACGTATGCATTCACTCTGTTCAGTCCAAAAAGGAGACGTATTATATCACTCTGTTAAGTCCAGTAAGGAGACGTATGCAATCATTCAGTCTGGTCCAATAAGGAGGCGTATGCATTTACTCTGATTAGACAAAAAAGGACACGTATGCAATCACTCTGTCCGGTCCACTAAGGAGGCGTATGCATTAATTCTGTTAAGACCAATAAGGAGACGTATGAATTCACTCTGTCAAGTCCAATAAGAAGACGTATGCATTCACTCTGTCAAGTCCAATAAGAAGACGTATGCATTCACTCCGTTCAGCCCCATAAGGAGACGTTTGAACTCTCTCCGTTCAGTCCAACGGAGACATATGCATTCACTCCGTTCAGTCCAACAAGGAGACGTATGCATTCACTCCGTTCAGTACAATAAGGAGACGTATGCATTCACTCCGTTCAGTCCAATAAGGAGACATATGCATTCACTCCGTTCAGTCCAATAAGGAGACGTTTGCGTTCACTCCGTTCAGTCCAACAAGGAGACGTATGCATTCACTCCGTTCAGTCCAATAAGAAGACGTATGCATTCACTCCGTTCAGTCCAATAAGGAGACGTATGCATTCTCTCTGTTCAGTCCTATAAGGAGGCGCATGCATTTATTCTGTTCAGTCCAATAAGCAGACGCATGCATTTATTCTGTTCAGTCGAACAAGGAGACGAATGAATTCACTCCATTCAATCCAATAAAAAGACGCATGCATTCACTCTGTTTAGACCAATAAGAAGACGCATGCATTTTACTCCGTTCATTTCAATAAGCAGACGCATGCATTTACTCTGTCCAGTCGATTAGGAGACGCATGCATTTACTCCGTTCAGTCCAATAACCAGAAGCATGCATTTACTCTGTTTAGTCCAATAAGCAGACGCACGCATTCAATCCGTTCCAGTCAAATAAGGACACGTATGCATTCACTCTGTCAGTCGAATAAGGAGACGCATGCATTTACTCTGTTCAGTCCTATAAGGAGACGCATGCATTTATTCCGTTCAGTCCAAAACGGAGACGTATGCATTTACTTTGTTCAGTCCAATGAGGAAACGTTTAAATTCACTCTGTCCAGTTCAATAAGGAGACGTATGTATTTACCCTGTTCATTCAAATAAGGAGACGTATGCATTCACTCTGTTCAGTCCAATAAGAAGACGCTTGTGTCTACTTATTGGAATGAAAAGATAGATGCATACGTCTCCTAACTGGACGGAACAGATTAAATGCATACGTCTCCTGATTGGACTGAAAAGTGTAAATGAATAAGTCTCCTTGTTGGACTAAACTTAGTAAATGCATGCGTCTCCTGGTTTGACTGAACAGAATAAATGCATGCGTTTGCTTATTGGACTGAACAGAGTAAATGCATGCGTCTGCGTATTCGACTGAACATAGTAAATGCATGCGTTTTCTTATTGGACTGAACAGAGTAAATGCATACGTCTCCTTTTTGGACTGAACAGCGTGAATGCATGCGTCTCCTTTTTGGGCTGAACAGAGTGAATGCATACGTCTCCTTTTTGAACTTAACAGAGTGAGTTCATACGTCTCCTTATTCGACTGATTGAGTCTCCTTATTGGACTGGACAGGGTGAATTCATACATCTCCTTATTGGTATAAAAAGAGTAGATGCATACGTCTCTTGATTGCACTGAACAGAGTAAATGCATGCGTCTGCTTATTGGACTGATTAGAGTGAATGCATACGTCTCCTGATTGGACTGAAAAGCGTAAATGAATGCGTCTCCTTGTTGGACTATACTTAGTAAATATATGCATTTACTGCTTTCAGTCCAACAAGGAGACGCGTGCATTTACTTTTTTAAGACTAATCAGGATTCGAATGAATTCACTTTTTTCAGTCCAATAAGCAGACGCATGCATTTACTCTGTTCAGTTCAATAAGCAGACGCATGTATTTATTCTGCTCAGTTCAACAAAGAGACGAATGAATTCACTTCGTTCAGTCCAATAAGGAGACTTATTTATTTACTCTGATTAGTCCAATAAGGACACGTATGCATTCACTCCGTCAGTCAACAAAGGAGACGTATGCATTCACCCCGTTCAGTCCAACAAGCAGACGTATGCATTCACTCCGTTCAATCCAACAAGCAGACGTATGCATTCACTCATTTCAGTCCAATAAGGAGATGTATGCATTTCATCTGTTCAGTCCAATTAGGAGATGTATTCATTTTTCCCGTTCATTAAGGAGACGCATGCATTTACTCTTTTCATGCCAATAATGAGACGTATGCATTCTCTCTGGTTAGTCCAATAAGGAGACGTATACATTTACTGTTATGTTTAGTGAGGAGACATATGCATTTACGGTAAAAAATAAACATTTAAACCTTGTCGACTCTGTACATCTTGAAATATAACACCTTTTTGTTTCAAAACAGTGTTCATTATTGGTCACGCATTACGTCAGCCAAACTTCACCGCAGCATTGACCTTAAAAACTTGTTTTTGCGTTTCAGGGTTGACCTTTCACGTGCTTGTAGAACAATTACAAGCCAATTGGCTACTGATCGTCCGGCAGTGGTCTCCGTCGCGGCAACCTCGAAGAGGCAAAAGTGCTGATGATTACAAAAACGATACCATGGGCGTGGTGTTTATGTCACCATTAGACTACAGACACGCATATAGTGTCATCACTGAATCACAAAGACGAGTGCCGTATTACCACTTGACCAAGGCCCTCCTGTCATGTCACCATTAGTCCTCGGACCCGCGTGTCATGTCAGTTCTAAACCACAGATCTGCGTGCCATGTTCCACTAAACTACGGATAAGCGAGTCGAGTCCACACTTAACCCCATACCTGCTAAATATGTGAGACTTCTCCACGAAGCAAGGAGTTAAGTCCCCACTAGGTAAGGGAATCGCGTGTCATGTCACAACAAGACCATGGACCATCTAGTCATGTCATCACTAGACAATGTTGAAGTTATTAGTATTTCACGGACAAACCAGTGAGGTCACCTGATCACCAAGATCCCGCAAATAATGGCAATATTACACCAATGATTCGTGTGTTGTGTCATAACTGAATCATGTACCGCGAGTTTGGACACCGCTAGACCAGGGATACGTGTGTCATGTCACTACTGAACCATGGACCGCTCGTTTCGACAACATTAGACAAGCAATCCGTGTGTTTTGTCACCACTAACTAAAGAGCGCGAATTATGACACCAAGATCAGGGATTCACGAATAATGTTACCACGAGGACACGGACCCGCAGTTAATGTCACCATCTGACCATAATTCTGCAAATCATATCATAAAAACTGGGACCCACGAGATATGTCACCACGAGATCATAAACCCAAGATTGGCGTCACCACGAAACCACTTATGTCACGACTAGTCCATGGAACCGCGAGCGAGTTATGTCACCAAGATACTACGAATTTAGAAATAACACCACAACAAGAACACGGAACTGCGACAAATGTCACCCCTCAAAAACAAACCGGCGATATTTATTGCAGGTAGACAACGGACCCGAGAGGTATGTCATCTCACAGGTACTAGACTACGGACCAACGAGTTCCGATAGCTATGTTATACAATAGAAACCAAAAACCCGCAAGTTGTGAAAAGTAAATCAAATCTGCGAGCCAAGTAATCACACGACTATGGATCCGTGGGTGTTATCATCATAAGACCATGGATCTGCGAGTAATGTCAACACAAGATCATGACTTCGCGGATTTTATAACCACCGGACCACAGACATGCGAGTGATGTCAGCACAAGATCATGACTTCGCGGATTTTATAACCACCGGACCACAGACATGCGAGTGATGTCAGCACAAGATCATGACTTCGCGGATTTTATAACCACCAGACCACAGACATGCGAGTAATGTCAACACAAGATCATGACTTTGCGGATTTTATAACCACCGGACCACAGACATGCGAGTAATGACAGCACAAGATCATGACTTCGCGGATTTTATAACCACCGGACCACAGTCACGCGAGTAATGTCAACACAAGATCATGACTTCGCGGATTTTATAACCACCGGACCACAGACATGCGAGTGATGTCAGCACAAAACAACAAATCTGCGGGTGTTATCACCAATAGACCACGGACCTGCGAGTTAAAAATGGACCTGCGAGTTAAGTCACTGCACTACGCCCCCCCCCCCCCCCCCCTCTATAAGGGTATTGAATAGATGTCTTAATTCATGGCCCGTAGACAAATAGACACAAATGAAACTTGCACATGACGGCATATCCATCCATAAATCGTTAATGTTCTTAAGTTCAATTGGAGTTATAGTTTTTATTGATCTTAATACTGTCACATAGTATACGTTAATAAACCAACATGCATTTAACTAACATTCAAGACAAACTTTAATGATGAAAATAGTTCATATAAACACATAGTCTTCATCATTATTTTATGTGCATGTTATGCTTTACTTATTTTCATTCCATACGCTTTTACAGACTTGTGTTCCCCCGTGTTCTTGAACACTACTTCGCCATCAACTTCATATTCTTCATACTTAATTTCGGCAAGCGTTTCAAATCCCAGCTGTTCAAAGATTCTCTTGGAAAAGTTGGACGTCCCCTCACTTTTAATGTACACGGGGTCGACACCTAGATTTCTTAAGAAAACTATTCCTGCTTCCATTAGTCTCTTTGCAATTCCCCTTTTCCTGTACTGCTTTGCTACTCCCAGACCGAGAAAATAAAAGCATTCTTCGATGTCATATCTTCCGAAAAAGTCAGCTTCCTTCGCAAGGACACCAAGAATTGAAAATATTTTTCGTAAAGAAGCATCCTTAATCTGATTTACATCGTCCTTGTCCTCCTTAAATGCCGTACAAATACCGCGGAATCCCATAATATCTCCATTAGTTGGATTTACCAGCATAAACGATAGCCCCTGTCTAAAGGTGGCGAGCCAGAAGAGTTTAAACTCCTCAGTAAACTGAACCCCGATACTCTTCCCCATCGGCTCATCGTCAATGAAGCATTGTCTAGGCATTGAGAGAGCGCCATCAAGCCGATCCTCCGTGATGAATACTAGCTCTCCCTCGGGGAAACATACTTCTTTCTTCGTTCTCTCAAACGCCTAAAACATTATTTAACAGGTTCATAAAGTCTAATATTGAAATTTAATCGAATGGGAAGATTTCTCCCCATACATTTTGATTTTTTTAGTATTCCTTAAATTTATTTCCGAATCAACCGCAACAAACAAAATTGCTAATTTTGTTTTCAAGTTGCCAATTTTTAAATTTGCGTACCGCGTCTTGGGTGCAATATGCTCTTTAAAACACATAATATACCGCAACTAAAAACTGTTATTAAAACGGTTGAATAATATTTTTAGTTCCTATTATACAACATAAAAGTTAAAAAGCTTATTAAACCTTTTAGAATTTCACGACAATAGAAACGTAATGTTCACCTGAGCAATGGCGTCTCTCCGCAATGTTTTCAGGTTTGTACGTGTAGAGTCCATAAACAATAAATTTAATTTAAAACAGTGTATTATAGTACGCAAATAAAGCGTTCTACATGTGTGTTCCGGTTATCTTTTTCAATAAACAATTGGGTCAGTGAATCACTTTATCTGACGGTGAGTTTATAAGTTTCTAGCATGTTGCGTCGTTCAGTTTACATGCCTTGAATATAAACTAAGTATCGTCCGGGTTAATATTTAGAATGATGTGATATCTCACTTAACCTTCGTTCTTATTAAGGTTTTGAATCGTGGCGCCGCTGAGCAACCTTCCATTTCAAATCCAATCCAGATATCCTCCCGCGCTCGTTTCTGGGCCTTTTTCCGGATTGTTTGTCTGCGACGAGACAGTTCGAAATATATTCAGATTGTGTAAGTCAGCAATAATATACAAACTACACCACCCAAAATAAATCTCTCATTATCTGACATTAATATTTATATATATACTCTTTATTTCCACTTTTTAGTGATTATACATATACAGTGATTGACATGTAAATGCAATGAGTAATGAAATATAAATATGCAAACAAACAAAATAGTTTGGTGTGCGATAGAAATGTAACCACAATAGCAAGAAATGACACAAAATAAATGATTGATGATCAATGTATTTTAATACAAATCCAACGGAAGTAAACAATGACAGGTTCATCTTAAAATACATCAAACCCGATTTAGAAATATAAAATGTTAAAATAAAATGTTTGTAATAATAATATAAAATATGACACACCACTTCGGGCCGTATGACATTACCAAGACCTGCCAGTCAGCTCCAAAAGGTGAATAGTCCTTGGTTAACGCATCGGTCGATATAAACATCTGTGGCTGACTGGCCGGTCCGTATAATGACATATGACCCTCAGTGGTTTTTAATATTTCTTTGTCATATGCACGTCCGTTCTGTCAATGTACAAGCGATGCAGATACATAAAGTAATATATAAATCCCTAAACATTCATTCATCTACATTGTATGTAAAAATGTATATGCATGCTCTACCTTGTCCATGGTTTATTTAACATCGTACCAGTAATTTTCAAACGTGGAACACTATCTTTCTACTTTTATTAGAAATGAATAATGAATAATCCGAAGTGTTCACCATATATCATTTAGCATGCTGTAATTAAAGGGGCAACAAGACTATATAAACCTCCAGGTGGCGCTGGGGCAAGCTTTTGTATAATTGTATGCATGTTTCACTTCAAGGACACTTTTTTCAAAATTAAGCAATGCCTACAAAATGTTTAGACATGAAACTTGTATGCATGTAGAATGAAGGTTACACCATTGAAAAATCCTTAATTTGTTTTTGAAAGATCACTAGAAACATGACTTTGAGAAAAAAATCTGTCAGATTGAAAACTTGAATTTGCCGGGGGAGTGGCTAATTGGTGATCTGGGGGTTATGAACTCTCTGTTATAAAGATTACCACGTGCTGGTGTTTACATTCCTAGCAGCTTGCTTGTAGCAGACGACATGCCTCACTATCAAATACTCAAGTAACAAAAGTGAACAAACCTTGATCAGTTTTTATTCCACATGTTTTAAGCATATCAAGAAATTATTGATAGAAATGTAAACACAATAGCAAAAAATGACACAAAATAAATTTCTATAACAGCAATATCTATAACAATTACAGAACCCCTAATTCACCTATAGTCAAGGCTTATCGAAGCTAGAAATATAAAACCATATACCAGACTACATAAGTGTTTTTTTTAGATGCAACTCCTTGTGATTACTCCAGGTTTTATAGAAGAGCATTACTAATAAGGACAATTGCACATTACAATCGGTAGTAATTATTAACCATTTCATAAATGAATTTCAGCGTCTTATTCAGAAATGAGTTCTGCTAGTATTCTGAGTCAAAATGGAACGCAGATATAGCCTCTGCTTGGCAAGGTATGCGAAAACATTTCATGTTCAGCTCTTCTAAGAAGATTAACAGGACAAAGAGCATAATACTTCATTAAACAGGTTTTTCTCAACCAATCTGTGCAATTACAGATTACAATAAGGTGTCTGGGCAATTTAGAGACTTCAGTTATACATAAATATATTTAACACGTGTAGGTTTTGCACAAAACAGCCGGTGTTAAGTCGTCTGTAGATATTGGAATACCGCAACGTATTCTGTTGTTAATGTGAGATCGTTGCCAGTAGTTTTTAGTTTGCTAAAGAGACCGTCTATAAAGAGCAGATAACTCCTGAGATGTTCCAGTTCGAAACGATGATTGATGATCAATGCATTTTAATACAAATCAAGTGCTTTAATGTCAATGATGTTAGAACACTTCTTGCTTATCTAACGAGCTGAATCAAAATAGGGAGACACACCTAGTTGGCACTCTCAGCTAACGTTTGTAGACAGCGCTCGAAAGAAAAGCTTAAGCAGCTCGCCCCACAATTGCTTCACATGGAGTTTGATGTTACATACAAGCCACAGAGTCAAGGATCTTACCGTCCACGTGTTGTTGGTATCGGGTTTAACGACTATCATTTACTATTGTAGCTTATATTACGAACGCAACGTATGTGTGACTTAAGTATCGCTTGCTGCGCCCTTCTGGTAATGTGGATTCACATTGGTTTCAGCTGCATTTTGTTCGTCCTTTACTCAATATCATCTGAGGGGTCGTGGGAAATTATCTGGCAATCTGAAAACATAATTTATTTGCTTGTAATATACATGTTGTATACATCATGATGGAAATGTGATAAAAAAGATTAAAGCACCATATCTGGAAGATAAACAGCCCATTATATATTTTTTTTACAAAAACAATATTTTATAAATGCTTAAAGGTCCATCGGACTTGTGAGAATCGCACTTGGAACGTATTTGTAAAAAGAATTTTATGTTTAGTATGTCTAATAGAGGTGTACAATTATTTTCTGAACATAAATCAACAGTCAAAAATATTAATGAACTACATATAGCGTTTATTTTTAAACGGCTGACTCTGTTTTAAATTCATACACAACACTGTTTAAGTGCTTGCTAGTGTGTTTTCCTTTTCATTTTTATACACCTTTATGGATCATCATTTGAAATATATTTAATATATGGTCTAGTCAGTTGACTAGAGAATTTGCTTTATAATCAACTTCAATAATTGCATTCACGTTTTTTTACCTATATGCTGCATTTTGCTATAGATGGTTCGAATACATGTTCCTCAGCGATTACTTATTAACATTTAAATTTGTCCTGCGTATAAAACAGGCTACTGTAGTCCCATGAATACTGTATGCGTAAAATACCGATAAATGATGTTTTCAATCCTACACCTAAACAATGTCCAATTATTTAAATGCTGCCATGTTGTCATGTCTCAGATTCTAAGCACTAGTCAGTGGCTTATTTGTTAACAATTCAATTCAATATTCTTTATTTCCACCAATAATTGATGATTATTAAACATGAATACAAGTATGCAAAACATAAGAGGAATAATCAAACATAAATACATGGATTAGCAATTACTCATCATTCAAATTATTTACAGTGTACAGAGATTTTAAAAAAAGACATATTGAACTATTGATTTATATGTACAGAACACACAATGTGCGATATGTTTTATGTACACACAAGCTTCAAATGCCCTTTAGTAGTCGAATGTATTTATATATTAATATCAGTAGTATGTAGGAATATACTTCATTTCGTCAACACGCCGTGCAGTGATTTATAGCCAAACAAGTCGGTTAGATATTGTTTATGCATTTCCTCACAAAAGGGAGGGATATTTTCATGAAGTCCGAGTGTAAACTTCTGTCCATGATACGTTCACAAGAAGCACCAAGTAAGGTGAGGTAAAACGTCTCTGCGTCCATTAACAATAGCGTTTCTGTGATGTATAATCCCAGTTCGGCTACTTCACAGAGGAACTTCCACCTGAATCGCTCGGTTGTACTGCAATCAAACACGAGGTGCACTTCTTCACCATGCACGCAAATTTGTGAACAGTTAGTGCACTGGTAAGCTACTTGATATAATCTTGTCCATAGTTTTGCCACATAAAGTTCAATGTTCTTGTCCTTATTTTTGTCGAACACTTTGTAAATGACAGCGGGTGCTATTGTGGGGTGCAGCATTCGAAAGTAACGAAAGTCATCCTCCGTAATTGTTCTCCTATACCACAGTTCTGTTTCTCTCGTGTTTACCAGACGTTTCACAAGACATTTCCACTGGTGCTTAGACGGTAGGTTATTTGGGTTAATAAGAACATCGTTAATGAAAGTCTGCAACCCAAACGTGCATAGTAGTTTGCAAATGTCTGGAATAAACCCTAACGTAACACTATTTTTGTCCAAGGTAAATTGGATGTAGCGTTTTATGAACAGATTTCTGCTAGTACAATTAACGTCTTAGGACAGTAGTTTATGTAGGAATATCAATTTTCTAATAATAACATTTGAGAACAGGTTGAACACACCAAGCATAGATTCACACATATCAGATCTTGTCCTAAATCCTTGCATCTTTTCAACAATGAAATGTTGAAGCTTATTGATAGTAAAAATATCATGGTTATTAATATTATTCCACAGTTCACTGCCATATAAGGCATGATTATTTTCTTGTACAAATTTATAGACACGATTGGATTTCAACCATAAGGATGTAAGCCTTGTGCAGACATAGCAAAGAAGGCGTTTTTAGCTTTTTGGCAGCGTTCCTCAATACGTACTTTACATCTTAAATTCGAATCCTGTCTAATTCCCAAATGGTTTGCGTTATTGGACTGCTCAAGAAATTTATTCCCGTATAAAATACCAACTGGCGGTACATTTCGCTTCTTGCTGAATATCAAAACGGTCGATTTCTTAACGTTAATGTCAATTTTCCATTCCGTGCAATAGTGGTACACTACGTCAAGCATGCGTTGCAAATTTAAGGGAGATAATGCGACGAGTGAAATATCATAAGCGAATGAGGGATTACCTCCCTTTGTTGAAAACACTGAACACCCTAGATTACTATTTTCCAGTTTATTTAATAGTTCATCTATATACACGAGGTAATATAAAGTTGACAATACGCCTCCTTGTCTCACTGATTTAAGGACTGGTATTTCTTCGGAAAGCTCCCCGTACAGTCTCACTACACATTTTAATCCCATATAAGCAGATACCAAAACACGCAGCAATTTTCCTGTAATTCCTAGTCGTCCTAGCTTGAGAAAAAGCCCTTTGTGCCACACCGCATCAAATGCAGATTTCTGATCGAGCATGCTAACATACACATTGCTGTTACGTTCGATCTGATGGTACACAATTTCTTGGAAGTTAAAAGCGGCAGTGGCACAGCTTAGGTTTTTCTGAAAGCCCTGTTGTTGGTTTGAAGGGAAAAGTGGTTGTTTTACTGTTAAGTAGTCATTAAGTCTATTGAGTAGCACTCTTTCGAAAATTTTACTTAAACATGGCATCAGGGATACGGGTCTATAGCTGCTTGGGTCGGATTTGAGTTTCCCCTTGCCTTTATATAGCGGGATCAATAAGCTATTTTTCCATTTAGCTGGGTATTCTTCTTTCTTAAGAATAACATTAAATAGCGTGGTAAGCGCAGATATTACGCCCTCGCCGCCATATATAACATTTTCATTCAAAATATTGTCTATTCCCGGGCTTTTTTCCTTTCTTTAAAGGCTTGATCGCTCGTTTACGTCTTCCGCGGTGAAATCAACTGACAGGCACTCCGTATTTTGATCACATTTGCTTAGATAAGTTTTTAGCTCTTCCAATTTCATATTGTCACTTTTCGATAGTCCATCATTTGCCTCGAACACTTTTACAAAATAATTTTTAAAACCATCAACAACCATTTCATCAGTATATGTGATATTATTAACTTTCAGTTCATTACAGATGTCTGGGACTTTTCCATGTTTTCTACGTAGCAGTTTCCAGAATAATTTGTAGTCTAACTCTGCCGCTGAGTTTAGATCATCAATCACCTTATTTTCAAATTCTCTCTGTTTGTTTCTCTGTGTTCGTCGGAATTCTCGTTTTGCGGATTTGTAGTTGTTGAAGGATGTATGGTTGTTTCCTCTTGGGCGTCCCTCAACAATCCACTGTCTGCGCATATATCTGGCTTTTGTATGGGCGTCTTTAACATCACGGTCCCAGTAGGGTTTAGCCCATTTATTGAATTTACTATGCGGTAAATGACATTCTGCATTTTTCAGTGTATTTGTTATTAAGTCATTTAGGAGGGCTGGGTCTCCATCGTTTATTGATATGTTACTAAGGCCCTGGCGTATTGCTTTCGTATACATATGAATATGGTCCGCTGTACATTTGTGCCACGCAACACCGTTCTGTCGGGGTGGAGGTGTCCTACATTGGGGCGTTGCTGATACGACGAAATGTAGAGTCATATGGTCCGAGGTTATTGCATTGTCTGTAGACCCTAATCTAAAATTTGCCACTCTACCGATGAAAGCACGTTCAACTAGTATATGGTCAATTATTTTTCCTGTTGGTATGAATGTCCCTTCATTTAAACCAAGACTGTGTTGCACGGATATTAGGTTGTTCGTATTAATAAAGGCTGTCAACAATGATGATTTCACAGATGTATTTTGGTTTCTATTTTTCACGTATTGACCGTTAAAATCCCCTGCAGCAATAACGCTCCCCATTTGAGAATCGACAGAGATCAAAGATTGTAAATCACTTAACATAGATTTGTAATACTCTACATCATTATTTGCAGGCATATAGATACAGAATATATATAGCGTCTTTTTATCTATACATTTTATCTCAATACCAGAAATACGATGATTTTCAAAAGTATCTATGACAGAAATACGAGAAACAAGTGATTTCTTATACATAATTGCCGTGCCGGCTTTACCACAACTTAGGGGACCATACTCGACGTCCAGATGCCGTATTAATACAGCTCCTTAGTACAAAAATCATTATAGTGAAAACAAATAATTTTAAGAATAAATGTTTTAAATGGTGTTTTTTCAGTCAATGTATGTACATGAATCTATCATTTTGACCAATTTCTTGCCAATTTTGATATTTTTGGTGCCAAACATTATAAGTTATTTTACTTTCAACATGTTTTACTAAGTTGATGGCTTTCATCAAGATGCTTAATGAATACCATCATGCGGTTCCTGATTCAACTGAGATTTACCTTTTCTTTATTCAGGATTGTTGAGATAAGAGTGCGGCTTGTGTACATAAACTGGTTAAAACCCCCAGTAAATTTACATTTTACTGACCGTTCCAAGGCGGTACCTAACAATTCTTGTTAAACATACCTATTTTTATATATAGTATGTATGCACTGTGCTGTTTGTGGAGTTTTGTGCTGTTCTTCTATGTTTCTTGTTTGTGAGTTTATGTTCTATGTCTTTGGCGTTTGCCCAGTGCCTCTAAACCGGGTTTGTGTTTAAACCTTTTGCTATTGAGCTTGTTTCTGTAGCTTTTTGCATAAATATTGAGCACGTAAACTGGTTTAAACCCCCAGTAAATTAATATTTTACTGACCGTTTAAAGGCGGTACCTCACAGTTCTTGATAAACATACCTATTTTTTATATAGTATATATGCACTGTGTTGTGGGTGGAGTTTTGTGTTGTAGTTCAATGTTTCTTGTGTGTTTGTTTTTTCGTTTTTCTGTTCTTTGGCGTTTACCCTGTGCCATTAAACGGGGTTTATGTTTAAACTTTTAGCTACTGAGCTTGTTTCTGTAGTTTTTTACTGTGCAACACGCTGGTGGGTCATCGTGGCGATATCCGTACTCAAGCAGCACGGCCTCCGTGTACGCAATATACGGCCGATGGTCGTTCAGCCCCGGGAGATGATCACAGCCTTAGATGGAAGATTCACCTATTTGTAAACTTTACCAGTGTTAGTACCGAAACAGGTATGAAAAATAGCTTAAAATAAAACCGAGTGGATTATATATTGAATATTCAAAAACATTGTGTAACAAAGTCCAAGTTTCATAATTATTACATTTTATTTTTAAGTAAGTTTGATGTAATGCAAGGGAGAAAACAAGTAAATCAGCTTTGATGTTATGTACAGAGTTGTCTTTCTTAGTAATTTTAAAATATAATTGCTGTGTGGTTATCTGTGACTATAATCCCTAAATTGACATTTTTTGGTGGGAACACTGGATCCTTCTGTTCTTTGTTTTCAAGGCGAACTCATCATATTTTACTATATCTGTAATTGTTGGAGTTGGTGGGAAAATATATTGAAGGTTAGTCTATTAGTTATAATTCTAGAACCTAGTATTTCTAGAATATTGTTTATTAAGAAGTGTAATTGTTTTAATTACATTTGAGCAGTTGTATCTAAGTATTTAGTAAGTTGGAAATATAATAGTTATAATATTTCTAAAAGGTTAAGATAGTGATTCAACCTTGCATGTTAATATTATAAGTAATATTAATAAAACCACTTATTTTAGATTTGCGGCACCAGTTGAATGTATGTGTCAGGGAGAATATAAAGGCAGTTTAGCCTACAGCTGGTGAGTTAGATTATATGTAATGTGATGTGAAATGTGTTTGTACCTGTTTTGTATATGATGTTTGTATTGTTTTAATATGATTATTTTATGTAATAGTATGGCCGCTAGAAAATAGTATCTATTATGAGGAATATTGATTCTCAAAGTAATATAGAAAATATACTGAATTAATTGTTAACTCTTGTGTGATATGCTTAAGTTGATGTGTATATACTTTCAGAGCTGTGGATTCATAATATATGTAATAAAAGCCCCTAAAGACTTCCGCCGTGTTATCCAACTACACTGAACCCTAACTGCTGAGTTAGACCGTTATTATAGTCGTAGCCATAAGAAACCACCCTATTACAATAATACAGCCGCGATCTTACTTTTTGGTTGTTGCTTTTGATAGGTGGCCTACAAATTCCCGTTGTTTTTGTACAGTGAAGTTTCAGTCAACCATGAGGACAATGATGGGTCTAACAATAATTAGACTAACCAATGGTTATTTAAGTTGTATGCAATACTAGGATTTAACGTAATTGATTTACTTCCCTTTAACTTCTACCTATTCGAGATAATTATTAACATTATATGTGTCAAGTTAAGGCTGATATTGGGATTTAAATAATACTAAGCCAATTCTATCCTCGCAAGACCATTGAAGCAAAACCCCGCCGTGTTCTTACCAAACTAATGTTCTCACCGAGATGTTCTGAATAGTGTGTGAGTCTGTAAGGGTGACAAGGGCATCCCCTTTCTCGACATCCGCACTAGCAACAGTCATATTATCTACGAAGTGACGTAGCTCGTCTGGAAAAGGAAAATAATGAGGTAAGGCATAAAGCAACTTATCTTTTGTCCCACGATATGTCGTAACTAGTGTGGAGAAGGCAACAATAAGGTAAGGCATAGGGACACTGGATATACAACACTTATTTAAACAGTTCCTGAGGTCTAAGCTAAAGCTGTACGTTGTATATTTAATTCTTTCTGCGGTAAGTTTACCTTTACCTTACCACCGCAGAAGAAATGCTTAAAACATCATATGAATTATTGTTACCACGTTCATAAGTCTTCTTCTCCGCGTGTTTTTTTACCTGTGTAATCATCTATCATATCCTTGGGGACCCGTGCCTGGTGGTTGGTAGAAGTCCCAGAAGCCAGTACGTCCGTGAACTAAGATGTAGTTTACATCATTGTCATCAAACCAGTATTTGTCTGTCAACCAGTTATAGTATTTTCTAAGTTCTGGTAAAAAACATCACGGTCAATTCCGGTTAACCCCATTTAAACTACATATTGAATGAAATGACACCGGTGTATCCATATCAAGTACCAGGATAGCATGAAAACGAGAACGATTGTTACCTGATACCTTTGTAACGCTGTCTTTTGGTAGCGACTAATTTTGTGGATATTCCTTAATATTTCAATTTCAGTAACTTTAACTAAACATGAATGTTTACAAACTTACGCATGTATTATCATAGTAGACATTAAACATTAAAAAGATAAACAAGAAAATCATGTTATAGAACACAAATGATTTCTTCAAAACTGGCCAAATATATTCCATTGCACGATTCGAAATTATCTCTACCCTCAGTACCTTAACACGGGAAGCAAAAATAGAAATAACTAACACCCAATGGTAGTCACATTATATTATTAAACTGTCTTGCCATGAAATATAATCAATAAAGCAATATAATCGGAAATACTTCTAAGATGCACTCGTACTCCCCAAAAAGATATACCACAATTAATACAATTGTTTTAATATTATAATAATTCCAAAAGGATGAATAAATGAAGAAAACATTGGTTCTTATGAAGGATACCATGTTTAATTTTGAAAAATAATGGTGCAGAGAAACGATAGTAGATCACAGTAAATCTTTTAGCACGCATCAATCATTTAATATATTTGCGTTATCAGCTATTAAATACACGGTTACAGTCTTGTTATCAGTAATTGATATTTTCAATAAATGCATTATTTAGTAAGTAGTTAAAAGGTTTTCACTCAAAATCTATGCCTGTTATACATGTGTATGTATTAATGTTGAATAAGAGTGTCACTGTAACAGTTTTTCACATAATGTTTACATCCGCCAACTTAAGTACAGATGAAATAACTTCTAATTTAAAATAACTTTACACATACTAACCTTATTACCAGAAGTATATATGGCAACCATACAAAACATGTATTGATCAATGCAACATTTATAAAGCACCATACGCATTATACTTGAAGAATCCTGTTATAAAACTAAAGCAACCAATCTTCAAGTACACATAAAACATAAAGCAATTAACCATTAATATGGGCTGCATGGGAGGGTCATTTCAAACGTCAACTGCCTTGCACGACAAGCAAAGAAAGAATAAAATGTATTTGCTACAAAATGTAATGTAGCGATACAAGAAAGAACGACAAATGGAATTTTAGAAAAGTATCATCTAAAGTGGAACTTTTAAAAAAGAAGAACATACTCGCAGTGATTAAAATATTTTCAGAATTAAAATAAGGCACTGGTCATATGAACCCTTTCAACAAATTACGTCATTACATGTACCAAAATTCGGCCTAATTTTCGGTAGTCATTTCCATAGCTTGTCGCTGCCATAATACAGCGGGAAACTTAAAAACACAACAACAACTACAACAACAACAACAATTATTTACTTATAGATAAACAAGTTATACATCAGGTGTTATAAAGGTTGATATCTCCTTAGCTTGGTCGGTTAGGGGAACTTGTCAGAATTATTTGGTCACATATTTCGCCATTCCCACTTCGATTGTGCAATCACAATTTCTCGGTGTGGGCAATTTCGATCAAATAAATTACTTTACAGTAGTCCGTGAACACTCAGTATATTCCATTTAGTTTTGGCACAATAAAACATGGAGAACTGTAATTGCATGGTTCAATGAAGTCATTATCCAACAAATATTTTACTTCCTGATTAAGATAATACTGTTTAAAAGGATTTATTCTGTATGGATGCTGATTTATTGGTTCCATGTCCTTCACAACGACATTATGATTAACTGTATCAGTCCTTCTCAGAATTTCAACAATTAAGTGCTCACATTCATTTAACGAGTGTTCTAATTCGTCATTTGTGATGATTCTAGGTAATCAAGTTTTTTGTTCTATATTTCAAGATTACCTGAACCATGGTCAGACCTATATATATTATCACGTTTGTTCTCTGGTTCAATCATACATCTTTCATGTGGGAGAGAATAAACAGTTGACACTGGTTTTGTAAAGGCAATCTATGTGTATGTGTTATTTTAGGATACTAGCAAGAATAATCAGTTTCTGTTCACGCCCACCAAAAGTGATTACAATGCTTTCTCAGACATATCTCGCCTTAATAAGGTTAAAAATTATGTCTTCATTTAGTCTAATAATGCAAGTATCATCTTAAAATATAGGAGATAAAACAAAATGAAAATATAATAAAACAATAAAAAAATATATAAATGATGTGTAATAGTCTCTTCGAGATGTAAAAACCCCCAAAATGATTCGAAAATTACAACCAGTCTCCAAATGCTGAATAACTACTTAAATGCATAAATACCTCCTTTCTATCCTCCCTGTCCGCTCTACCCTTCTCCCTTATTATCTTCTCTCTTTTCTTTAAACACTAGTATTGAAAGATTAAATAACTGCTACCTGTTCTAGCAGTCACCTTTATAGACCATTTTGTACAATATGTTTTTGCATGTGATACCACTCATACATCAATACTTAAAAACAAAACAAATATTATGTAATACAAATATCAAGTACACTATATAAATGTCTCAATGATATGTATTTATATGTTTGCAATGTGCTGTGTTGTATAATATTTGTTAATATTGAATAAAAAAAACTTAGACATAACTGTATATTTAGAATGCTATCTATTTTCTAGACATACCGTATTTGAAAAAAAAGACCATAACACAACAATAGAACTATACATTAGAAATACTATATTTGAAAAAAAAAATCACAACAATAGTACTATGCATTAGATATTCTGTATTTGAAAAAATAAATAAGAATGAATAAACAATATTACTATACATTAGTGTACAAAATGGGACTAAATGTCCACAGGGACCCGTGATAATACGAATTTATACTCTTAATAGATATCCTCCAAAACTTGTCTTCCCGTGGCCTATTATCTCATGCTGACCCATGGGCCACTTTATCATAAATTTTACAGTGTCTCCTTTCTGAATTTTCAAATTGCATGTAACTGTGCTTTGGTCCGCTATGTCTATTTCTGATTCCTTCAACGTTCTTCGATCGCTTACAGCTGTAACGATACTTTCATCCTTGGCAACAATAGTCCCTTCAGTATAATAGCCATTCCCGGCTAAAATGGTCGCACTGAACACATATAACCCTCCTCTCGGCGCAGTAAATATTCCCGTTTTCTCATCGAACCCTTCACCTACGTTGGTAAAGACACGGTCAAACTTGATTGGTTCGTTTGTTTGCAATTCCAATGATTTCTTTTTCAGCACTGCTTGAAATGCAATAGCTGGTAGTCTCCGCCTCTTCCGAAAAGCTGAAACAAGAACATATATATTTGGACGTCCTTCAGGCATTTAAATATCTATAAAACATGTTATTAATTTACCGTAGAAATGAAAGCTTCAAACTACCTCTTTAACAAATGCAGTACGGATTAATGTTTTTTTCGGACATTTCGACTTATTCATTTATTACTCAACTGTTTCTGTAGAAAGTTGTGTTTCTATTTCATTTTTATAGAGAACAGAAATGTTGATACTGCATTTGATATGCAAAGCACAAATTAAATTTCGAAAACTCAAAAAAAGTTTTAAATCATAAAACTGCTTAATGATTCTAACTTTTAATATTAATCTTACAAAAATGCTTTAAAAAGAGATAAGAGATAAATTTTGCCATTTGATGTTCATGGATTGTGTTAAGTGTAAGGATTAAAATACTAATGTGTTACAGGTTTACTGGGGGTAATGTTCAATATACAAATTAAGTAAATCTTATGGTCGTTCATCAGTGGCTGCATTCGCTACATATATGTCCGTTATTTACATCGCGCCATCCGATTAGCTAAATCGTTCTTAGTTCCAATTCAGACCAATATTGAATACCACCCCATGCCAGACGTTCAAATAAGTGCTCATGATAAATTAACATGAAATCTGTTTAACTTTGATATAATGTGGTGGAATGTATAATGTCAGACAGTGTTATGATTCTTTTCTATATTAAAACTGTTTAAATTATTGTTCATGTCCGGTTGTATTTCGCCTATGCTGGGGCGTCAGGCCCATCTTGTTTTGTTTGTATATCAATTAATTGTCTGATTATCTATTCAACAACTATGTAAGAGTAATTTAATTTTCCCCCTGATTATAAAGAAATATTTTGGTAGATGGTCTCTGATGATATAGCATTAATGTCTGATACAGCAATTGGATTACAATGGCAAGTTAAGTTACTCTTAGAATTTGGTTTCCATATGAAGCTCGCCGTATATAGATAAAACAAATAGTCGTATTTAAATGCAGCGAGGGAAAGAGGTACTTGGATAACACTCGCTAACATGTTTTAATTGGCTTTACTTATGTTGGTGTATATTTTACAAATATATTGTTTAAGCATAAGATGTCAGAGTCTGTTGCTCTCTAGGCAGAACATGTTTTTTTCTTTTTGCATATATAATGTACTAAATCATGTTTTGCTAGGTTTAGAAGTGCATGTCATACACTTACGATTGAAAATGGAAGGCACTATATTTCTTGTCATTACGGTTAAACACATATACCAAGCTTGTATTATGAATGATTAATAATTGACAATGTGATGTCACGTCCAAATGCACTGATTACAAAACTCAAACTTTATTTGTAAACCATGCATTTAATATGCGAAATGATTAGATATCTGACAAATATTCATCAGAAAAAAGTACACAAGATATGTACTAAAACATAGATATCAAGGCTGCAATTGTACACTATTACATTATGTGTATGTGTTTTATGGTGTGGTACATGATTTTGAAATAGTCGGACCTGTTATAACTGTTTGACAAGATATCTAGTGTATCTTCTTACCTCGTTTAGTAATTGTATGTCCATTGGTACTGAGCTTTTGAACTACTTTCTGCTCGCCGCTAATACTTGGTTTGATGAACCCCAAACTGTTGATACCCCTACTGGGCTCCGTGTAATGGTCCGATGAATAAGAGTAATTTAAATCCCTTTTTTGTCTGATATTCATTCCATGAACCGAAACTATACATGACAAGCTGATAAAGAGCATTACAAACTGTTTCATATCTTGTTTCATATTTATCATATTTTAAAAGATAAGACGATTATGCAACAATCTCTGTTATGCTATGCTGAGGCTTTTCTTGTGAATGATGCTCATTACTGCTATACGTATTCTTTATATGGTAATCTTGATACTTACTCATGACTTATTGTAAAATGCATTTTGATGATGTTTTTGTGAAACGTGAAATAAGACATGACGTTTCTTAATTTATTTTAAGGATTTTCAAGTACAAATAATTGTGGTGGCCAAGTATAAATATTCGTAGTATTTGTGGCGGTGTTTTTATTTTAGCCACATTAGAGTTTAGGTCTTAACTTTATGAAAGACCACAAACACAATTTTTCACTGTTTCTTTCTTTATTTATACAGTTTTAACAATTTTAATTCCAATAACAATTCACAGTAAATGTCCTAAATAGTGAATAGTAAGTAATGAATTTATTTCCAGATGTTAACACTTTCTAACTATTATAATCCAACAATTTGTCATATATCCAATTTATAATTGATAGTCCGATGTTATAAACCTTTATAAATTCTTTTTATTTAACTCCTTTTAAATCACGTGTAACTCTTTTTAATTATAATTCCTTTTAATTCACTTGTTAACTCTTTTTTATTCTAACTTTTTCAACTCTTTGTTAAACGCCCAACAAAGGCCTTTTATACTATTATTTACCGCCAAAACAAACATGAAGTGCACGAGTATTGTGAGTAGCACGAGTTCCTGTGATATTCGTGCGACTCCGCCGGAGCAATGACACCGTTGAATAACACCGGTAGACTCATAGCGATTAGTTACAAGGTCAACGGTGCAAATGAAAGAATGTTATACTTAAACGATTAAACTGTTATATTGTAAAAAAGCTTAAGGTAATACAAATTAAAGTTTAAACAAATGATAACCATATAACATCTGTATAACATAAGAATCAATCTCAAAAGTATTGTATATTTAACTAACTCATATTAGAATAAAAGTATGTTATTTCGCGATGTTCGCGACACTCCCGACGCAACAATAATTAATAATAATTAATATTTTATACACACACAAAATTAGTTAACTTTGGCATGGAATTATTAACCATAAATGCATTTTTATGACAGTTTAACAAATAACAAGTAATACATTACACTGTTAACAAGGCGTTTAAATAATATTTATAATGAAAATTAATACGAATACAGTTCATATTTCAACATATTTTTTTTTTTTTCAAAAATCAAGAATCTTCGCGAAGGCGACCTTCCCCTCATTAAAGTTACTCTGTACGTCTCTGATTAAAGTTAACACATTGTTTGAATTTTTTCCCTGGCCGTTTTCGAAGCTTCACGTACAGGACGTTGTTGACGAGTAGATTGAGCACTTAAGTCTTTATCTCCAGACAACGTTGCGCATTTGTCACTGTCATTTGTCTGGCTACTAGAATATTCAACCGGAAACAGCAAGTTGATAGGTCTGTTCATAACACTTCCGGTGGACGTACGAAGCGCACATGAACGTACTAATCCATCACGGCTTAAACGCAACTGCAATATTTTTCCAAGTTTCCATTGTCCTCGCGGTAAATCTTCCTTTATTAGTACTATGTCTCCAACATTTGGAGACTGATGGGATTGCACTCTTTGACACTTTAACTTGTTTTGGGTCCTTTCTCTTAAACTTAAGAGGTATTCATTTCTCCAAATATTCCAAAATGCGTTAAGAAGTTTTTCACCCTTTTTCCACAAAGTGTGTACTTCTAACACCAATCAGTACTGCCATCAATTCAAGTTTTGGTATTGTCATTTCTTTTATTGGTGCAAGTCTACTCTTTGCAAAGATCAAATCACACTTTTTGCTGCATTTGCTTTCTTGTAACAAATATATCGATGAAGCGTACGCCAGGTTGGAAGCGTCACAGAAACACACAAGAGTATACGTTACATCTTCAGATTGCTCCGAAAAAACTACACAACGTTTCACTCTACAATTTGCTATGTCTTGCAAATCTTCCTTTATCTCCAGCCATTCTTTTTCGTCCTGACTTCCAAGACGATCATCCCATCTTATGTTCTTTTTCCATAGGCTTTGAAGCAAACACTTTCCTTTTAATGTAACAGGAGATAATAATCCCATCGGATCGAATACCGACGCAATCTGTTTAAGCACATTTCTCTTCGTTATTGCCTTGTCGTTCTCATTAAGATTCTTCACTTGATTTAATGCTATGGTATCATTTTATATATCCCACGTATGACCTAAAACTGTTGTCACTTGTTCGTCAGCTAAATCTTTGCTTTCAATCACACTTTTCAATTCGACACTATTTGTATTCCACTCTCGAAGGTTCATTTTTGCTTCATTAAACATAACTTTTGAATCACGATACAGATCTTTTGCAACACCAACAGAATCAGTTCCTGTAACCAAATTGTCCATGTATATATCACTTTTGAGCTTTTCAGCCACTTCTGTCTCGTACATATCCAAATGATGCTCGATAGTAGCACTCAGTAAGAATGGACTGGATACCACACCGAATGGGACTCTACAAAATCTGTATTCCTGAATGTTGTTTTGATCCATCATTGGTTCACTCAAATCCTTAAACCACAAAAATCGTGTCACATCCCTGTCCGATGGTTGTAGTCCAACTTGGTGAAATGCCTTTTCAATATCTGCAACTATTCCGATATTATAAAGTCTAAACCGCAACATTATTCCACACAGGTCATTGAGTAATACCGGTCCCCTGCAGAGACAATCATTCAAACTCTTGTATTCTTTACTTGTTTTTGCAGAAGCATCATACACGATTCTTAGTTTTGTAGTTGTTTTCTGTGGTGTGATGACAACGTGGTGTGGTATGTAATGCTTGCGCCCATCACAGTTTCCTCTGTCTACCTTTTCAATAATGCCATTTTTTTAACTGATTATTAATTGTCGCATTGTACCTTTCCATAAGCTCTGGATTTCTTTGTATTTTGTTTGCTAAAGATTTTAATCTTCCTAATGCCAAGCCACGGTTTTCAGGCAATTCTTGGTATTCGTCACGCCATGGCCAAGTCACCTGATATCTGCCATCTGAACGTTTAAATGTGTTTTTGAAGTTTTTCATTGCTGTTTGGTCATCTGACTGGTCTATTGGATTTGTTATTCCGATCGTTTCGACGTTCCAGAAGTCCTCAAGGTCTGGTTTTGTAGGAAGAGACTTATCAACATCCGTGAACAAATTCGATTCTGTAACCATTTTTCCATGCGTAAGAATGAGCATACTGATATCTTCAACACTATCGTCAACTGCGTTTGTTCTTCCTGAGAGTAACCATCCAAGTTTAGATGACAGCAAATAAAGTCCTGGTTGAACTTCTATTCTGTCAGTTTGAATAATGTCCAAATAGAAATCATTCCCAATCAATATGTCGATAGGGCCTGATTCAGTTTCACATGGTACAGTATCTGCTAATCTCAGATTGCGAGTCAGGTTTTTGAAATCATCCCTTTTATAGATGTTAGCAGGTTTCCTTTCAATGTTTCCGGTTATATTTGGAACAACGTTTGCAGTAATCATCATATCACTTCCATCAGTCAGCTTTAACTTCAAATTTGTGCTTTCTGTTTTGATTACTTTATTTTTATTACTGCCAAACGTTACCAAACGAATTTCTTGCGTTTCAGCTTTTTTGAGATTAAGTGCACTTGCCAAGCTTTCAGTGATGAAGGTTCTTTGAGACCCTGAATCAAGTAAAACACGGGCTTTCCTTTCAAACTGACTGTCAGGATTTCCGACATTTGTTCGCGCTGTTTGCATTAGAACTATTTCACCTGTGGACAAGAGAGCATTTTCTTTGGGAAGTGTATTATTCTCGTACGTTTCACTCACTTCTTCAGATACAGCTACATTTTCATTCACACTTTTACTTTTAAATTTCTTTGGACATAAGCTGCGATGATGCACATTCTGCTGACCACAATGTACACATACTTTGTTGCTTTTGCAGTCACGCGACGAATGTCCTCCCCTCAAGCATTTAAAGCAACTGCCTTTTAAACATAATTTTCTTTCATCAATGGTCTTGTGCTTAACACATTCATCGCTCCAATGTAATTTTGAACAATAGCGACAGTTCTTATTCCTGTTTTCAAAAGAGCCAGCAGATAACGCTTCTGATGAACTTACTGGCTGGCTGTACACTTTTCTTTCACCAAATGATTGTACTTTTAACTCCGGTTTCGTGTAATTATTAAACCTGTTTGTTTTAGCTTTAACTGTTTCTGAGTTTTGCACCTTTTCTGCTTTTTCACTAGCCACAATGTATTCACAGAGTATATCTCGAAGCTTCTTTATTGTCCACTTTTCGCGTGAACCTTTTTGGATTTCAAGATGTCGAATAACGTTGCTCGGTAGTTTCGATTTAACAACAGCAACGAACACATTTTGATCAATATTTTGTCCAAGTACTTCCAGGCTTCTTAGATGTTTATCCATGGTATCTAGGAATTTCCGCAAGCTTTCAACATAATCGCCAGCTGGTCTGATGTTGATAAGCTTGTTGTAGTGGAGGTCAATGACTTCCTGAGTGTCACCAAAACGCTCTTTGAGAATGTTGACTGCCACCCTGTAATTTTCGTTCGACAGCGATAAGCCCGCTATAGCACTACGAGCTTCACCTCAAAGTTTACTCCTTAAGTAATTGAATTTATCAATATTTGATAACGTTTCACTTTTATGCACTGAGCTTTCAAAACTGTCCCAAAATTCAATCCATTTAATTTTATCACCTTTGAAAAAACATATCTCCAGTTTCGGTAACTTAACCGATTGCACATGTTGCTTTTTCTTTGTGTCACATTGGGCTTCTAAAAATTCCCGCTGTAATTGCATTTGAGCTTCAAACATTTTCTGCATTTCAACACTAGCCTTTTCATTTTTAGTTTCGCTAATTTGTTCTTCTTTTGCTTGTTTTTCTTCCTTAATGGCACTATTTAATTTCTTTTCTAAATTCTTTAAACGCACAAGCAGGTTCTCAGCAATGTTTAATAATTTTGAATCATCTTCAACAATTTTATTAATTAAGTCAAGGTCACTATCTCCGATAGCGGTTGCCAATTTTTCAGATTGAGCCTCAAGTTTACCAATACTAGATTTAATATTCCCATAGAAACATGAATTTCAGACAAAACATTTTTGTCAATTGTTGTTATGTCAGCATCTAACAACACTGATGCATTACTAACCTCCTTTTCTAGAGCATGAAAGTACCGTGTTCGTACTCCTTTCAAGTATACAACGTTTGTCGCGGCCATTTTTTTATTTTTTTATTTTTTTCACACTTTTATTTTCAAACACTTTGATAACTTACAACACTTTTTCACAAGTTATTTTTACTTTTTCTCTTTAACACCACTGTCACACTTTAACAGCTCCCATCGTGCACTTTTATTCCTCTTTTAATTCTTTAATTTATTTTTAATTTCTTCTTATTGTTTTTGTTATATTATTTTCCGTAATGTTCCCGTAATACTCCCGTAATACTCCCGGGTTCCGGTACCATTTAATGTGGCGGTGTTTTTATTTTAGCCACATTAGAGTTTAGGTCTTAACTTTATGAAAGACCACAAACACAATTTTTCACTGTTTCTTTCTTTATTTATACAGTTTTAACAATTTTAATTCCAATAACAATTCACAGTAAATGTCCTAAATAGTGAATAGTAAGTAATGAATTTATTTCCAGATGTTAACACTTTCTAACTATTATAATCCAACAATTTGTCATATATCCAATTTATAATTGATAGTCCGATGTTATAAACCTTTATAAATTCTTTTTATTTAACTCCTTTTAAATCACGTGTAACTCTTTTTAATTATAATTCCTTTTAATTCACTTGTTAACTCTTTTTTATTCTAACTTTTTCAACTCTTTGTTAAACGCCCAACAAAGGCCTTTTATACTATTATTTACCGCCAAAACAAACATGAAGTGCACGAGTATTGTGAGTAGCACGAGTTCCTGTGATATTCGTGCGACTCCGCCGGAGCAATGACACCGTTGAATAACACCGGTAGACTCAAAGCGATTAGTTACAAGGTCAACGGTGCAAATGAAAGAATGTTATACTTAAACGATTAAACTGTTATATTGTAAAAAAAGCTTAAGGTAATACAAATTAAAGTTTAAACAAATGATAACCATATAATATCTGTATAACATAAGAATCAATCTCAAAAGTATTGTATATTTAACTAACTCATATTAGAATAAAAGTATGTTATTTCGCGATGTTCGCGACAATATTTGGATACCTGTTGAGACAAATGTGAGGTTACAAAAGAGAGACATAGTATAAGCCTTAAGGCTTTCTTCTCAATTCTGTGTACACTATTATTTTGTGCATAATTTACATGTTTTTCTGTTTCAATGCATTACGTATTTGGTCTTTGTTAATTTGGATTATGCTCAAATTTGTAGAACTAAACTAATTGTAAATATTATATCGAAATAAATATTGTTTAAACCAATGTGAGTTTGTGCGCGCATAAACAAGTTTAAATCCCCAGTGAACTCTTCTTTCACTGAACGTTCTAAGACTGTAGCCCAAACATGTATTAATCAAGCTAGTTTGATGCTTGCGTCTCTCTGTGATGTGTTTCCGGTTTGTAAAGTAATTTGCAAATCGGAGAGTGCTATTAAACACGAAAAATAGAAGTGATTCCCATATGTTTTTTTTAAATGGCCCACAGTGATCACATTGGACTTATCCACTAATACGCTCGAACTAAGTGCATTTAAATCTTTATCAATACATATTAGCTTCGGAATAATGATGGTGGGAATAACTGACTTGATGGGGCTTTAGAAAACAATACATACGATTTCAGACACATACATGTAAATGCAAATTGACAACGGGTATAAAATGAGGCGGCGAAGGGCCGTCTAGGGGATAAACAATGATGCACAGACTAGTGTCTGTGATCTCCTCTTGAAGTCTAACTTACAGGACGGATTTCACATTTCATTCTGGTATAACACTGAACCAGTTGAAATATGTTGGTAATAATACCTGTAGCATGTGATAAATATAGATACGTATACGTGTGTTTGGTTATAATTTAGATTTATGTGATAAATTATACTCCCCCGCTCAACGTTTGTAACAATACGTCGATCACGCATTGTTAGAAACGTTGAGCAGGGGAGTGAATAACAAGATGTCAACAATTAAAATGAAGACCCTCAGGGCCTTATTTTGCAATCTGTTTGCATGCAATATCATCGATAATTTAAATGTGGTTAGATACTACAAATACAAATACTACATTCACTGATACATGGGCGAGCTCATGCAGCTACATTTACTTGAATTAATACGTGATATATTGCACATTCACGTAATGAAGGTCAACAAGTAAACGTATCGTTATCCTGTTTGCCGCTCTTAATTTGCTACTAGCGTTTGGATCGTTATGTGTGGTAGGATGTATTAAAAGTAATCAGCCTGTGCCTGGTACAATATAGATGAATAAACACTAAACAGTGTGGGACGACCGCCATAATCCGCTTTGAAATTACAGAAAAAGGATTGTCTTTCCGACAACTAAGACAACAGACCGGTATAATTATGGTTTATTTATGGTTTGAATCATTTCTTGTATTAAATGATTCAATAATACACTGCAAACTACAGGTAAAAGCCGAGGAGCCAATCAAATTACGATGAACCTGTTGAAATGTCAAGGTTTCTCAGGATCAGCGCGTACGAGGTAGCTACGACCGGTTCCGTTCTGGTGTTAGCTCAGGTCCCGAGGGTACGCGATCGTCGCGAGACCCGGGATGTACTTGGTTTCTTACGTCAACAAGTTTCCACCATACCCTTCCAATGGGGACCATTACTGTGAGATGGGGATGTTTATGTCGCACATTTCTTAGGATCCGCGCATCTTATTCTCTACATACATTTAATGGTTTGGACCTTTAATGAGTAGGTTGTGAGAATCCGTTTGAAGGTGATGTATGTACCTCGTCGATAGTTTCACCATCACCTATCTAGATTAACTTTTGTTTTTTTTGCAATCAATCCCAACAGTCCTACTGCAAAGTTGTAAATCAATATTTCATAGCATATAGCATAAGTACATCTCTGATTTTCAACGAATGCCTTGGAAATAGTTAACACATACTGCACTAATTATACCGTAGCACAGTCTGGTGATTTTGCTTACATGATTATTTCTTTTAACAAGGCATGCATTTATATAAATTAGAATTCAAAGAATAATGATACTTGTTCTCAATGACTTCTGTTTGTTCCATCTTTTTAATGTCTGTCCTTTGTCTATCATAATGTCATAGTCTTTATAAGTTTACTTATACTTCTCAAATAGAACAAAGAGCGTTGCTAACATCTTTTACATGTACGTTCTGTGTCTCTCGATAAGTTCTGTTGGACTTTGAACTTCTGCTGTTAAATAAGTTCATCGTAATTTGATGTAACATTTCTAACATGACAAAAGACAGACTTTTGCTGGTAAGAATTGTTTTGTAGGAAGTCATTTGTGCAATGATTTCGTTTGTTTTGAAACGAAGGAATCTACCTGATTAGAACAGCACCGGGGCGTATTCAATATTTACATTCAAAAGCATCGCGTCCCTGAAACACCAGTGATGCATCGCTTCTTCAAAGGATTCCGTCATAGTTTAAGTGGCTTGTAGTATTGTAGCAGCTATTACTCGGATAACTTCAAACTTGAGTCACTCCTCCTACATTCCCGTCACATGTCTAGCAAAACGCCCATGTCTTCAGACGTGACTAAACTAAGTAAGTTTAAAATTTTGAAATATGTGTCTTACTCAGCTATCACATGATATGTCACACACAAGCGGGAACATGAATGTTTGCACTGGACTTTTATTTAATGATGTGAAATATACTGATGAAATTGTTGTTAACTATTTCAAAACTATCTTGAAAGCATGCTCGATCACAGCTTTCAACTTTCGCGTGATGATGGAGTAATACAAATACGTGTGCACGATTTTGTAAACAATGACAGTCGCCCAGACATGATCCTGTTGCATGAAAATACCAGATGAGGTCGAATCCATACCAGTTGCAGGAACCATATATGGAGACAGATTCTGACAGAAAGTACGGACCAATAAATCTATAACGCGAACCACTCGTGAATAAGGCATGACTCGAGTTTGAAATAAAACATGCGAATACAAGAGAGGTTAAAAACGGCCTAAACTCATTCTTCTCTATGGCAGCTCAATGTGTCAACCCGTATGGTGCAACTCCATTAGTTTGTGTAAATTTGTATTCAAAGATAGTAAAACCAGTTTTATCATATTATATTGCTCTGAACTATGTGTAAATTAACTAAAACAACATGTTCTTAATTGACGGGGATTTCATACAAGGTTAGATATATGTGAATAAATGGTCGGGTTGCTCGAACTAAGGTGTGATGTTACTTAAAGAAAACTGTTTTTCACACAACATTCTTGGTCGGCATTATAAATAAACACATCGCTACATCTTAACGGAATCCGACTTCGCCTACTTAAGGGTATTACAGCCAACTATCGCTTCACTATCAAATTGTGCACTAGGGCGGTATTGGTTTCATTTTAATGCAATCAGTCAGTAAAGCATTTCGCTGTTTCTTGTTAAGTTGATGTTGAATTTTGTAGCAAGTGTAACGTACATTTGTCACTACCAGGTACATTCTGATGCGATATGTGAAATAAAATTGTTATAAAATTATTCGTTCTGGCTTTCTTACCTTCAAAAGCCGATATTGTTTTACATTTTTGCGACTTAAGTCAGGATTATTTAACCTGTTTGATGAAGTTCTTCAGCTATAAAGTTATGAAAGTGGTAAAACATATCATGATGTAGAAGTAACGGCTGTAGAATATTGGAAGACATGCATGAAACAGCTGACATATTTTATTGGATTGCAGTGTCATAAAATTAATACAATAAAGTAAGAAATGTAAAATTATTGATTGGATGTCATAACTTATGTGTATCATCAAAATGCCCTAGCTCTACACTGTGTTTGTTAGTGTTTAGAGTTTGAAGATGTATTGATGACATCTGCTTAATTGTATTTATATTATTCTTAATTGTATTCAAGTATTTAATATACACACTATTGCGCATGTACTACAATATGGTATAGCTTTGAAAATGTGTCCAGACGACAGTGCAAGTGTTAATATGATGTCGCAGTAAACACCAGGTTTGCTGTATTATAAACCATTAGGATTTGTGGTGATATTTGACAATATACTACGAACATTGTAAACAGTATGTAGTCAGTAAATGGTTTAATGTTAAATGAATAAATTGGTAAGTATAGATTGTTTAAAATCAATGAAGAATATGCACCAATAAAGTGGAAGTGCATTGCCTAGTTTTTTTATGAAACAATTATCACCAAACATACACATACGAGTTTTGTCAATCGTGGTAAACAGAAGTTCTATGAAATATGACAGATGTACAACAATTGGAATGAAGCATTGGTTTAATTAAGAAGGCATTGTACAAATGCACATCAATGATTTGGGTGTTTTATTGCGGGTCAACTGCCTTTATCACTGGGTCATGGAGATAAGTTGGTATTACGTATTTATAACGTGAACGCCCACCACTTGATGATACACCAATGAATGAGAAAAGTAGTTATAGAGAGATACTTGGACGCAATTGATATCATTTCCGATGAGAATAGGATAACACTTATTTCAGTTTCTCGTTTAGCAAAACCACTTAAAAATACTTATCACTGACGTATCATAATATTTCTATGTCCTGAATGAAGGAAAAGTTTCCAAGCATTTATATTGCATTTCGATAAATTGATGATGATTTGTGGTTATGATGTGTACCTTTTTACAATATGTATCATAGAACTGTGCATAATGCATTTACCATTTAATATGGAATATCGATTTGAATTAAATGATGTGAGTAAAACTTGATGTTCCTTAATCTTTTACAATACTTATCGAAAATGTGTCATACGGAAGATCTGCATGGTTTATATGGAAACACTCATGCGCGCTCTTATACATCCATAACGTGAGGATGATGTGTCATTCTTACTAACAACATTACAGTACATTTCCAAATGCGTCAATTTTACGTTTAAGTTGACACTTGTGTGACTCATCATGTGCAATTTTGTTTTATCCATGAGTACGTAGGGAAAAGTAATCTCTTAAATTGGAGGTATGTTTGACCAATTAGTTATGCTCCACTAGAATGTTGAATCACATATCACATTTGTATATAAAATGCATATCTCTTAATAGAAGGAAAGAAATATATTGAATTTAATTGAATTTAATTGAATTACCATGCTTAAGTATTGTTCAACCCAACTCAAATAGTAAAGAACGTAAAAAAAGAAGTCATGTGTCTAAGATTTACCAGAAGTACTGTGGAACCTGCAAAAAGTAGCTTTCGAATTTATTGCACAAGCATAGTTTTTTTATTGCACAAACATTATATAGCATATACATATTATACCATAAATAATTAGGATTCCATCATTCGACTAGAATGACATGCTCGTTCTACGATGAAATGTAAATACAGGTCTGTCAAACATTTAAAATTTATTATGACAGCAATAATTCACGTTTAAAGTTGCAAAGTAAACACTTTTAACAAATGTAAATATAATGTTTCAAGATAAACAAATGTAGACACAAAAATAAACCAGGTAAATAAAAAAAAAATACAAAATAGAGCATAGCATGAGATTCAAAGAATGTTAATTACAAACCATTTAACCGAATGTATTTAATTTACTGACTAATATTTTCTATCTTTAGACAGTGATTTTTCATGTAATTTCATATAGATTTTGAGTGCCATGAGGGTGACAGTGCATATTGTCAACCTGAGGTAAATGGTTTCGACCGAGGCGACAATAACTGTAAAATGTCAATTTCATGACGTCAAGGGGTAACAGTGCGGCAGATGGTGATAGTGCGGGGTGATGGTCGAAAGTATTGCCCTGGCGTTTTAACTATATGTTCTATAGAAGTTTATAATCATATTGTTATAAGTATTAATTTTATACCATTTGATTACACCATTAGCAGAAGAGAAATCAATATTAATAATACAATGTAAACTACAATGTCGATGCACTAAGCCTTCTCATATAATAGCTATGGGTTGTGACGACAAAAAATCAACTAATGCATGCACAAAATTGAAATATCAAGTATCATTGATCAACTTTTACGTATTTTACGCTATACGGGGATAATCGCTGTACAAACACCAGACAATAGACGACAATATGTGCCAAAACTCGACCAATATCGACCAAACTCGGCCAATTTCAACCAAACTCGGCCAATATCAGTTTCCTCCGTCTTGATTGGCTACAAAACACGCCTAATATAGGATTTGAGTAATGGACCATTTTCATTGGCTGTCGAAACTCGCCTTATATGAAAAATATGCTGGACATTATTTTAAAAGGTAGCCATTTTGTTTTCCGGTTTTCCGACTGTTTTGAAAATTTTGTGCTTCGTATAAACCTATTTGGAATAACTAGCCTATTAAATACTTGAACCACTGTGTACGGTTGGATATTACAGTTGTATTTAACCCGTTGGTGGATTTTACGACTATTATGTTTTTGTACATCTACAAAATGGACGAAGAAGGTGAAATATCTGACGTTTTTGGCAAATGATTTATGAAATTAAGACGAAAAGACATGCTTCCTAACACTTCACAGTACTTTATTCATAAGTCTGTGCAATTTCACTTTAAAGATGCATGTCAAAATCAGCAAAGTCAAGTCTAGAAAAGCAGACACAAAGAATAGGGGTTAATTACGGTTTCAATGTGAACTTCAGGTAAGTTATTTGAATGTTTTTTACCAAAATATCGTACCATACGTAATAGTTAATTAATAAAATAACTTTAATTAGGTGATTTCATATTGGCCGAGTAATTTGTCCTCGGTCAGCTCTATTTGCCCTTTTGGGCTCAGGCAAATACAGCTAACCTCGGTCAATATGAAATCATCTAATTAATAACATTATATTACAAATGTAATAAAATTGACTAGGTATTTTAAAAATAAAATATCTCAATAAACTAGCAAATATATTCAACAATTTGTATTTGAATGCAGTTGTATCGGTTTTTCTTAGAATAATATATTGGAAAAGACGATACGTTATGAACAACATGGGACTTGAAGGAAATCCGTGATTATACGAACTTATATACAGGATATGCTCTTAATAGATGTTCCCCAAAACTTGTCTTCCCGTGACCTATTACCTCGTGCTGACTCATGGGCCACTTTATCAGAAATTTTACAGTGTCTCCTTTCTGAATTTTTAAAGTGCATGTAACTGTGCTTTGATCCGCCTTGTCAATATTTGTTTCGGACCACGTTCTTCGATCGCTTACCACTGTAACGATACTTTCATCCTTGGCAACAATGGTCCCTTCAGTATAATAACCATTCCCAGCCAAAAAGGTCGCACTAAACACGTACAACCCTCCCACCGGCGCAGTAAATATTCCCGTTTTCTTGTCGAACCCCTCCCCTACGTTGGTAAAGACACGGTCAAACTTGATTGGTTCGTTTGTTTGCAATTCCAATGATTTCTTTTCCAGCACCGCTTGAAATGCAACAGCTGGTGCTCTTCGCCTGAACCTCTTCCGAAAAGCTGCAATTTGAAACAAAGGAACCATTGAGATTAAGAAGATGCACATAATAGCTTACTCTTCCTTTTTCTAAATGTTTGGTTTAGTTGTAGAATTTAGGCATTTCTTATAATCTCATTTACAATTCATTATTCTATACCTAATTTATACGCCCAATCGTTCTTTTGAACCACGTGGCCGTACAATATATTTCCGTATTGGGACGCACGCGCGTACAAAAATCTCATATTTTTCCGTATTGTACGATTCACAGGTCCCATGTTAAACCTAAGACAAGACTTATTTTGATGCAAAGCATCAAAGACGTCACGGATGTTGTTGAAAAATGACCAAAAGGAAGCAGATGCAGTTTACTAGCATACCAAGTCTGAGGTACCTGGATATAAGCATTCCTCAGTAATTGAAACTATCAGATTTTCAGCTCAATGCCACCCCTTGATCTCAGTCCAACTGGCGTCAATATAGTTAGAGCGCTGGTCATGTATTAGAGACCTTTACAAAGTTCGAGGATTCTATGTCTAAGCATTTTTTCAATTATTGATAGAAACCGTGTATTTTCAAACCGAAAGTAGGGTGGTGCTAAGACCCGGTTTTTATCAGATGACCAATCTCTGTACCAAATGATCCGCTATTTATTGCCTATTGAAGGCATATTTACTGGATAAAGATCTCTGTTTTGCAGTTTTTGTATTACAATAAGATTATCTTAGAGTCATCTCTAAATAGCCATGGGCCATATTATCACGATTTCAAAGTTGGAGGGTAGAAATCGCTAGGGTACGAAATGACTACATAAATTTATCGGCTGTTTAAAGATCAAAACAATTTCATTGTATTATTTAAAACATTGAGTGTTATAAAGAAAATTGTCAAATCTATTCCCTTATTATCACATTAAAAAACACAAAAAACAAACAAGAACTATTAAATTAAAAGCTACACTACTTAAGATTTACATGACTACATTAATGTATCGGCTTTTTAAAGATAAAAACACATTTTCATTGTTTTAATTAAAAATTGAGGGTTATGTCGTGTTTTTTTTTCAAATTTATTCCCAAGTTGTCACATTAAGAATGCAAAACAAACAATAATTGTTAAATTAAAAGCTACTATACTCAAGATTTACAGTATGTTAAAAGGGTGTAATTTTACCTATTGACATGCTAATTATGTTGTTTAACATATCCAAAGTCATAGCAGATTCTTGTGGACATTGTTACCGGCCTATCGATACCGGGATTTCTTAAGAGAATAGTATTATTATATTTTAACCCGGTTCTGACTGTGACGAAAAACACGGTATCAACATAATCCGGTACCATAAACTGTGATACCGGCTTTTCCCAATATCGATACAAAGTATCGGGTTTAAGCACCACCTCCGAAACTATCTAAACTGAAATTCCTGCGATTTGGTTGGATGACGGGTTATCGTGTGAGCCTAAGTAATTGTTGGATTACGTACAGTTCCTAAATTTTATCTTTGACACTGTTGTATGTAATGATTTGTCCTTGACATTTCAAGTTTAACAATTTATTAAAAAAAATCAGATTATTTTAAATAAGCAAAATATCCTCCGAAACTTATTTCTGAGCTTCGATGAATCGGGTCTTAAGGTTCGTAAATCAAGCTGTAAAAGAAACCGAGGCCTACGAGTTTGGGGACGAGTTATTAAATACCCATTAAATGTGCCCAAAGGTTTGTAAAAACGGTACAAAACATACGTTGTGATGTATCTTTGTGTTTCTTTTTTCTTTAATCAGTTTATTCATTTGTTTGTTTTTAAGTGTTTTTTTATCAAACACATTTTATAGTTTTATTTTACAATAAAAATTTAGCTGGTCTATTTTGATCACGTTATCCTCCATGGTACAACATTGAAAGTCCAGTGGCGTAGCTACATATAGGCCTTGAAGGCCTGGGCCTACAATCTTTTTGAAAAATGACAAAATTTAAATTGCCCAACGATGCAATAAAAACTAATAGCTTCTCTAACACTTTGAACAACTCCGAGGTTTGTTTTATTTTAACCAAATGTTGGCTTTAATTAAAAGTTTATTTTTAAACTACATGCAAAGTGTATTGCTTGATTTATTGTTATCATCGCAAATATAATTGTGTGCAATGCACATATAAAAGCTCGCATGGAATCATTGGGCCTACAATTTGGTAATGCGCTCCTGGAGATCTATCCCAAACTGACGTCAATAAAGACCGAAACCGTCGAAAAAGTTCCGAATTGAAATCCGAATCAACAGGCGCTCTAAATAAAGCGTTGCGATAAAGCTTCTGTTATTATCGGATCAATATTGTCGTTTGTAAGCACGGAATGTTTTAAATGACCTTTCAATTCTATACCTATAAATATTATCCCAAATAAATGTAATTTGGATACAGTATTTATCGTGTAAAGCACATACTCGACTTGGTAAAACTTGCAGCAGCTTTTTATTGCTTAATTTTAGGTCTAATCAAACGAAATTATCCGAAAACAAACACTCGAGAAATAGCCTGGTTTCTTTTATTATCATGGATTATGCCTGGCCATTTAATCGTATGTTAATACTTTGTTTATATAATTTTATGTTTGTAGAAATGTGATGTTTTGCATTTGTCAGTATTTCATTGGTCTTCTTGTCCTAAAGCTTTCCGCTACTAACGGTAAAAATAAAAGCAGTTGGACAGGATATCTTGCGTATCTGCTTACCTCTTTTAGTAATTGTATGTATATTGGTACTGTGCCCCTGAACCACGTTCTGTTCGCTGTTAATGAACCCCAATCGGTTGAAATCCCACGTGTGCTCCATCATTGAACGGTCCGGTGCATTCGGATCATTAATCTCCATTCTGTGTCGGACATTTATCCCATCAATCGAAATAAAACTTACAAAAATGATAAAGAATATAACGTATATCTTCATATTAAATTTATTATTATAAATGAATAACAAATTTAATCGACAGACTCCTGGTATGTTTCAGTTTTTCCTTCCAGATGATGTATTGTATTAAGTTAATGTTATCCTTTTGAACGATACTCATCGTTTGCGACAACCATTTGTTATATAGGGTACTTATTATTATGCCTAGCTAAGTTCCCTACGTAAACGAATTTAAAGAGACATCCTCAGTTGATCGATTTCATGATAAGGCCTTATTTATGTACTCATGCAGGACAACATTCTTGCTTTTCTTATTTCTGCACGAGTGTATAAACGTTCTCCTGAAGACCCTTAGTAATAAGTAAACATGAAAGATGTTACACATATACTTCTTCATTGTTAAGTGTACCAGTATAGTACGAACTATGAGAATAAGGGAGCTTGCTTGCACTGGTGGATCAGTACCTTTAAGTTGATACTGTGACAAATTATGTGTCATTGGGCGTTAAATCAAATACATACGTGAAACGATTGAGATTTTGCTTGGCAACAAAATATTGTGCGGGGGAATGTTAATATGAAATAAGTTATTAATACGTTGCCTTATTCGGCGAAACAATTTTTTTAATTCTTTTTTTGCAAACATTTATGAGTGCATTTGAAAGTGTTGTCATGAAAACCTTGATTATGTTTATTTGCGAAGATGCGTTATTTGAAACATAGACTTAAGTAAATAGAATAGTTTATCATACCTTATGAAGCTGTTTTATTCAATAGTTAAATACCATTTACCTTTTACCATTTAGTTCAATCAGGTACTTGCATACCATAGTATATATTCTCCCTATCAGACAGTGCCAGGCGTTTCAAGTAATAAATGGTGTATGACATGATTTTACACCTGCACGCGAACGAAGCCACCATTCAAGATTTATATTTAAGTTTGACGACTCACAAAACATATATTTTAATGGCGGATCATTCTCTAGCGAAGAATTTGAAAAATTGCCAAAATGTGCAATTTTCATCACATTTCATTTGTCCGCTGTTATAACATGGCAATGCTATGAAACGCATATTTATAAAATCCATGATGGAGCAGAGTGATCCGTAGGTTGTTATACTTTGGGACTATAACTCACCATTTTCTTTTAGTATGAGCCCTGCCAAGGCTGTAGTAACTCTGCCATATAATATCTATATAAAATAAACATGAGTGTAAAATAAACATTTAATCTAGTGTTTCATATACAAAACAGCTTCAAATTTACTTTGAAATTTTGTTATTAACTGGACGGGTGAAAAATTTAATAATATTTTCATTAAGCACGAGTGTACAATTGATATTTAATCTAATGCATAAGGTGGAAAACAGCTCCGATTTAACCGTTTAATGTTAGACATAGTTATTCAGATCAACAGCATATTGTAAAAAAATAAATCAGGAAGGGAACTCCTTTTTAAATATAGTTCGTATATCCTTCTATAAACATTAGAATATTTATGTTTTACTAAATTAGAAAAATGTTTACTACAAAACAACCAACGCCTGTTCGCAAACTAACCACAATAAAGTTTCCATGATTGCATATACAGATGTTTGATTGAACTCATACGTTAATGCAAATGTTGGTTTGCTTAATAAATCGAATTTAGTTTTTCAATTACGTTTTTGATAACTTGTTTCATATTTACACACCCGCACCCCACTCACTCGACATGCTTAATTTATATCCCCAATATATATAGCCCGGAATTACCGTAACTGGGTTTCCCCATGCCGGTACAAATAAAAGGTGAATATTGAGCTATTGAAACTCATGTAACAGTCCAATGACTCTAGATTGTTTCCGAAGTAACGTGTGTATATTACAACGGTTTAATTTTGTTTGTACCGGAGGATTAGGTTGGAAAAACCAGAATATCTATAATTCCGGGCTTAAACTATTGACAACTACATATTGTTACACTGAACAAGCTAAAGGTACTTGATAACCTTTGCGAGCATGAACGAAATTCTCATCGCAAATTAACAATTTAGTAATATGTGAGTAATGTTTCTTAAATATAACTTTTTTGTGGGGTCTGAAAGGATGTTGTTTATACACTTTTACGTAACTTGTTTATTCATGGCTCATACACTGTTTTGCATGCCCGTGCATCATTACCAAATAGATTGATATATTACCCTGATGAAATGGTTCCATTTGTTACTCTTATTCTTATGTCAATGGGCACAAGGCACTACCTTTTTAAACTAGTTTGTGTCCTCGGCTTTTCATATGGTCGCAAGCTATCTTCAGGTGACCATCTACCAAAATTAAAAACCGTGTTGTCTCGTTCAAATCCATTGTCATCTTATCGAGTGCATATGATATGTTTGAACTCATTGAAAAAAGAAATTGTTTATTCTTTTCATGTCTTATACCACTTCTTAGATATATTAGAAACTTATGAACTACTATACTGTGTTGATTCGTTTTTAATATGTCGCCAAAGTTCTTTTTACTTAGAAAGATTCTTTCGTTTGTTTCACATATGATACACAACTTTTTTCCGAACGATTTCCGAAATAAAACACATTTCCCGACGCATTACGTATCTTTAGCAATTAAATATCAAACTACAACAGGCAGCGTTCCAAATAGGTCAAACATCATATCTGGAAACGTACATAACGGTAGCTGGTGTGTGACTGTACAATATGTTCTGGTTTTCTACAGAGCAAGTAACACTATGTCGTTATTTAACATTGTTCTGAACATTACGGAGATAAAGTCCAACCTGATTATTTAAACCGTGCCCTGACCGAATGTTTTTTACCGATAAACCGCAAAACGAAAACATCTAATCCAAACAATCCTTCATGTTGATAGGTGGCTTTAAAATGTAATGACCGCAGCCCGCGCATTGCTGCAGAGGCGACACAAAGGCAAGAATGACGGTAAAACCTCCTTCTTTAAATCATTGAATATTCGATTATATGTGTAAATGTTAATGCTTCATGACGCTATGCGCTTAACACATATCTTTTATGAATGATAAGAATACTGTGAAACTCCAAATAGTATTTATCGAATTTATTGCACCAGCATTGTGTTTTTATTGCACAAACTTCATAATGCATATACAAACCATTCCATAAATAACTATTATTCTATCATTCGACAAGAAGGACATGCTCGTTCTACGCAGTTAATACAGGCCTTTTTATGTCAAACTATCATAATTTATTATGACAACAACACTACTCGTTTTAAGCTGATGCAAAGTAAACGCTTTAACAAGTATAAATATAAGTTTTCTAGATTAATACAAAAAATAAACCAGGTAATGCAAAATTTAATACAAAATATAACATAACATGAGATTTAAAGAATGTAACGAAAAACCGTTGATCTAATTGTGTATTAAATTTACTGACTTTAATTTTCTATAAACAGTGATTTGAAAACAAAATTGTTATATTTTATAACTATTGAGTGCATTGAGAGTGACAGTGCACATTGTCAACCTTGGGTAAATACTGTCGACCGAGGCAAAGCCGAAGTTGACATTATTGTAAGTCAATATCTATTATATATACCGAACAAAAGCTTAAAAATGTCAATTTTATGACGTCAGAGGAACAGTGCGACAGAGGGTGAAAGTTCGGGGTGATAGTCGATAGTGTCGGCCTTGCGTTTCTATTATATAATATGTTCTATAGAAAGGAGGAGTGATAAGATAAATAATTTGTTTTATAGCATTTTATTCAAGGTCGATGCAATAAGACCTTCCATATACTAGCTATGAGTTGTTACGACCAAAAATCGCTGATCAACTAAATCATTTACAAAATTAAAAAAAAATCAAGTACTAAAATGCAATAAAATTGACTTGGTAATTTAAATATACAATATATCAATAAAGTAGGAAACATATTCAACTATTTGTCTTGGAATGCAATGTTTCACTTTTTCCTAGAATAATATTTGATAAGGCGTAAATTGACAATGTGGGACTAAACTTTGACAGAAACCCGCGACTAAACGAGCTTATTAAGGATATGCTCTAAATAGATATCCTCCAAAACTTGTCTTCCCATGGCCTATTATCTCGTGCTGACCCATGGGCCACTTTATCATAAATTTTACAGTGTCCCCTTTCTGAGTTTTCAAATTGCATGTAACTGTGCTTTGGTCCGCTATGTCTATTTGTGTTTCCTTCAACGTTCTGCGATCACTCACAGCTGTAACGATAGTGTTATCCTTCACAACAATGGACCCTTCAGTATAATAACCATTCCCGGCTAAAATGGTCGCACTGAACACATATAACCCTCCCACCGGCGCAGTAAATATTCCCGTTTTCTCGTCGTAACCCTCTCCTTCGTTGGTAAAGACACGGTCAAACGTGATTGGTTCGTTTGTTTGCAATACCAATGATTTCTTTTTCAGCACGGCTTGAAACGCAATAGCTGGTGGTCTTCGCCTGAACCTCTTCCGAAAAGCTGAAAAATTGAAACAAAGAAACGGTAAGATTAACATACAAACTTTCTCTTTTTTAATCTAAGTGTTTGCTTTAGTTGTAAAACTAAGGGTTTACGAACGGTCTTTTTTCATTTCATTATTACTCAATGTTTTTCGGAAATTTCGCCTTTTGTATCTCTGAAGTGGTTTTACAGAAATTTCCAGAATAAGTTTTGTATTTTTGCATTGCCAAAATCGATTTGGATACAGTATTTATCGTGCAAAGCAAATAATCAATATTGAAAAAAATGTAGCAGCCGGTATTTCATTGGTCTTCCTGTCCTAAAGCCTTCCGCTTCTAACGGTTAAAATAAAAGCAGGTGGAAATTAGACAGGATACCTTGCGTATCTGCTTACCTGTTTTAGTAATTGTTTCAACAGTTGAGCTGTGCTCCTGGACCACTTTCTGTTCGCTGTTAATGATTGGCCGTTCCGGTGCATTACGGTCATTAATCTCCCTTTCGTGTCTAGTATTAATTCCACAAATCAAAATAAAACTTGCAAAAAGGACAAAGAATATAACGTTCTGCTTCATATTAATCTTATGTATATAAATGATTGCGAGAACGAATTGAAACACTCCTAAATGAAATGTTATAGCGTGAATTTTTCTTTTAAATGTTTTATTTTAACTTAAGTTTATGTTTTCCTTCTATTAGATACTGATTGATAGCGAGAAACATTTGTTATATACCAGCAGGTGACTTAAGAATCATGCGTAGCTTAGTTTCAAACGTAAACGGATATAAAGAGACATCCTCATTTGATCGATTTCATGATAAAGCCTAATTTATTTACTCATGCAGTCATGCTGTCCTATTTTCTTCACGAGTGTATGAACGTTCTCCTGAAACCCTTCAATAATGAGTAAACATAAAAAGGGGTTACACATATACTACGTGTTACATTGTTAAATTGACCAGTTTACCACGAAATATGACAGTATAAGGGCTTTCTCGTAAAGGTGGTTGAGAACCGTCAACTTTATATTGTAACAAATTATATATAATCAGGCGTTAAGTTAAAATACAAATGTACATAAATAAAACGGATGTGGTTTAGTTTGACAACAATATGTTGTGCGGGGGAGAGTTAATTTGAAATAAGTTATGAAGACGTCAGGGCTTACTCGGTGAAATAAATTTTTGATTCGTAAACGTATGTATTTCGTCGTCAACATTCATAAATGTAAATGTACTGTCATGGAAAGTGTAATTGTGTTAATTTGCTGAGAGGCGTTGCTTGAAACATAAAAAAGGTTTACAAGTATACCTTTTATAAGAGAAATTGTAGCTCATCGGTTTAAAACATACAAAACATGACGTTATGGTGTAAGTTAGGGTCAATGGTCAATGAGAAATGCTCGACAAAAGATATTCATTTATCATTGCTCCCTTTCAAACAGTGCCATGCACGTTACAGGTTGGTAGAATTGGCCGAATTAAATCCATTTCACGTTTAAATGCATTCCGACAAAACACGTCATATTTGACACAACCGGATACAGTTCCACACGTTTTACACTTTGATTTACATGAGCTTGGTTTGATGCAGACTAGTTTCTAGAATACGTGTAATTTGAATAAAATGCAGAATGAAGTGAATTTATGCCCGAATCCTCGAATCCTGCCTCTTACTGATAAACTGCATTTAATGTTTAACCTTATTATGAACTAAACAAGACTTGTGACTTGCACCAAAAGCCACTAAATGTGGAGACGTTTGTCGTATATGTTTCTATGTTGTTTAATATAAAAAATGTGAGGATTTCGAGTTAACTTTGTGCTTGTACCAGTTAACTGTACTGAGAACAAATCTGTGATGACCACAAATCAGCTTTACGACGTCAACCGTGATGGTGGCCTAGACAACGTATAAAGCTTTGTCAGGGGTTTAAAAGTAACAAATATTTTATGCCATGATTTTACACTTGAAAGCGAACGAAGTCACCATAGCATTTATGACATGTTCTGATTGTGTTCATAATCCTTATCTGGATTGGAGCCCGGCTTTACCGTCCTATTTGTTAGAAACACGACGCCTCATTCCTGTGTCACGTTTTGGTGTAAAATAATGCAAAAAAGAGCTGAAACCATAATTTGATCTGAAATGACAAAGTACATTAATAACATGTATCTCAGTTGCCAATTTTGTCTTGAGTACAGAAATGCTGTGGCAAAATAGCATATGCATCAACACACCGTTCCTGACCGACCGTATGAAAACATTGACATTGACACTGATATATATCAATGAAAAGACGAAGACTAGATTGTCGTACAAAATCTGTATTCACTTCGAGAACCAAATCTTAGTTAAGAAACTGGCATGCACAAGATGAAAAGGTTCTTCGCAACACATGGTATTCCCGAAAACATATCTTATAATGCCGGATCATGTTCTAGCGAAGATTTTCAACAATTTGCAAACATGTTAGGTATTGAGCACATTTCAATTTTTCCAACCTTTATTAAAGGTAATGCTATAAAATGCATGTTCACAAAAGTCAAGATAGAGAACAGAGATATATACATACTTGGGTACTTTAACTGACCAGTTTTTTTCGCTACGAGCCCTGATGAGACTGTATTTATACTCTCTGCTATATATTTATATAATAATTTATGTAAAATGACACATATTTATATAAACCTGTATGTGAAATTAACATTTAATATAATGTTTCAAGTGGAGAATACCTTCAACTTTTCTGTGATAGACTGGACGGGCCAAAAAAAGATATCTGTTAACATTTAACGTGTGTGTACAATTAATATTTAGTTTAATGCTTCGGAATATCTATGATTTATTGACCTAAGTATTTGTTTCAAGCAACGCCTGTTCGCAAACCAAACCCAATAAAATATTCAATTATTGCGTATTCAGAAGTTTGTTTGAACTCATATGTTAATGCAAATTTTGTTTCGCTAAATAAATTGGCTTCATGTCTTCAATGACGTTTTTGATGACTTGTTTTATAATAACACCCCCGCACCACAGTCAGTCGACAGGCGTGATCTAAATCGCCCATTGTCAACTATCTTGGTACACTAAACAAGCTAAAGGTACTTGAAACCGTGATGTCTCATTCAAAACCATTGCCATCTTATCTGGTGAATCCATATGATATGCTTGAACTCATTGAAAATAGGAGTCGTTTATTCTTTCGTGTCTTGTATCACTTTTCAGATTTCTTAAATACTTATGAAATACTTTTGTTGAGTTGATTCGTTTAAAACATGCCACATTCTTTTAACAAAGAAAGATTTTTACTTGAATTTCAAAAAAAAACAAAAAAACTTACTGTATGTTTGCGATTTCCGAAATCAAACACATTTCTGGTCACTTTGCCTACTTGAAACAATCGGATAACAGAATTTTCAATAAGCAGCGTTCCAGAAACGGTCAAACTTCTCATCTGGCGACAGTGGAATATTGTCTGGTTCTCTACAGAGAAAGCGTTCTTATATAATCGTTATTTAATATCGCTCTGGACAGTATGGAAATATAGTCAAATATGATTTTCCAAGCTCTGTACTCGTGCAAATATATCCCTTATTGTACAGAACAATGTAAAAAAAACGTCTCTTTTGTTTACCTTCGATATTTTGTTTCCTTTAAAGTGATCTCGGGTTTTGTTTAATTATAAAGTTGTTGATATCAGATTCTGACAACATTTCGACGTTTTTTTTAAAACAAACGGCAATTGATCATGGTTATAACAGAATTTATGTTACTCTTACTATGAAACGTCTGTTTTTTACTCGGAACCTAAATAATACGGGATATTTGTACGCATGTGCGTCCTGATATTTAAATAAACTATATGGTCACGTGTTTAAAAGGAGATTCTAGAATATGACGTTTTAATTAAGTGTACAATGAATACTTAATATCTCGTATTATGGTTGAACATGGTTTGACCAAATGATACTCCATATTATAGCTCTTTGTTCAATCAACCATGCAAACTACAGCGACACGCCAAGTTTAAAACCTGAGGCACAAAACTAGTTCCAAAAAGACAACGACCGAGAGACATAAAGCGTAAGAACAACACACCAAATCTCACATGCATCAAAATAGTGTTATCAATTCGTGTTAGGGCTATCGTATTTGAACGAGTATTTGTATCCAGATTATTGCTGGCTAATCAATATGAATAATATGTTCATTCATTCAATTATTGTATAGCGAAGTCTCTTCAATATTTGATAGCATAGTACCACAACTTTTGTTCCTTTGTTGACAGCATACCCGTCTGCATTATACTTTAAATGGACGCACATCATTTCGATTGCAATCATATTCGAATGAACTCAACATCTTCTGAACATCTCATTTGTAAATGTCTAATGTTGTTTTGCGGTAAAATCAGTAAAACATTGATTGAACAAACTGTTGAAACAGCCGATTTATACGTTGAATGAATGTCTTTAAATTGTGAATTACCCAGTGATATGTTGAAAGTATTGATTGTAAATATAAACATTGACTATTTAAAAATTGATGTTTACTTGTGTGTGAAATCATTTTGTCAATGCACGGATAGTTGTAAAATTGGGCTACGCACAACGGGCCCTGAACAAAAGTTTTCATACACTGATGAACCGCGAAACATTTAATCTTAATTTTACTTCATGTTGTTATGAGAGCTCAAAAATGAATGAAGCCCATACCTAGCTGCAGAGTCGACGCCGACAAAAGGGCGACTGGTAAACCTTCTTCTTTAACTCATTGAAATATGAAGATGGTGTGTAAATGTTAAAGCCTCATGACGCCTCTGTTATAACGAAATTTTCTAATTTATTGCACAAGCATAGTTTTTGTATTGCACAATCTTTATAAAGCATCTACATGCCATATAATAAATAAATATAAATAAACATAATTCAATTTATCGACTAGAAAGACATGCTCACTCAAAAGCAGCAGTCAATACAGGCCTAATTATCTCATGGAATTATCATTTACTATAACAACAACAATACCCGTTGTAAGTTGATGCAAAATAAACACTTTAACTAAAATGTATATATAATGTTTCTAGATAAAGACACAAAAATAAACCAGTTAAAGCAAAGGAATATATAAAATACAACATAATATGAGATTCAAAGAATGTGAAATACAACCTATTTTTTGGACAAGTATGTTGTTTAAACTGTACATTTAAATTAAAAAAAACATGGATGTTTTTCATTACTGCATTAAAGACAAAGATTTAATAAGAACATGGATAACAAAAACAAATTATGATACAAAGCAGGCAAATGTACCGTAACTGGTCAAATTTGTAATATGATTAATTATATTAAAGCATCCAATTCAACCGTATGCTTAAAGCATTATTATATCAATATTCATAATACAAATAAAAACTACAAGGTCGATGCACTAAGCCTTTCTATATAATAGCTATGAGGTTTTACGACAAAAATTCGCAGATCAACTTATGCATTCACAAAATTAAAATATCAAGTTCAGTTAACAAATATAACGAACTTGACGTGGTCATTTCAACACAATATCTTTAATCAATAAACTAGCAATCGAATTAATTATTTGCTTTGGAATGCAATGCAGCGGTATCCCCTAGAGTTATATATTTAAAGAGACGATACCTACATTGACAACATGGGACCGAACGTTGACGGAAATCCGTAGTAATACGAACTTAAACACGATATGCTCTAAATAGATATCCTCCAAAACTAGTCTTCCCATGGCCTATTATCTCGTGCTGACCCATGGGCCACTTTATCAGAAATTTTACAGTGTCCCCTTTTTTAATTGCCAAAGTGCATGTAACTGTGCTTTGGTCCACTGTGTCTATTTCTGTTTCCTTCAACGTTCTGCGATCACTCACAGCTGTAACGATAGTTTCATCCTTGGCAACAATAGTCCCTTCAGTATAATAGCCATTCCCGGCTAAAATGGTCGCACTGAACACATATAACCCTCCCACCGGCGCAGTAAATATTCCCGTTTTTTCGTCGTACCCCTCTCCTTCGTTGGTAAAGACACGGTCAAACTTGATTGGTTCGTTTGTTTGCAATTCCATTGATTTCTTTTTCAGCACAGCTTGAAATGCAATAGCTGGTGGTCTTCGCCTGAACCTCTTCCGAAAAGCTGCAAAATTAAAACAAGGAAACCTTTGGATTAAAAAGATTTACATGTAGCGTTCTCTTCGGCAATTACGACTTTTGTATGGCTGAAGTGGTTCTGCATAAAAATCCGAGTTAGTCTTGTTTTTTGTATATCAGAGCAAAATGCGATTTGGATACAGTATTCATCGTGCAAAGCACATACTCGATTCGGTAAAATTATGCAGCAGCTTATTCACACTTTGTCCGTATATGTTAAATGTGTATGTAAAAGTGTGAGGTTTTCCACTTGTTACTACATGTAGTTCAAAGGTCTATCTGCCCCATACCTTTCCGTTTCTATCGGTAAAAATAACATCAGTTGGTCGTTTCTGCTTACCTCTTTTAGTAATTGTATGTACTGTTGAACTGTGCTCCTGGACCACGTTCTGTTCGCTGTTAATGCTTGGCTTGAAAACCCCCAATCGGCTTAAACCCAGCATGTGCTCCATTGGCCGGTCCGGTGACTTACGATCAATAATCTCCATTTCGTGCCTAATATTAAATCCATAAACCAAAATAAAACTTTCAAAAACGACAAAGAATACTATAACGTTCTGCTTCATATTACTTAATTTTATAAATGCAAGAGATAACGAATTTACAAACTCCTAAATGGTTGGTTATAGCTTTTCCTTTTAAACATGTGTTGTTAAGTTAATGTTTTCATTTTAAACGAAACATTTCTTATATATAGGCGACTTAAGAATGATGCGTAACAGGTTTCGTACGTCAACGGATTTAAAGAGACATCTTCAATTGAATAATTTTATGATAAGGCCTAAATTATTTAACCATGCAGGCAAACAGTCTTGCTTTTCTGATTTCTGTACGAGTTTATGAACTTTCTCCTGAAACCTTTTAATTATGATTATACCTTAAAAGGTTTTCTTATATACTACTTTATTGTTGAATTTACCAGAATTAAACGAAATATAACGATACAAGAGCTTGCTCGCAAAGGTAGTTTAGTACCTTTAACTTAATACTGAAACAAATTATGTTTCCTCGGGCGTAGAGAAAATACATTAGACAAGATTTTGCTTGGTAACACACTATTGTACGGGGGAGTGTTCATATGAAAAAGCTATAAAGACGTTATTAAGCAAAACAAATTTGAATTCGTTGAGGTATAGATTTTATCGACAAAATTATTGAATGTTTTTGAATGTATTATCAAGGAAAGCTTATTTGTGTTAATTAGCGGAGAGGCGTTGCATGAAAATTAAAGTAAATAAAACAGTCCTTTCATTAGAAAGTACTTTATGAAGCTATTTTAATCAATTATTTAATATATATTGAAGGAGATAAATGTAGCTCATCGATTTAAAACATACATTTCATGACATAATGATGCTATGTTGGGTCAATGAATACAACTGACAAACGTTCTACAAAGATATAGATATTTTATTTCTCCCTATCAGACAGTGCCATACACGCTTCAGCTGGTTAGAATCGGCCGAATGAAACCCGTTTCGCGTTTAAAGGCCTTCCAACAAGCTGTCTTCAAAGTTCAACCTTAGTATGAACTGAACAAAAATTGTGACTTGCACAAAAAGTCACTAAATTGTTTTGTCGTAATGAACCAAGAATAAGGTTTCAATATTTTTTCAGTGTTGTTTAATAAATGTGATAATTACCAGTAAGCTTTATCCCTGTACCATTTAAGCATCATCAAGCAGCTTTAAGATACCAACCGTTATGTGACCTTGACAACGTATTTAATTTTGTCCAGCGTTTAAAAGTAAAATAAATAAATTCATGCGATGTTGTTATTTTTACTTGAAAATGACAGACCCCGATTGCGTTTATATTCCCTATCCGGTCTGGGACCATATTCACTAAGGTTTTGAGTCTAAGTTAAAGATTCAGAAAAAAAACAAAGTTTAATTTTGTTCGTTAGTTGTTACTAGTATTTTAGAAGCAAAGATGCTTAACATTGCTGTATCGGTAACAAATTAACTGCTTTACAATCAGGCACACATCTTTTGAAAAGTTTAGTTATATAATAGATAATTTGACATGTGACTGTGACATTACATTTAAATACATTACAGAGTACGGTTAGATTGAGTTTTAGGTAATAATAAGAACTACATATATCAGTTCCATATTGACATCAGTTTCAAAAATAGAGCAATCAAAAAGAATATGGATACAAAGTAACTGGTTATTAGATGTATTCATTGACCGTTATTAACGTCATTATGTCATGATATTTTGGTTCTAAGACGATGCCCTACAACATTATCTTTTAATATGTATTGAAATATTTATAAAATAACAGAAAAAGACATTTTTCTCATGCAAAACCGTTTATTTGTTGTTTTGTTTTGTTTTAAGCGGGGGGGGGGGGCGGGGGCATATTCGTTTATTCGAACAGTAGGTGCAACAACTTACACAAAACATGCAAAGTAACATTCATACATACGTATTCTACTGAACCGTTTCAAAAACACTGTACAAATATCCATGTTTCAAAGTAAGAAGAAAAAGAAAGAAAAATAGACATGCAAGTATATCACATATTATCAACGTATGCTTTATACTGATCTGTTATTCTTGTTCATGTTTTGTAATGCTTTACACTGTTTTACACCAATGGAAATCCACACATCCCAAGCAGATCATCACTGGATAATGTTATACGTGTAGAACAACTGTTTATTGTGATAACACTATTTTGGATCACTTTAATTATACAATTAATGTAAATTGTTTTTTATTTCATCAATATATAATTATACTTAAGACAGGTTTACTAAAAACTGCGGTTATTTCTTTAAAATGCATACCTTTACAGATGAAAGAAATATGCAACAGTGTTCTAATTGGTTTCAAGATGCACTCTTACTCCCAAATAAGATTCTTCACAAGTAAAACAGTTGCTTTAATATACCAAAAAGGATGATTACATGTCGAATACAATATTTTATGAAGGATACTGTGTTTATTTTGAAAGAAAGGTTCTGAAAATATGGTATTTCTACCTTATAAGGCGATAGTAAATCACAGATTAGCACTCACCAATCATTTAATATTTTGGCGTTTTTAGCTGTTAAATACACAGTTACAAGCTTGCTATCGGTACATAGTATTTCTCAGAAATGCATTATTTAGTAAGGAGTTTAAGGTTTATCACTCTAAATTTATGTTTGTTATGCATATTTGCATATATTTTGAAAAAGAGTGTCACTTTAAGATTAAATGTTGTTCAGGGATGCAGAAAATTACAAACATACAAAGATGCATAACATAAGCATGAATAAAGGTACATGCAAACATATCCCCTTAATTTCTAAAAAATAACCATTGAAAAAATAGGCACATTCATGCCCATGGAGTTCGATGTCCTTAAACACAATTATGCTTTCAATGATAATGCATGCAAATGGATTCATTAATGTTGTTGACAAAGCACATGCGTAAACGAAACTATTTTTTGTTTCGCTAAATAAGGACTGATGTTTTTATAACTTTATAATTTCGCTCCCCCGCATAACATGCATTTGGCTTTGATGTGTCATTGGGCGTTATGCCGCTCAATAAAGGTTATTGCAAAATAAGGCAAATAATTTAGATGCAGATAAAAATATTAGCGATGATTCGGTGTTTTTTTTTAAACTGGGAAATTTATGTTCACGTAGCTATATTATTGAAAAAAAAAACACACTGAAAAGGTTAATATATTATTATCTGTATCTAAAGCATTATATTTTTTATCATGAAGGTCAATGTTTAACACGATAGTTAAACACGATAATGCGTTAAAATTAAAAGAAAATGCCAACATTTGTTATATTACCAATTAGGATTGTCCAAGGGTACGTACACACAAGGGATATTAATGGCAACGAGCTGGAAGCACAGGAGCACAGTACTAATGGACAAACAACTACTAAAAGAGGCAAGCAGAAACTAGAAATTCTGACCAACGGCTTTCGTTTTTAACATTAGCAACGGCAAGCTTTTGAAATAGTAAACTACTGCCAAATAAAAAACACACACTTTTCAAACATATGAGAACAAAGTGTTCATATACGATTAAATGAACAGGCAAATATTTATGAAAATAAAAGAAACCAGTCTATCTCTTACCTATTTGTTTTTGGGTAGTATAGTCTTATTAAAATTGATAATAAGCACAAGAGGTTGTTGTATTCGATATGATATTTTACAAATCCAAATTCTTGCTTTACACAGAAAATACTACATCCAATTCAAGTTTTGCTATAAAATCACAGTGGGGGAACGGACACCGAATAAAGCTCAAAAAGTGATAAATCGATAAGCGTTTGATTTTGACACATGGTAAGTTTTTTTATCATTATTTGTATTTTATGGTGAAATATATCAAATCGAAGAGTTTCGAATAGCTTGAGCCTGTGCAATATACGACTATGATGGAAATGTGTCTCCTCTTTTGTATAATAGCACAATTCTCGCCGAAAGTTGCATGATTGCTCACAAATGTTAGTTAATGTGGTAGGATTTCAAACACAAAACAACAAATAGAAAATAAGAATAACAAGAGCTGTCACAGAGACAGCGTGCTCAACTACTCTGCCGCATTTCAGTGTAAGGATTGAAAGGTTTTGCCAAACTTGTCTCACTGTAAACTTAGATTAGATTTTAATGCAATACATGATGTTTTTGCTGAGATATTAAGATATTATCGTAAATGTGGTTACATGCAAAATTTAAACCAGAATTTCTAAGTCCAATAAGAAAGGGCCATTATTTGCAACATACAGTTATTCAACTTGGTTATTCAAATAGGTTGGGTGGTTGAGTACCATTGTATAAAGTCTAAATGCAATCATGAAGTAGTTGCTGATATATTAACCTATGTGTGGTAACATGCAAAACTTTAACCATAATTTCTAAGTCGCATAATAAAGGGGCAAAATTTATATAATATGCAAGATAGAGTTATCTTTCCTGATTAATTAAGAAGGTTGAATGGTTGGGAGCCTGTGTATAAAGTTTCAATGCAATACATGATGTATTTGAATTTCAATGTCGAATAAAAGGGCAATAATTGGAATTAAATGCAAACTAGAGATATCTTACTTGGTTATTTAAGTAGATTGGATGGTTAAGTACCATTGTATAAAGTCTCAATGCAATACATCAAGTAGTTGCTGAGATATTAACCAATGTGTGCTTACATGCTGCAAAACCTTAACCAGAATTTCTAAGTCAAATAATAAAGGCCCATAGTTTGCATTATATTCCAAAAAGTGTTATCTAACTTCATTTAATTAGTATGTTAGATAGTTGGGAATACATATCTAAAGTTCCAATGCAATACATGATGTATTTACAGAGATAATGACTTAAAGTTGCTTACATGCAAAAAATTAACCAAGGTGTAACGCCGACGCCGACGCTTGGGTGAGTAGAATAGCTCTCCATATTCTTCGAATAGTCGAGCTAAAAACTGAATCGAGCAATTGCATTGTAATTACAGCATCAAGTATTGTGCAAGATATCAATACGATATGTTTTGTTGTTACGGACTTGTACATATTTTTTGATTACCTGAAGGTGTACTGGGGATAGATAAAGCAAATAAATAACTGCACAGGGGATAACTATTAAGTGGACTTAGGATAGACACGATGTATTTAGAATAACGAGATTGTGATAATGATTAAGGCTTTTTATCTCTTCGCAAGCTCGGGGGAAATTGTTCAATGCTGTCTATATAGAGGGATGAGAGCAAAATTGTTGGTTTTTTGTATCTGTATGCACTTGTGAAATGTTCCATTCATATAGATTGATGATGTGTTTTTCACAAGCATCAACGTTCTCGAGTCGCATTTTTTTAGATATTTGAAATACGCCGGTAATCTGATTTATTGAGGAACACAAAACATTTGGCCGTAGAATGTATGTGGGGTTTGCTATACATATATCATTTATGGTATTGCTTTGTAAATCAAGTTCGTACTTTGTTGCACACAGAAGGTCATCAGTAAGCAATGAGCTATTGTGGTCATATATGGAACACGTGAAGCTTTTTTAAGCTTGTGTCGATGTTGCTATTACTTAGAACAGAATACTGGTCTTTGCTCGTTCATTTCAGTGAGGAATTATGTATTGTGACCAACCTTGATATTTGTCAACGATCTTTGATCGTGACTTAACGAACTTCGGAGAAGAGTTCGACATGAGTATTTACCGACCCGGGCTGAATTCATTATATGCATATCAGCGAACTAAAATTAATATATCTCCGAACAGTTATACTATCAATTTGATAAATTACACTGTAATTTTCAATGTTCTATTAAAACTGATAATGTTAGGCTTAGCATACAATTGAATTCAATGTTATAAAATGAATAACTAAGTATATTACAATTTAAACTAGTTACTGTAAAATTGATTCCTTCGTATCATCAGTTAATTCTTTATTCATTTCGAGCATTCTCTCATGGTCCTAAATGCATTGTTGCAAGTCATCCATGTTTTTATTTAAAATCACTGTTTATAGAAAATGACATGTCCGTCCATTTGACTTAACAATCCTGAAATATGTTCAATCAGAAGTGTTAAGTTGTATCTTGTATTAAAGTTGCTTTACCTGGTTATGTTTTGTGTCGATTTCTAGAACCATTATATTTATAGTTGATTAAACTCTCACTGTGCAAAAACTTCAAATGCGTATTGTTGTATGTCATGATAAATTAAGGTTATTGCACATAATTTGGAATGTAGTATCTGTTGCCAAGAGCGAGCTTTTCAATTGTTGGAATCAATCAAAGTTATTAAGAAATCATCTGTAGTATGTGAAATAGATCAAAATATGCTTGTGCAAGAATTCGAACGCTACTATTTGTGGGGGTTTAACAGAACTTCGTATTCATAAAATACATTATTTAAACGCATGCACTCTTGTTTCCACGTTCTTAACTATTCCACTTCGTTTTATTTATTCTAAAGCACGGTATATAATCCGTGTCATAATCGATCATTGTTTGAAAAAACAACAACTTTGTATGAAGGCGTTATGATGCTATTACATTATCATAACGATTCGATTATTTGATGAGTTAGCCCTTTCGTCGGTGTCGCCTTTGCGCTTGATGTGAACTCTAGTCATGACATGTTTAAGCTTCCCTTACAAAACGCAGTTTTATTTTGGAATTTGCTTAAAATGTCACTCGTATTTAAAATCAGTACATACACATGTTTAACAAACATACATTTTGAGTGATAAACCTTTAACGTCTTACTAAATAATTAATTTATAATAAAAACAAATTACTGATAACAAAAGTTTGACCGTGTATAGCTGAACACGCACAAATATTAAATGACTGGTGAGTGCTAAAAGATCTACAGTGATCAACTATCAACCCATAAGGTAGAAATACCGTGTTTACTGCTCCTCTCTTTCAAATTAAACACGGTATTCTTCATAAGAAGCATTGTTTTCGAAATTTATTCATCATTTTCAGTAAATTGAAACAATTGTATTAATTGTGGTACATCTTATTTGGGAGTAAGAGTGTACGTTTAAGGATTAAATGTGTTCGTATTGCGGTTCTTGGGTGTATGAAAACATTTGATCCCTGCAGCGTTTGAGTAGCTCGACTATACAGTAATATGCATTGGCAATTGATATCATACACAAATGAACATTCAATGGTTTTATTTACTCTCATTTCTGGCAACATTTTCTCTGGGATAATTCAACATTCAAAGACATTAAGGCGTCAGATAAATCGGCTGTTTAAACAAAAATGGCGTTCATGACTTAATTAGTTTCATCAAAGTTACACTTATTTTACCACAATAAAACGCCATTTGACCAATGGCGGTAGATATATCTAGAAGACATTGTGTTCATTGTAAAAATGATTGTAACTGAAGTGATATACGTCCATTTAAAGGAAGCGCAATATTACAGAAGTGCTTGCTGTGCCTTTAGCTTGATAAATGTAACAAAATGTATTAGTCAATGGGCGATTTAGGTGAAGCCTGTCGACTGAATGTGGTGCGGGGGTGTAAATATTAAACAAGCTATCAAACACGTAAATAAAATCCTGAGGCCTGTTTATTTAGCGACACAACATTTACATTTACGTATTCAATCAAACATTTGCATGCGCAATCATAAAACAAACTTGAATGTGGTTGGCTTGTGAACAAAATAAAACATGATATACGAAATAGACGAAGGATGATAGCTCTTTATCAGACAGTGCATTGTAGGTGTGAAGGAATTTCGAGTTAACAGAAATAGAATAGCCCATCCAACAAAACGAGTTCTGTTATATTCTTGGAATGGGTATACGATCTAGCAATGACACAACTATTTACATGTTTACTGAATGAAGTCCGATTAACAAGTTCTGAGTACAACATCAGTATATTAAACCTAATGAAAGCAATATGGCTTATGGCTATAGGGATGTAATGCAATTCAACAGACTGTATGTTATTTGGTGTTTTGAGAAGTGTTGATTTAATACAACATGACCAGGAAAATAAAGTTCAGTCAACACATTTCTGTATGAAATTCTTAGCAAAATTTCACAATTATAACAAGTAATAGAATACTAGGTGAGCTTGGAAATAAATTGGCCTCGGTGTTCTCATAAAGATAATTTTTCCTGAAATGTACGTTTTGGGAACAAGCATCACGCTTTACAGGGCAAGTGGTGACTTTATTTTAAACCACCTCAAGGTTATGACAACTCTAAGGTTCCGGCAATTTAACCACATCAATATTTTTACCTAAAAAAAACAAACACACTGATTCGTTTAACACTTTCTATTTTTTATTTTTATATGAGAACTAAACACAACTAATAATCATTACCTTTAAACATCCATTTTACAATCACTTTTTATAACTTTTGATAATTCTATATTATTTTATTGCATCCTTATTTAATTCGGTTTAGTCTAAAGAAACTTGCTACATACGCCCTGTATTTATACTAAATCTTGCCGCCCAATCTACCATACACATCATGAACACCACGAAGAAATCATGCTTAGGGCTCCGTCGGAGCAATGCAATGGAGGCAATTTAGGCGGGAAGATTCAACGGAGCAACGGAGCAATGCATATATGATAAACTAATCTTTTACATATTACATTTAATATGTTGAATATTGATGTCGCGTGATTCGCGACACAAGTGTCATGCATTTCGCATACTTCAGAGTACACGTCTGACAAGTTGCTGCGGCTAGACGTGTCGGATGGTGGAATATATTTTCAAGAGACAAAGTCAAATTTCAGTAATTTAAATATCATTCTTTGTAAATGTGGTGGTACTGCGTGTATGCACTTAACGTGCAATACCGTTAACTTGTAACTGTCATCTGTCGTCCGAGGGTCATTTATTGAAACATGTTCAAGCCAAGTAAGACAGCATAGAGACCTTTTTAGATCTGGGCTAAATTTATCTCTGCATTAGTCAGTGATTTCAAAACGAAACTAACAGTCTTGTCTTTTTGCAACAGTACATAACAGCTTCCGCTTTGGATTGCGTCCTGTAGTGTTACGTCTGCATTCTGATCAAAGTAGGCCAGGGGTTGAGTGATCACAGTCTTGATTTACTCCAAGGTATTTTAATGTTCCACATTCCAGGGAAATAAAATGGCATTTCATTGATTGCTTTGTTCATGTTTGAGACGATTTTTAGACCATGCGGATTCAGTAAATGCTCAAATAATGGAATTTTAGTCTTTCCTACTTTCGTTTTGTCAGCTTTTAATTTGATACCCTTGTCTCGACACTTTTGCATTTGCATGTCGAGGTTTGCGTCTTGTTCGGTTTCGTCTTTGCCAAAACAGAAAATGTCCTTAACGATGACCTTGAACCCTGGAAGACTCTCTAAACATTCGTCCATCTTCTGTACAACAGGATCGTTTGCAGTTTTGAGTCCGAATGTATCGTGAAAAAGCGGTACTTGTATATAGTGACTTAAAGGGAAAATGCGGTCTGAGGATCGCATCGTTATAAGGTCTTCTTGGATCTAGACATGTTCAGAGTGATTGATTTGGTTAGTGAACAGTAAACATGTTAAAACTCACTCAGAAGGAGTTGTTTCCTTTACAAAGACCTTTTCTTCGACCATTCTGTAAATGTTCTTTCTCAGCTTGTCCTGAATAACAAACTGAATACTGAATGTATGACTGGCATAGTGACGGAATCAAGTTTCAAGTTCACCTGACCCAATAAAACCGTCATTGTATTTTGTAAATACTTGTTCCATTGTGTATGATTCCGGATTTGGTTGCACTGGCTGCACAAATTTGAACATGTTTAGTTCTAGAAGTTTACCGGGATCTGACATGGGGCTTAATGGTGTATTAACAATGCAGAAATCAGCACGATATGTTGAAATAATGTGTGATGTGCATATTGGTTTGACCATCAACCATCAACCATGCTCAGACCTATGTAGCGAGTGGTTTACGTTTAAAAAAGTGGACCTTTGACCCATAGTGCCATTTGGGTCCAACAGCAACATCCGCAAATGATGCGATTTATTTTAGTAAACTCATACTTTCTATGTAATATTAATCTGTCATATATGAATGGCTGTCATTTTTACATTGGTCAAAAACAAATAATTTACCTGGTGAGCTTTTAGGCCAAGTTTTCTTTGCTCTGCATACCTTATTGAAGTTTGTGCAGGGAGGGCACGTTTTCGACCATTGCTTTGCTATACGAACAATATTTAAGCAGAAATTTGCGATCAATAAAAGATTGTTCTTGGTTTTGTTATCCCCCGCCGAATCGAAGGTTTCGGGAGGGGGATATTGTTTTGGCGTTGTCCGTCCGTTCGTCATTCCGTCCGTCCGGTACCATATCTTGGTAGGCATTGATCAGAAAATGTTCAAACTTGGTAAGAATGTTCCCCTTGATCAAATCTCGAACACTTGTCAAAGTGGGTCACATGGGGTCAAAAACTAAACACTAGGTCAAATCTCAGAAAAATCTTTGGAACATACTAGAGGCATTGTACATGGTTCAATATTCATGAAACTTAATCAGAATGTTTTCCTTGGTCGTTAATAAAACTGGGTCACATATGATCGAAAATTAGGTCACTAGGTCAAAATTTAGAAAAATCTTCGCCGGAACCATATCATGGTAAAGAGTGGTCAAGTTCTATTCGAAATTGGTCATGATGTTCCCCTTGATGAAATATGGACCACTTAAAAAGTGGTTCACATGGGGCAAAACCTAGGTCACTGGGTCAAATCTTAGAAAAATCTTTGGAACATATAAGAGACATTATACATGGTCAAATTTTCATAACGCTTAATCAGAATGTTTTCCTTGATGAAATATTGGGACTTATTTAAAACTGGGTAACATGATCGGAAATTAGGTCACTAGGTCAAATCTTAGATTTTTTTGTCCGGAATGGAAATGGTTGGTCGGATTATGTTCAAATTTGGTCATGATGTTCCTCTTGATGAAATATGGACCGCTTGTAGAAATGGGGCGCATGGGGTCAAAAACAAGGTCACTAGGTAAAATCTTAGAAAAATCTTTAAAATATATTAGAGGCATTATGTATGGTCTAATATTGATCACTTGACAACTTAAATATATTCATTATGTTCTCAAATGTATACACATGGACAGTATGTCTACATGTATTTCTGAATAAACCAATATGTATGGTCTAATATTCATGAAACTTGATCAAAATGTTTTCCTTGATGACGTTTTGGATATGTTATAAACGTTGCATGTGATAAAAGATTAGGTCACAAGGTCAAATCTTTCAAAAATCTTGTTATTTTTATTATTTTATGGTGGTGATTGGTCGGATTATGTTCAAACATGGTCAGAATGATCTCTTGGGTTAAAATTCGACGGTTTTTTAAAAGTGGGTCATATGGGTCAAAAACAAGGTCAATAGGTCAAAACTTAGAAAAAATACTGGAAACACACTAGATCTAATATTCATGAAACTTAATTAGACTGTTCTCCTTTATTGTTGTTGAATAGTTCGTAACTGGGTCACATGGGGATAGAAACCAGGTCAGTAGGTGAAATCTTTGAAATGTTGTGTCCCGAACCAAACATTGGTATTGAATAGTCAGTTATGTTCAAATTTGGTCAGAATGTTGGCCTTAATGAAATCTTACAAGTTTTAAAATAGGTCACATGGGGACAAAACTAGGTCACTAGGCACTACATCTGCTCTAATTTCCCTAAAACTTAATCAGAATGTTTGCCTCGATGAAATCTTGAAATAGTGTGAAACTAGAAGGTCATGTGGGGTCAAAAATGTCGTCACTGGGTCAAATCTTGTTTTAACCTGTTTAAACGTGAAACTGAAAGACCATTTAAAAACGACTACGTTGAATTTTTCATTTGGTATTGGTGAGATTTGTTAATATGCATTTATCAATTTAAACGTGTCTCATTTGAGGTCATTGGTAGTGTTAACCAATCAGATACGATAAGTATGAATGGTTATTGAATTGCTATTGTGCACGAAAGTTGCTTGTGCGCAGAACATTAACAAAGCTGTAGTGGTGATACCCGACACCGTTACGTGGCTGACTGTTATAGTACTTCATAGTCTTCCAATATTCGGTCATGGCTTAAGCGTTTTCCCATGCATATCAACGAATTTAAGGTCAGATTTGGGGGAAAAATCCCTTAAGAAAAAGAAAACGTACAAGAGTTTGGACATGTGGACTATGGGATCGACGTCTGTTCTGTCTCGCAGGCGACACAAAAGACGCTCTTAATATTATCCACCGTAGTGTCTAAATGTTTCGACTTTACCGTACAGTCACTTTGGTAAATAATCCTAGTTTACGTGTGATTTCATTTAGAGGATAAGCCGATGCAGGGTCAGTTGAAAGAAATACAAGTTCAACAAGTTCGGTTGGTCATGATTGTGACTTTATATTGATAATATATATATATAAACACATATCATTTTAGATATAACAATTCATCATGACATTATACCGTTGTTTCTAGTTAGTGTCGGTTTCAGTCAGTGTCGGTTTACCCAATACAAATTCACTATTACTTTATAATTTTAAACTGCATGGCCTTCACTACGGTATTAAGGCTCTTCAACAAAACAAACGTTGATGGGGAAAGCAAAACATTTCAACTTTCGAAACGTCATTCTCCTTTATTCCAAGTGCTAGGGTAAAACACATAATCACTTGCAAGAACTACTGGTCAGTATGAGATTGAGCATTTTCTGAAGGTACGTTTAATCAGTGCTGTTGAATTTGCGTTAGCTCTATTTTAATAGTTACATGAAGAGTGTTTTGTGTCTCTTGGTGAGTATCACTATTAGGCTTCTCTACAGTTTAAAGTTAAAGCTTGGGCTTCTGAACGTGTCTGAGGATATAGTTAAAGTCGAGCTACTGGCCATGTCAGAGTAAATGGTAAAGTTTGAGCTCCTAGTCGTATCAGTGGATATAGTGGATATAGTTAAAGTTAGAGATGCTGAGTGTGTATATAGATACAGTTTGAGCTGCTAGGTGTGTCAGAAGATATAATTGAAGGTTAACTCCTGGTCGTGTCCGAGAATATAGTTAAAGTTAGAGCTGCTGAGTGTGTCAAAAGATATAATTCAAGGGTTGAACTCCTGGTCGTGTCAGAGTATATGTGTGTCAGAAGATATATTTCAAGGTTGAACTCCTGGTCGTGTCAGAGTATATAGTTAAAGTTAGAGCTGCTGAGTGTGTCAGAAGACTTAATTCAAGGTTGAACTCCTGGTCGTGTCAGAGGATATAGTTAAAGTTAGAGCTGCTGAGTGTGTCAGAAGATATAATTCAAGGTTGAACTCCTGGTCGTGTCAGAGTATATGTGTGTCAGAAGATATAATTCAAGGTTGAACTCCTGGTCGTGTCAGAGTATATAGTTAAAGTTAGAGCTGCTGAGTGTGTCAGAAGATATAATTCAAGGTTGAACTCCTGGTCGTGTCAGAGTATATGTGTGTCAGAAGATATAATTCAAGGTTGAACTCCTGGTCGTGTCAGAGGATATAGTTAAAGTAAGAGCTGCTAAGTGTGTCAGAAGACGTAATTCAAGGTCGAACTCCTGGTCGTGTCCGAGAATATAGTTAAAGTTTGAGCTGCTGAGTGTGTCAGAAGATATAATTCAAGGTTGAACTCCTGGTCGTGTCAGAGTATATGTGTGTCAGAAGATATAATTCAAGGTTGAACTCCTGGTCGTGTCAGAGTATATAGTTAAAGTTAGAGCTGCTGAGTGTGTCAGAAGACTTAATTCAAGGTTGATCTCCTCGTCGTGTCTGAGGATATAGTTAAAGTTAGAGCTGCTAAGTGTGTCAGAAGACTTAATTCAAGGTTGATCTCCTCGTCGTGTCTGAGGATATAGTTAAAGTTAGAGCTGCTAAGTGTGTCAGAAGACGTAATTCAAGGTTGAACTCCTGGTCGTGTCAGAGGATTTAAGTAAAGTTTGAGCTGCTAGGTGAGGTAGAAGATATAATTCAAGGTTAAACTCCTGGCCATGCATCAGAGCATATAGGTAAAGTATGACCTGCTTGGTGTGTTAGAAGATGAAGTTAAAGTTTAAGCTACTTGGTGTGTTAGAGGATATTTGAGGTTTTAGGTGCTTGGCGTGTTAGAGAATATAGCCGAAGTTTGAGCTGCTGTGCATGTCATAGGATAAAGTTTATGTTTGGGCTACTGCGCTTGTTAGAGAACATAGTTTCAATCTGAGCTGATATGCGTGTCAGAGGATATGGCGTTAGCTTCAGCTGCTGGGCATGTCAGAGAATATAGTTAAAAGTTTGGGCTGTTTTACCTTTAGAGAATTCGGTTTTAGTTGAGCTGCTGTGTGTTTCAGAGGATAGAGTGTTTGAGCTACTGCGCTTTCCAGAAGATATACTTGAAGTTTGATGTACTGCGCTTGACTGAGGATATAGTTTAAGTTTGAGCTGTTGTGTGTGTCGGGGGATATAGCGTAAGTTTGAGCTACTGCGTTAGTCAGTGGATATAGTTTAAGTTACTGCGTTTGTCAGAGGATAAAGATTAAGTTTGAGCTTACGTGCGTGACAGAGGATATGGCTTACGTTTGAGCTGCTGTGCATGTCAGGTGATATAGTTTAAGACTGAGCTTATGTGCGTGTAAGAGGACATGGCTTTAGTTTGAGCTGCTGTGCATATCAGAGGATATAGCTTAAGTCTGAGCTGCTGTGCTTGTCTAAGGATATAGTTGTTTACATTTGAGCCGATGCGCTTGTCAGATGACATAGTTTAAGTTTGAGCTGCTGTGCGTGTGAGAGAATATAGTTTAAGTTTGAGCTGGTGTGCGTGTGAGAGAATAAAGTTTAAGTTTGAGCTGCTGTGCGTGTGAGAGAATAAAGCTTAAGTTTGAGCTGCTGTACATGTCAAAGGGTTCAGTTTAAGTTTGAGCTGATGTGCGTGTGAGAGAATATGGTTTAAGTTTGAGCTGCTGTGCGTTTGAGAGAATAAAGCTTAAGTTTGAGCTGCTTTGCATGTCAGGGGATATAGTTAAAAGTTTGATCTGCTGTGCGTTTCAGAGGATAAAGAATGAGTTTGAGCTGCATCATTTGCCTTAAGATATAGCTGTTTACGTTGAGGTGTTGTGCATGATAGAGAATATAATTCAAAGTTGAGCTCTTGTTCCTGTCAGAGGATATAGGTAAAGTTTGAGCTGTTGGGCGTGTTGAGGATACAGTGTTAGTTTGAGCTGTTGCGCTTGGCAGAGGTTGCAGCTTGAGTTTGGGATGTTGTGCTTGTAAGAGGATGTAGCGTAGGTTAGGGCTGCCGGGTGTGTCAGAGCATTTATGTCAAGTCGAACTGTTGGTCCTGTCAGAGGATATAGTTAAAGTCGAGCTGCTGGTCGTGTCAGAGGATAACGTCGAGCTGCTGGACGTGTCAGAGGTTTTAGATAATGTCGAGCTGCTGGGCGCGTTTAAAGATATAGTTGAAGTTCAAGCTGATGTGCATGCTAGAGGATATAGTTAAAGTTTGAGCTGCTGGACGTGTCAGAGGATATAGTTAAAGTTTGAGCTGATGGACGTGTCAGAGGATATAGTTAAAGTTTGAGCTGATGGACGTGTCAGAGGATGTATTTAAAGTTTGAGCTGCTGTGCTTGTAAGAGGACATAGCTTAGGTTTGGGCTGCTGGGCGTGTCAGAGCATATAGGTCAAGTCGGGCTGTTGGACGTGTCAAAGGATGTTGTTAAAGTTTGAGCTGCTGTACATGTCAGCGGAAATAGTTAAAAGTTTAAGCTGCTGGGCGTGTCAGAGGATATAAAAGGAAGCGAAAGAGTAACTTAACTTCCATTTATTAAAAAGAGCTAATTAATGTGTAAGAATAGTATAAAAGAGTATAACATAGCGACTCATAGTGTATATAGTGAAATAAGAACATATAGCAAGCATAGTACATATATTTATCACAGAGCAACGGTCTTAAAAAGTCGTTATTACAGTCATTGAGTATTGCTCGAAACACAACAGTATATTAGACATGGTACAAATGACTGAAACTGCACAAAACATTGAATTCCAATATGCAAAATCGTGTTGTAAATATTTAAAAGATGTCATTGCTAAAATATTATAATTATATAGTACAATAATGAATAGTTGCAAAGTACTCGTGTACAAGAAAACAATAAAAACTTAATTTTATGACAGACGCGCCATAATGAAATAGTTTGGACCATAGTCGCTTACTGATGATATTCAATAAAGCAATTAGGTTTTAAAAAATCTCATTGTTGGAATGTACATGTATAAAAGTTTTTAAAATCAAACACAATAGTGATAAAATATGGCAGTAGTGGACACTGTAAAACAAATGATAATATGTGTACAGGAACCAAGAAATTGGACCTACGCAATTATCAAATGTGCATACACTTACTGTAATACAGTGGAAAATACTGCCACGAATAATGCTGAGTTCAAAGCCTCAAAACAGATATCAATAACAATTAATAATGCCACAATATTGAACAGATTGTGCATTTGGTAATGCCGCAATATTGAACAGATTGTACATTTGGTAATGCCGCAATATTGAACAGATTGTACATTTGGTAATGCCGCAATATTGAACAGATTGTACATTTGGTAATAACACAATATTGAAAATTGGATTCTAACTACATTTACAGCAAATGACATCGCCTATTGCCCTCTAATATGAACCACGCATACATTATAAAAAACAGGCAAGCTATAAGGAGGCTTCACTGGGTTAATATAAAAAGTATAAAATAGATGTATATCCAAAACAGCATTGTATACATAAACAAAACTCTAAAGAAATATTTTGATTCGATAAAAAAGAATGATATGCAAATTAAAAAGTATTCTTTGAAGTAAAGATTGAACTACTGGATGGCATATATCTGAAGTTCCAAGAACATATTATATATATTGTGTCCATTGGAAGACTTTCTATGGGATTAATATTTCAGACAAAACTAAGAATATAAATCATTTTTAAATGCGATTAAAAACAGTACCAAAATATATGTCAATTACACAAAGCAACAACATTTCTAGGACCCGTTATTTATAACATAGATTCATAAACTCCTCTTTTGTATCGATAAAGTGATTAAAAGCACCGACTTTTCTAAAGGATCCCAAATATTGAAATAACAAACATACTTACATGTTATTACAAAATAATTCAACACAATTCTCAATACATTTATTCTACATTGTATGATCTAACGCCTTTACCATATGTAATAAGTGGCCAGTTATAAAGCATACTTAAACGAGGGAGCAACACAGAGGCATGTTGAAAATCAACTGAGATAGCCATGAAAATATGGACCATGCAGTAAAACACGATGCTCGCGTTATTATCAAAAGATTTTCAAGATAGAAAACTATCTCGGAAATATAGCATGCAGATGTGAGGAATGACCTAGGAACTTGCGGAGGAGTCAACTGAGCTCTCCCGGCTCGAGGAAGCCTCTTGAATCACCTGATCCATCACATGCTGGCCAAGTCCAGCTTGCTTCTCCGCTAGCATGCTCCTTATTTTCTTTTAGAAAAACAAAACAAAATAAAAATGTAAGTAAATCTGTAAATTTTGCAAAACTTCTTACAAAAAATATGTACATGTACAAGTTGACATAAATGACAGGGTAAATAAATTCAGTACCGTTCTATCTCAGTAGAACATTTTTAAACTAATATACTAAAGAAGAACAGGTCAATGTACCAATGAAAAATTATATCATTTAGAATAAAACCCATTACCTGCTGGTCAGCGCGAACAATGCGGCCCTCCACTTTTGGACAGAGGTGCACCTGTTTCTCCTCCACATCTTCGATGCTCATCTGTCGCACGTAGGCATGTGACGTCTGACTTGTCAACTTCTTTGGCACATTCTTCAGGGGCTTCGTGAACACCTGGGTGATCTTGGCCAGGTGCTCCAGGTGCGCTGCGTCACCTATAAGGCTGTCTCTCCTGGAACAATATTTGTCCTGACTTTCCTTCGACCAAGCAATAGCAGCGTTCTCCAACACCGCTACTTCTGCTTTACTGATCGCCTTTTTATCACTTACCAAATTATCAGTACGGGGCTTTTTCTTAGGGCTGCCTTCTGGAGGTTCACTGGGTGTCTTGAATGGTTCACCAGATATCTCAGGTTCACTGCTGATTGGTTTGTGTTTGTTAGTTCTTATAGGTGCGTCTGGTTGGTCTTTATGTGCATTTTGGTTAACGTCTTTGGAGTCATTGTCGTTGGTTAGTGGGGGAGATGAAATGGAAGATGAGCGAGATTTCACTTTCGCATTCGACATGAACTTCTCCAAAGTCTTTCGCATTAGAAGCGTGCGCCTTGTTAAAAAAAACGAAAATCACTCAGTTGGTTAATTATGGTGGCAAATGTCTATGCAAATCAAACCAACACTTAATATAAAGGAAAACATTCATATTGTAACATGAAACAGATTGAGCATTTTATTTTATGTCATAAGTTTAAATACCAAGCCTAAATCTATAAAAGTGACATAACATAAAAAATAAACATATATTTTTTATGTAATTTTCTTTTTTAAAATACATGTTTTACAATTGAATAGTAATAATATTTGAAAATGCTTTAAGGGCCAAAATTTCATGTAGTAAGACCGTTTGGAATGAATTTTATTTTGCACTAACTAAAATATACAAGAATGTTATATTAATGCCATCAGTATAATAATAATATTACTAATTATGAAATTATTAAGCCTGAAAATATTAACAAAATTTGCATAATGGCAAAATAAAAGATGATGCATTATTATAAAGCATTTACATGAATTTATCTGTATATAACCAGTGCAAGGTTGTTCTGAGCTAAATTGTATTGAATACATCAGATGTTCAACAATAACAATCCATTGAACGTGCAATTAAGGCTTATTTTTTACTACTGTAAGCAAGTAACAAATAGAAAAAAAGAAGTTTGTCCATACTTACTGTCATGCCACCATAAACATGGACTTGCCAGATGAATGCCGCATTAAAATTAAGTTACGCCATAGTCATAACAGTAGAACATGAATGAGCATTTGACACACAGACTGTTTCCAACTATACTCAATACTAATATTATAAATGTAGAAAAAAAAACAAAGGACCATAATTCTGATCAAAATGTATGCAGCACAAAACGTCATGCTTGTCACATATGATTTCCGAAAAGGTGCACAAGGAGCTCAACACAACAGACTTGTTCTTACCCTACATCTTAAAGATAAAAAACTAAAATGGCCATGATTCTCAACTAAAGCTTGGTTAGTTGAAGATCCATCTTTCACGATTATCTGCCCATAATGCCAGGAAAGTTTCAATGAAAACATTCAAAACATAGTTTAGGAGTTTGACACACAAGGAGTTTCAGTATACTCAGTATAGGGAGAAAAATAACATATTGCATTTATCATGGTAGAATGGACACAACACAAAGTCATTCCTTCACAGTCCTCTGTAAAATTTTGTGGGAGAGCATTATGGTGTAAATGCCATGAGGTACAAACAATATACAAATTCAACTGATATGCTACCGCCTTTCAGTAATCCTATCTATGGAATTAAATTTAATACTCATGCATTGGGGGGGGGGGGTTTCAAAGTGGGGAGTCATCTTAGACTGGGCTTCTCAGAGATAACATTTAGTGCACGCAAAAAAACTTTGCTGTTAACACACTCAATACATTCAATAAACACTTCACTCCAAAAAGTTGACAACCAGTTTGTATATGGTACTCAGAAACAACATAAAACTAAATCAAAAGTTCATAAATGCATAACTCAAATGCTTACCATACATCATTAGCATGAATAGCTATAAATCCAAAATAATTTTGAAAATATGAATCAGTCACTCGGTATTTTAATATAGTATATTCATTCTGAAAAGTATCTGTACAATGTTACGGATAATTTTCAATCTTGAAATTAAGACGGGGATCTGCTGGAGTAAGAGAAATTCCTGCACACATCAGGGTAAAGCAGCTTGGACTCCTTTTGAAATTGTTTCCAATGTCATTTACAGAGAAATCATCCGTGGAGCATAAGAGCAAGCATTAAAATACTCAGACCTAACAAATGAACTTCTTTACATCAAATGTCAATATAAACTAGACGAGTATAATGTAAACTAGACGAGTATAATGTCAGCCCATAACTAACGATGCTACGAGGCCTTCTTTGTTGTCCCGAAAGTCACTGTTTCTCATTCAGGTTGCACAGAACCAAAATGTCAGCCCATACCCGTTTATGCTACAGTGGTACTGGAGATGTCCCGAGCGGCATGGTTTTTAGTACTAAATGTCAGCCAATACCTGATGACGTTACAGTGACTCTGGAGATGCCATGAGTGGCATGGTTTCTCTTTAAGGTAACAAAGTACTAAATGTCAGCCAATACCTGATGACGTTACAGTGACTCTGGAGATGCCATGAGTGGCATGGTTTCTCTTTAAGGTAACAAAGTACTAAATGTCAGCCAATACCTGATGACGTTACAGTGACTCTGGAGATGCCATGAGTGGCATGGTTTCTCTTTAAGGTAACAAAGTACTAAATGTCAGCCCATACCTGATGACGTTACAGTGACTCTGGAGATGCCGTAAGTGTCACAGTTTCTCTTTAAGGTAACAAAGTACTAAATGTCAGCCCATACCTGATGACGTTACAGCGACTCTGGAGATGCCGTAAGTGTCACGGTTTCTCTTTAAGGTAACAAAGTACTAAATGTCAGCCCATACCTGATGACGTTACAGCGACTCTGGAGATGGCGTAAGTGTCACAGTTTCTCTTTAAGGTAACAAAGTACTAAATGTCAGCCCATACCTGATAAACTTTAATACAGTGCTTCAGTAGATGCCATGAGTGGTACAGATTGTCTTTAAGGTTACATAGTTCTATATAAATATCAGTCCATACCCGACAATGCTACAGAGACTCTGACGATGTCCTGAGCGGCATTGTTTCTCATTCAGGAGGATCTGGACAGAATCAAAGTGGTTCCTCACTGCCGTGCTGATAGTCGGGCACTGTTCAGAGGACACCTTAACACAAGAATGTCTTCAGGTTTAACAATTTGTTGATTCATAACCTTCGTGAATTCTAGATTTGTCCAAGTTATTAATGTACTTATGAAGCATACAATTAAACAATTACCACCAGATTAATGGTCACATACACCAATGCTCATCTATTGGGGTGGGGGGGTCAGTAAAAAAAGGGACATAACAAAACAATTATAACAATTTCCTTAAAGTTATCTCCCCTGACAAGCAGTATAGAAGCGAGTGTATATATATATATATATATAGCTGGATTTCAGCTAAATAAATATACTATTTAAACTTTTGTTAAATGTTTTTTCTTCTCTCTTTTTTTGTTATCAAATTGCAACTATTCAATGTGCATTGGGGTTAAATTACAAAACAATATTTAAGATAAAATATATTTTACAATCTAGAGATATGACATATGGTCACATGATCTGCATGGTGGCAGTGATTACTGTGCTGTAAGGGAACTAACACCACGTGAAAAATGCACTTATTCAAGCTTGAGTAACCGTTCTTGCTATACATACCGTGGTATGTATATTACATTTGGCAACATGAGCAACAAGTTTGATTTGAATATATTGAACGGTTTTGGACTTATGGCCTCGGTTAAACAAATTACAGAACTCCAACAACTACACGGCTATCATAAAACATCAACTATGTTTCTTTAACACTCAGACAAGCTCATAATAAAACAACACTTTATTTCTAACCATAGACAATCAATCTTGATCACTTTACCACAAGCTGGCTGGCTATTGGGAATATCACAATAATTGTAATGAAAACTAATTTACCACAATAGGACAATCCTTAAACATGTCATAACCATCTTTTCCAGTAGCAATGTATTCTTTCGTACACAGGCGATATTTCTGAAAAGAAAGTAGAAAAATGCAATTAACAAATCTTCATCTAAAAGCAAAATCGTACCAAATTTTCAGCCAACTTAATATAAAACATTGAGATAATAAAAATAAAGCACTTTCATGAAAAGAGTATGTCAATGTATCCTCATTACAATCAATTTATAATACACAAACTATTTTAACAGAACAATAAATATTATTTTGTCAATGCCAAGTTAATTCCTTAATTCACTGCAAATAGCATTTAAATGTAATGATCAATTCCTTAATTGATAATACATAAAATTCACAATTAATGAACCAACTCCATATCCTTATGCTCATAACTCCCCACCTGATCAAGCTGCACATATTCATCCTGCACCTTGACCAGTTCCGGTTCCACTCTCTGTCCTGGAGGTTTGCTGGGGTCAAACACAAATGTGAGACCGGATAATTGGGGGAACCGGCCCTCCAGCTTGGGTATTGAGGACACACCGTTCTCAAGGGCTGCTATCACATCAGCACCTGCATAAACACATAACGGCAGTAGTAGTATTTCAAGACATGTAGTGGATAATTGTTTGTTTCAGGGTAAGATTTTTATTCATTTTATACTTTCCAGTGGTCTATAATGATTAATTGAGTACTTTTGTAACATTGGGGCCAAGGGTTTCTATGATGACAAGGGGGTCAAACAAGGAATCTGACAAGGACAATAAAATAGTTCCGTAGCTTAAACTTACACTTACTGTCTCAATCAACATCTCTTTTCAACATAAAACTATGTTATTCTTACCAGTGATTTCTATAACCACGAGGGGGTCCACCATGGGCAGGATAGTGAGAAGGTCGCGTAGCTTGAACTCCCCTTTGCTGTGTATGCGGTCTGACCGGAATGTTCCGGAGTTCATCATACATATGTCGGCAGGTACCGCCTCCAGGATAATGTCAGTCACAAAATTACCTTATAAAGGAGGTAAAAGGTGTTTAATTTGTTTCATTTACTGTGGTTTGTAAGAGAAATGGTCCAAGGTCAATGGTTTTGCTAATCAGCAGACAAACTAAGAACTAGGACACTCATTTTGCTCATGTGGACGACTCTAATTTAAAGGAGTCTACACAACAAGCTCTGTCACAAAGTGTGTTTAGTGCGTTCTTCAAAAACACTGGCTAAAGGAAATACCTTAAACATGTCTGATATTATAAACAAATGGCAAAGCCAAACGTGATAAATTAAACTAACTATAACAAAAACATTGATAATTTATCACTTTAATACCGAGGTTGGTTGCCAAGGTTTTTCTAGAGCCAAACTAGCCGTTCATGCTCGAACAAGCCCATGTCATTGATCACGTTTCTACCTTGTATCTTGACTACCCTTCTCAAATTAACTTTTCATTAGGACCCATTTAGAGGAAGAATTGACCTTCCACGTTTCAACAAACCATTGACAAACCATGGAACAATCAATTGTTCGCACTAAGCTGCCAATTAACACCACTACAATTACCAAGGTTTGTTTCCGAGGTCCTAATGGAGGCAAATCGGCCGTCCATACTGACACCCATACTGCCAAGGTGTTCGTCCATCCGCTTGTCTATATCAGCTGAAACATACAAGAGTTCACAGTTAAAGGCAAAGAAGTTCAAACGACCCCTCATATCTGTTCAATTGCATTCCTAAATAAATGCTTAGAATAGTGGCTAATATCCTAAACTATTCTTATTATTATAAAGAATTATGATCCATTTCATGTGAAAAGCAACATTGTTCAATGTTCACAGACTCCCAAGTGATCATATGACAATCATGTGATGAAGGGATTCAATAGAACATGGCTTGAATTTTCCATGCCCATTGACAAGCCCCACAATGCTATGTGCTCTAAATATGTGAGACTTAAGATGTATAATTTTGGCTTATACCATATTTTCACTTAGACTGCAATTTATTAGATTTTCCTACATATATAATATTTTATACATCAGTTGTTTTTTATGAGAGCATTATTTTACCTCTTTAAAAGTGGATAATTGTTGGTTTCACTGTATGATCGTAATATTTTTTACTGAGTGAGCATCAAGAGTTATATTTCACGAGTGGCATAGCCTGGAGTTAAACATTCACTTTGAGTGTTCACTAGTTGAAAATCATTGCGATCACACACTAAAACAAACAATTTTTCTTTTTAAAATATGCCTAAAAGTAGCAATTAAAGACATTTAACTGCATTTTATTAGAAAAATGTGCCATACTGTATGCGCACATAGCATCAGTTTTGAAATGATATCATTATTATTGTTTCCCAGTTCTGTGCATGCTGATGTTAGATTTAAATAACATGACTGGCTTATTTTAAAATGAATAAAAAAGTTTCTAAAACCACTAAATGAAAACAATACATCATAGTGTCTAAAAATGTTAAATAATTAAGATGATTATGGGTTATAAGTTAAAATTATGTAAGTGGACTTTCTCAGCTTTCAGACTCTGCAGTTAATCAAGCATATTGCTGTTGATATTAGAGCACAACTAGGATAATTAATCGGAAATTAGCAAAAGTGTGACAATTGGTTCCATAAGAAAAAGTCAGCGAATCTGACATCACTTTGATGTGATGAAAACAGCGAAGTCAATTAACACAGACAATAATCGCCCTCAAGGATGACCCCTAGCTACGATAGGATGTCCCCTGGTAGCTAAGGATGTGGTATGACAAACAATTTCTGTTTTTCACTGACTTAGCCATTTAGACCAAAATTGAAAAAAAAAATTGACTGGCAAATTGACGGTTTTTAGAAGCCCTGGTTATAACTACTTATTTCATTGATTTAGATGTAATGTCATATTCTGAAATGAATTTATGTTCTGTTCTAAAAAATCACATGTGCAGCAAACAAAAAATGATTTACCTGACATTCTTTGAATTTCCATTTTCATCTTCTCATCTTCTGGGAAGGAAGAGTCAAAGTCAACTCTCTCTATGTTGAAGGAGATATCGTTGTCTTTAATCTCTACCGCAATCTTGCTCATGTTACGGAAATCTGTCCCACTTTTCAACACATACTTGCCATTCACCTAATAAAGCATTATAGAAACTATGACATAACAGCATCTACAGAAATGGAAATATTTTCATGGTTCATATCAGGTACTACATGTAGCATATGAAAATGATTGTTTCGTCTTTCTTCTATTCAGAACTTTGATATAGACCAAAATTTGTCTTCTTTAAAAAAGCTAAAAAGTTTTTATCAAATAACCCCTCTAGTACAAGCAATTTAAAGGACATTCATAATTCGGTCAAAATTTACATATTAACATATCCAAATACATCACTGGTCCCTATACATGTTGACTATCACGCCAGGTACTTCCATTGCATAATTTCCATTTATCATGTAATTATATCTTAAATTTGCAATATGATAGAACTCCTTCAATGTTAAACCCACTCATAGTCTGGAGCACATAGTCATGGTTGTGCCCTCCCAGGACTAGCTCCACCCCCGGGATATGTAGGCATAAACTTATCACTAAACATTTCCCTTCTATATTTAGCCCACTCACAGTTTCAAGCCCATAGTCATGGTCGTGCCCTCCAAGGACAATGTCCACCCCTGGAATATCCTCCGCTACTTTCCTGTCATTGGGCCACCGCATGTGGGTTAAAGCAATCACCAGTTCCGCTCCCTAAAGTAGAGTGCTATGCATAATACAATCATAATACAATCCACAGTTTTGCTCCCTAAAGTATGGTGTCAATACAATTCATTGGATATAATTTTGTTCAAATTTTTTTACACAAGTTATTGAAGCATGATTCAAAATCTGATATATTTTACTCTTTTTATAATTGAATTCTGCCATAAAACATCTTCAGGAAAAAAAATCATAAATGTTTTATGGAAAATAGTTCTAGAGCATAAAGAGAGCAAGTGCTCAAACACAATATGTTGAACCCAAGTGTTTTATGCATTATTTAAATACCACACAAATCTCATAATTAATCAGAGAGTATGCTATCAAAAACAGAAATACACGTAAGATTTTGAATCCTGCTTTGCTGTTATGTGGCAAAATGAGGTGAGATAGAGATATAACTGAAGCAATTTAGGACATTTGGGCCAACACCGTAATAATGATTGTGGAACTGTGCATATTCATTACAAATTTGTCCTGAAACAGAGATCAAATACAAAACTAATATTATGTACTGTATTTCCTTTTAAAGTTATTTATGATATCATATAAAAAGTACATGAACTTATCTTGGATCCACAAATATGACTTGTAAACTGGCTGTACCTCTTCCCTGAGTTCCTTAGCAAGCTGGTTTCCAACCTTCACAAAGTCTTCAAAGATGATATCTGCCGGGTCAATGGTTGATAAAGTGTCTATCCATTCCTCCTCAACCAAACCCATTAACCCGATCTGAAGTTAAGGTATTCAGGCTTGTCAAAGGTGTAGATATTTGATCATGAACTGATAAAAATAATCAAAGATGCAGTTTTTATTAATCATTGATTTCCTGATTGATACTGATTCATATTGAAATGAGTTGTTGTACAATATTTATCTAAATTTATTGAACAAGAGTGCATTGGGACGCCGGGGTTGGACGCCAACTCTTTTTTGTTCTTTACAGTCAATAAGGGGCATAATTTAAAACTCAACAAGAAACGCCGCAATGCGAGGAAACCAGGTTTTCAACGATTGACAGAAAAACTTCAGTCTGTGTCTGTTTTTCTATTTTTAGTAACAGTGACATTGAACCTAGGGACCCCAAATGCAATCCATTGAAAGGTATCCATAAACTCTTCCTTTATACCAAGTTGTGTCAGGATATGTCAACCCTAACTTAAGTTATACAGTTTCAACCATTTTTCTACTTTTAGTAACAGTGACCTTGACCTTGAATCTAGGTACCCCAAACGCAATCCTATGAAAGGTATCCATAAACTCTTCCTTAATACCTGGTTTGGTCAAGATATGTAGACCCTGACTAAAATTATTCAGTTTAAACTGTTTTTATATTTTTAGTAACAGTGACCTTGACCTTGAATCTAGGGACCCCAAAACGCAATCCCATGAAAGTATCCACAAACTCTTCCTATAGACCAAGTTTGGTCAAGAAATGTCAACCCTAACTAAAGATACTAGTATTCAGTTTGAACCATTTTTCTATTTTCAGTAACAGTGACCTTGACCTTGAATCTAGGGACCCCAAAATGCAATCCCATGAAAGGTATCCATAAACTCTTCTTATAGACCAAGTTTGGTCAAGATATCTCATCCCTAACTAAAGTTATTCAGTTTCAACTGTTTTTCTATTTTCAGTAACAGTGACCTTGACCCTAGGGACCCCAAACGCAATCCCATGAAAGGTATCTATAAACTCTTCCTGTACACCAAGTTTAGTCAAGATAGGTCATCCCGAACTAAAGTTATTTAGTTTCAACCGTTTTTCTATTTTAAGTAACAGTGACCTTGACCTTGAACCTAGGGACCCTAAACGCAACCGCATGAACGGTACCCATAAACTCTTTCTATAGACCAAGTTTGGTCAAGATATGTCAACCCTTACTAAAGTTATTCACTTTCATAGGTGAGTTTGACGCCTCCCGGCCGCCCGCCTGCCCGAACATCGACGTTCGCCATTCTAATAACCAGGTTTCACTATGTGAAAACCTGGTTAATAAAGCAAAAGTTACGGGACTTGCTAAACATGTGCATTTCATATTTCATGTGAATATCTTGTATGGTTATTAGTTTATAGCCATAGCATGACTTCTTTGATCTATTAAGGGCAAATACATGACAACAATTAAAGCCATGAAAATGGGCCTAGCTGCATGTGTGCCTTTTGTCACTAGTAAAATGTGAACATTACAAAGTTTAATAATATGTATATAAAACTTCTACATCTGATATATTATTACAAAGTGAGTGTTTGCATGACTTTTTCAAGCTATGAAGACTCAAGAGGTGTAACTAGACTTTTAACAAACCCAAGTAATGGGCCTTGCTACACATGTGCATGTGTACAAAGTTTCATGTGATTATCTTGACTGCTTATAAAGTTATGGCAAAGCAAATGTTTTCAAATAACATACAAGCAAAAAATGACATTCCTGATACCGGTAGTTCATCACTCCAACATGAGACTATTATGTATGGTATGAGTAACTTAAAAGTCATCGATAGAAAACTTAACACAACTACAGTATGAGAATAATAATATGCATATTCCAATACATAACAGAGACTACAGACCTTGGTCCCGCCCCAATCCATAAGGTGCTTGACTTTCCCATGGGCCAACGGGGCATCACTCAGCTTGTCTGTGATGTTGCTAAGCAACCAGGGGAATGTTGACTGCTCCACAAAATCTTCAAGATGGTCCACACCAAAATCTGAAAAAGGGATACAGTTTCTGTTAGGTACGCACTCCATAACAATTTCATCTGCAGATGTTCTATGATATAGAACTATAATGCTCCATAACAACTCCAGACAAATGTGGTAATGTAGCATATTATAATTATATATTTTAATCTCTACACTAAATGCATGTACATTGACATTGAATCAATATAATAATACTCAAACACTTAAAATTAAAAGACAAACACTCAATTCATTCATGTATTTGATTCCTTTGCAATATGTCTTACTAACACCAAACTAACAACAACTATTATTGCAGAACATTTTCATATGAAGCATTAGTAAACATATGACTGTCCAAAACACTTGCTTTGTATCTTTGCACAATGCGCATTGCATGTTTCATTTTGTAATTACCTGTATATGAAGTTTGAAGTCAATACATCAAAGACTTTTCAAATAATGATCCGGACAGACGTAAGTATGAAAATTAGCAAAAGGAAATAACTCCAAAGAATTACTGCAACCAGAGTTATGGTTCTTCTGTACTGCACTTCTCCTAAATAAGAATATTCTGTGTACGAAATTTGAAGTATATACCTTCAAGACAAAAAAGCATGAAAATTAACACGTGGCAAAAATACAGAAGCCAAAGTTTTGGTTCCTATACACTGTGCTTCTCCTCAATGAGATATATTTGTATATGAAGTTTGAAGTCAATACATCAAAGACTTTTCAAGTAATGCTCCAGACAAAGTAATAAGTATGAAAATTAACAAAGGACAAACACTAAAATAATACTGCACCCAGATTTATGGTTCTCAAGTAATGCACTTCTCCTAAATGAGATCTATCTGTATATAAATTCTTAAGGTTATACCTTAAAGACTTTTCAAGTTAAGCTCAATACAAGATTTTGGACGCACGCACCAACAAATTTAAACAAAGCAAACGTATCAAGTAGTAAACAATTCACATGTATAAATAAGTGCAATATTTATCAAGTACAGGTAATCATAAAAGTACACTAATCAATTAACTTGCTAAAGAAATAGAATTTAAAAAAAATCTATTTAAAATGTGTAATGTCATTAATTACAATTATGCTACATGCCAAGATGTATTTATATAGATAACATTTTCAAATAATTGTAAAGTTAAGTGTTCACCAAAGTCATGGTTCCCGTACACTGCACAATGGACCGGAATGCTGTTTAACACTGGCTGCATCTGTTCTCCCTTCAGAAATATGCTCACTGAAATAAAGTGAAGCAGTGTTTTATACTTACAAATACGAATGTTTCATAACACCTGTCATGAACAGCCATATTTGTGTTCCTCTTTTCTTGAATGTAAGGGTATGTTGTATACCACAATATATACAATATTGAGGAATAATTTCTGATGATAAGATACTGCAATATGATTTTATAATACAAGTACTTGACACTCTTCTAAGATTGAAGTTTTTTTTAATTTGTTTATGAATAACACTCATGTGACAAAATTCTTTTTTTTTAAATTGACAATAATTCTTCACAAGTTGTCATTATTACTTGTTTATATCAAGTTGAAATAAGCATAATCTCTGACATCACCAACACAAAGCAAAGTGACAACCAAAATAATAGAAACGAAATTTAATTTCTTTGTCTTTGTATAATTCATTATTAAGAATTATACATTTGTAAATAAGACAGCAAATATTTAAGTTACAATTCTTTGCATTAAAAATATGGACCAATTCAAGTTCCTCCTTTTCAGAAACAATTTTATTTTACAAAAGACATATTTTTTTTACTAATTATGCAAGTTGCTGTAATCAACTGTTTACAGAGTTGAAGTCTAAGCACTGATGTTATTTTCCATAAGTCGATGCAACTTCTGCCTTCAAATAAGTCGAAAAATAAACATTAGTATAAAGTGTGGCATTACTTTCACAGCACTGATCATCATAAATCATGGTGACAAACTGTTGATAATTAAGCTAAAACTTTGTCTTTAACAGCTTGTTTACCGGTAGCTACATAATACATAATACTTTAGAACACTAGTCATTACTTGGAATGGTTAATAAGTTAACCAATTCACAAGTACCGGTATAAAGGACAACCTCATTTTTCTCTTAAATTAAACATTTCTTTTTACAATATATTTCAAAATCTACCTGAAATACTATGTATCACAAAATATCCGAATACCAACTTAATATGCAATAACCTTCAAAGAATAATTGCACATGTAGTAACAACCGTATTCATTTTTATCTCTCATTTCTTGAAATCCTTATTTAATACTAAGCCAGACTTACTCAGTGAAGGATTTAATGCATCCCCGCTGAAGAGGACAAGTGGGTTCTCCTCCTTCAGGGAGTGGACATAGTGGGCCATCCTTGCAGCCCCTCCGGCAGGCTCCATCTTCTGGGGCTCCACATTGTACACATCATTAAAGTGCAGAATGGTCAGCTTTTTAGGTCCCATGCTCACTTGTTAAATTCCAAAACTAAAAATTGAACTTGACATTGAAGGTCATCCTTCAAATATAGTTTGATTACAGTGGTCAAAATTTAACCACCTGAACAAAATCAACCAATTGGATAGTCAAAAAAGTTGTTTTCATAATAAATTACATAACTCAGTCTGTGAAATTACAAGAACACAGACACAACTGGAAAAGGACTTATACTTTCTCAATGACTGGTGGAGTTTTGGGACTCTTGGGTTCAGAAGCCAGCCAACTATGAGGTAGAAAAAAAATTGTAAAAAACTTTCTTGATGTAAAAGCTTAGTAACTCACAAATCAAATGTATTTAATCCATAGTCTTTGTAACTTCAACCGGACACTAAAATTTTAATTCAGATTACTAAACCTAAAACTTATAAGTTGCAAGAAAAATGACTCCTAAAAAACAAGAAACTGATAAAGACCAACATACTAAAAAAAAATTTGGGTTCCACTGCAAACATGTTTTTAAAGGCCTAGTTTAAGCCTTCTATAAGTGACCCCCCCCCCCCCTAAACCATGTATTAGTACACAACCTCTGTTAATTGATCTTCATCTCATTGCCTAATTGGCTTATCAGATCTCTGACCGGAGTATCCTGCTGTGCAGTTTGTTGTGTCCTCAGTAGCCACTCTATATGTATGTGCATGTAATATGATACCGGGAGTTCTGGAAGATATACTATCATGAATAAAGCTAGTGAACGGTCATCTGTTGTTTCTAAGAATATCTAATCCCCGAACATATCATCTGGCGACGAGGATACTGTGAATTAATAGTGTAATATTTGGATTAATGATCATTTTGTTTAACTAATGGATAAAGACGTTAAACAGTGAACATAAAATGAATAATCTTCCGAATTTTCCATCCTTTGATGTGGACACAGACAAATCAAACGCTGGCACGCGTTGGGAGAAATGGCTAGGGCGGTTAGAAAATTTATTTGTAGGATTAAAAGTGACAGATGATGACCAAAAACGGGCGTTGTTGCTTCATTACGCTGGTGAGAAAGTGTATGACATATACGATGTAGAAAAAAGGGACACGGATGCGACCTTCGAGGCAACGAGGAAAGTGTTTAATGATTATTTCGCCCCTAAAAAGAATGTTCAAATGGAAAAATACAATTTTCGGTCATGCAAGCAACATTACACGCAGTCAGTAGATGAGTTCGTGACAAAACTCCGGACACTTGCAAAAAATTGTGAGTTCACAAACGTAGACAAGGAAATTTTACAACAAGTAATTCAGAACTGCAGATCGAACCAATTAAGACGTCGTGCCCTGCGAGAACCGGATAAGGCATTATGCGACATATTAACAATGGGTCGAATGCTGGAGCAATCCGACCGACAGGCTGCTGTTATGGAGAATTCGGACATTGTGCAAAGGGTTTCACAACAACCACGTGGAAGTGTGAACAGGCGTGGACATAAACGAGAGCGCGGTGGTCAGCATTATGCAAATTCTGGCATGCGAAGAGGTTTATCGGCGAAACCACGTGATCACCCTGGCTTATCGGCGAGACCACGTGATCGCGCTCCACTGAATGAAAATACCTGCCGAGCATGTGGTTATGAATACCCACACAAGCATACCTGTCCAGCGAAGGGCAAAACTTGCAATCTATGCAAAAAGCCTAATCACTTTAGTAGGTGCTGCCGACAGAGGGGTATTAGGGAAGTTAAGCTACAGTCCGATTCAGAAGATGAATACAACTACCAAGTCAGTGTAAAAAGTGTTAGCAAAAACAACAAGACTCCGAAAACACTCATCTCAATTAACAATATAGCAGTAAAAGTAACAATAGATACCAGTTCGAGTGTAAACATTATCGATGAAAACACATACGCATTCCTCGGAAAACCAACACTTAAAATGAAACATTTACCTAAATTATTACCATACGGAGGGGGTTCAAACTTGAAAGTGAAAGGTTGTTGTGAAATGACAGCTGAGAAAAATGACAAAATAGTTGTAGACAAATTTTACCTAGTCAAAGGTAATTACGGGACACTTTTAGGATTTCAAACGGCTTCAGACTTAGGTGTTGTTAAAATAATCCAAAATGTCAACATTTCACAGGAAACAATCGAAAGAAAATACCCAGGAATATATGAAGGTATTGGGAAATAGAAGCAGCAAACCGTGAAACTTCACGTAAACAAGGACGTGCATCCAGTGGCACAAAAAGAAGAACTCCTTTTCATTTGCGAAAAAAGGTCGAAAAGGAAATTGAAACAATGTTAAAAAACGACATAATAGAGGAAATAAGGAATGAATCAACGCCATGGGTGTCTCCAATCGTGACACCTTGAAGAAAAATGGTGACGTCAGAATTTGCGTTGATATGCGATTGGCAAACAAAGCGATTGAAAGGGAACGACACCCAATGCCAACCATCGATGAGCTTATACATGATTTAAATGGATCAAAAGTGTTTAGTAAAATGGATTTGAAATCTGGATACAATCAACTAGTTCTCGAAGAAGAGTCACGCCCAATTACAACCTTTTCGACGCACATAGGTCTATTCAGATACAAACGATTGAACTTTGGGACAAACTCCGCAAGCGAAGTATTTCAAAAGACAATAAGTTCAATAATAGAAGGAATTCCAGGAGCAAAGAACATTTCAGACGACATAATTGTATATGGGAAAAACCAAACAGAGCATGACATTGCATTAGACAAAGTGTTCAATGGACTTCATCGCAACGGGTTGACACTTAATAAACAAAAAAGCGAATTCAACAAGTCAGAGATTACGTTCTTTGGTGTTGTTTTCAATGGGTCAGGGATCTCAGCAGATCCGTTAAAAGTGGAAGCTATCCGGAAAATGGAACAACCAACCAATGTGTCAGAAATAAGAAGTTTTCTTGGAATGACAGCATATTGCTCCCGTTTAATAAAGGAATATGCGACAATAACAGAACCTCTCCGAAGACTGACAAGAAACGAAACACCATGGTCATGGGAACGTGAGCAAGAAAACGCGTTCGAGAAGCTCAAACAGGATCTCTCAAGTGACACAGTGATGGTGTATTTCGACCCAGGGAAGGAAATAGAAGTAGTGACAGACGCTTCACCAGTGGGACTTTCAGCAATTCTTACCCAACAGGGCAAAGTCGTGGCGTATGCAACTCGGGCATTGTCACCAACAGAGTCTAGGTACAGTCAGACGGAAAGAGAGGCGTTAGGTGTTGTATGGGCATGCGAACACTATAACATGTATCTTCGTGGTGCCCCATGCTTCACTGTCATAACGGACCATAAGCCGCTAGAATGCATATTGAAGAAAAAACAACCGCCTCTAAGAATTGAACGGTGGGGTTTACGACTTTAGCCATACAAAATGAACATTGTCTATAAGCCTGGAAAAGACAATCCATCTGACTACCTGTCAAGACATCCATTGAAAGATGTTGGTAACGATAGAAACCTAGCAGAGGAATATGTGAATTTTATCGCTGAAAGAGCTGTTCCAAATGCTATGACATTAGATGAGGTAAAATCAGCATCGATAAGTGACAGTACAATAAGAAAGGCTATTGAGCTTACAGAAAATGGAAAATGGTACGAAATAAAGACACTAAGTGATCGAAAAATAAACAAAGAAGAATTATCTGCACTTAGAAGTGTGAAGGATGAACTGAGTGTACACTGTGGAACTGTACTTTTGAGAAATGACAAGATCGTTATGCCTAAATTGTTAAGAGCGCAGGCTATCAAACTGGGCCACGAAGGGCATCAAGGGGTCGTGCGAACCAAGAGCTACATACGTTCAAAAGTCTGGTTTCCTAACTTGAACGCTGATATCAAAACAGCAATAAAAGGTTGTTTGGCTTCCCAAGCAAATACAAAGGAACCGAGATCAAGAGAACCACTGAGAATGCCGGAAATGCCATCAGGCCCATGGATGAATTTAAGCGCGGACTTTTGTGGACCGTTACAAACTGGGGACTATTTCTTAGTTATCGTTGATGAATATTCACGTTATCCAATTGTGGAGATAGTCAAATCAGTATCGGCGAACACTGTCATACCAGTGCTGGACAAAATAATAGCAATGTTCGGGGTACCAACAGTGATCAAAACGGATAATGGCAGTCCATTTAACAGTAATGCATTTTCAGATTATGCAAAATACTGTGGATTTATTCACCGAAAAAAACACACCTAGGTGGCCGCGGGCAAATGCTCAAGCAGAGTCTTTTAATAAGCCCCTAATGAAATGCATCAAATCTTCACATGTAGAAGGAAAGAACTGGAAACAGGAGTTATTCCGTTTCTTACGCCAATACAGAGTGACGCCACATACGTCAACTGGTTTTACGCCATTCCGTTTATTGTTTCAGCGGGAACCATCAACGCGATTACCAGATATCGCAAAACCAGAACAAGATGTTAGATTAGACGAACTCGCAAGGCGTAATGACGAGAAATCAAAATCCCACTCGAAAGAGTATGAGGACAGAAGGATTAGGGCAAGGGAACGTCACATCAATATTGGTGACAAAGTGCTACTGCAAAATGAGACACCGTCTAAGTGCTCTACGCAGTTCAAACCAATGCCATATACGGTTACGGAAACAAAAGGACCTATGATCAGTGTAAAATGTGATTCAGGACATCGAGTTACACGTAATTCGCCTTTTATGAAAAAGGTTGAACCATCATTGGATGCCTCCAACATGGATATGAATAATAATGACGATGATCTTGGGGATGATCTGATCGATAATGATGGTGGTCAAAATACGACGGAGGTTCACACCCGACCAACTAGGGAACGACGACCTCCGACTTATTTGAGCGACTATGTGCGGAGTGTTGATAATAAGGTTTCATAGTGATATGGGCATAATAAACCCAGTGAAATCTGAAGATCGATGATATTTGATCTTTCGTGTGAGTTGTAAACATAAATGAGTACAAAATTATCTTATATTGTTTTATTATAGTTAATATTGATAAGGCGTTTTAAATGAGTTTTGACATATGAACATTTGATAAATTCTAAAACATTCAGTATATTTTAATTTCTCACAGTGAATATCTGCCAAAGACATACTTTAAAGTAAAGAAAAGAATGTGGACAAATTATGGACAATTTAGATGACAGACGATTTTCTTATATAACATTATTCTTTAAAAAAAAATATGAATAAGATTGTGTACGTATGTGTAAATGTTTGGTATTGCTCATGTAGTAGAAACGTTTTATCTAGTAGAAGTAAATATAACCTTCGAACTGACCTCACCAGTATCAAGTTTCAATGAGTTACTGATTACCTTGGAATTTCTTAAACCCGTAAACACTATAGTTAAGTTCACAGAATCAATTCCACCAGAGTATGTTAATAATCTAATTATCAATTGCAAAGTTATCGATGTGGTTTGCAATATTAAGTTTTGATATATTCGTATTATAATTATAACATACATGTATTACTTTTAATTAATGAATGTTGTTTTTATATTAATATTTTTCAAATAACATTCAATCTGAATTGAGGAGGGATGTTGTGTCCTCAGTAGCCACTCTATATGTATGTGCATGTAATATGATACCGGGACTTCCGGAAGTTATACTATCATGAATAAAGCTAGTGAACGGTCATCTGTTGTTTCTAAGAATATCTAATCCCCGAACATATCACAGTTTTCGATGATTTATTATAAAAATGGACCCTATATGGCCCTCAGCCAATAAACTAATACACAGGAAATTGGCCCCTACTGTGACACCAGTGCAATTATCAGGCCAAACATTCCTTAAACAAGGCCTTTAAGTATGGCCTAGGTGTTCTGTTATTCCTCTGATAAGGTTTCAGACCTTGACCTTTACAGTAGCTCAGTCACCCTAGGTTACCAGTTTTTCAGTAGGACTACTCAGTTTTCGAGTTAGGTGTTCCGCCTATCTAATTGATTTTTATAAGGTTTCAAAAAAAGTATTTGTTTGTTTACACTAATACAGAAGTGAAGCTAGTTATAAACCTGAACCATATTGTCACAAAACACCATGCAGCGGTTGCTTCCCTTCTTTAAAATTGCTGAGGAAAGTAATTGCTGTTTGAGTTTGTAAAGTACAGTACAGGTTTTCTCAGGATAGACACTTGCAATATAAAAGCTTTCCGATCGATATGCTAACATTGGTGACTGTTACCTTTCTCATCCCCAACTTTCTAATTTTATTTTATAAAAATTCAAACCTCTTGGTAGTTACTTTACAATTAATGTAGCCATATAAGATGAATGTTAAGCTTCCCACTAAAAAAGAAAGTCTGAGCAAAAAATTCTACATTCTGGTTGAGCTTACAATAGTAATAGGCCTATAGGCTGGCAGAGGGTCTTGACCAGGAAGTCATATGCGAGCAAAATGACCTGATGACAAAGATATTTACAACAGAGATATTGCATTGTTGCAAAACAAAGCATACAAATTGTTGAAGGAATAAGTTTGTTGGGATTGAGGCTTTTTTTCTCATTAGAAAATGGGCTACAAAATACCAAGTCCAAGTCCTACAGTAGATTTTCTACTCAGTAGTCCTCCTTGCCACCTGATGAAATGGTTTAAGATCGAGGTATGGTCTCAGTTCAAGCTACAGTATAGTTTACTTGATATTTTACTGTGATGTCTAAAAAGACTGACCAGCTGTAATAATGTCATTATAGAAACAAGTACGTACACAACACGGTACAGTATTTATTACCACAAGAGCTACCTGGCTAGACCACACTGAAAAAAACTCTAACTAATTGGCATTTTCAAATGACAATATCAAGAAAGATAGTTAAAATACTTAAGGATAAATAGCGCTGCATACTTTTGTAATATGTTTCTGTTGTAAAAAGATACACAAGACAATATCAGAAAATTATCTACAAACTTACAGGAAGTCATTAGACGCTTTTCCAGAGCGGTTAGGTGATCAGGATTTGTTTACAACAAAACGGCATAGATTAAAACGGCACATCACACTAATAGTATTTGACTCTTTGATTTATATTACGCCACTTTCAAATAATGAACATTTCCGTTTCGGAAATGTGTAACAATGTACAAGTTTCATAATTATGACATTTTATTTTTAAAGTGAGTTCTATTTAATGTAAGGGAGAAAACAAGCAAATCAGCTTTGACTTTATTGGCGGAGTTGTCTTTCTTAGTAATCCTAAAATATAATTGCTGTGTGGTCATCTGTGACTTTAATCCCTAAATTGACATTTTTGGTGGAAACTCTGGATCATTCCGTTGATTGTTTTTAAGGTGTACACATCATATTTTACTTTATCTGAAACTGTTGGAATTGGCGGGAAAAGTTATTGAAGGTTAGTCAATTAGTTCTACTTCTAGAATCTAGTATTTCTAGAATATTATTTAATTAGAAGTGTGATTGTTATAATTACATTTGAGCAGTTGTATCTAAGTATTTAGTAAGTTTGAAATATGATAGTTAAAATATTTCTAAAAGGTCAAGATAGTGTGTCAACCCTGCATGTTAATATTATAAGTAATATAATATTAATGAATCCACTTATTTTAGATCTGCGGCACCGGTTGTATGTATCTGTCAGGGGGGATATAAAGGCAGTTTGGCCTACAGCTGGTGAGTTAGATTATATGTAATGCGATGTGAAATGTGCTTGTACCTGTTTTGTATATGATGTTTGTAATGTTTTAACAGGATTATATTACGTAATAGTACTGCCGCTAGAAAATAGTATTAATTATGAGGAATATTGATTCTCGAAGTATTTATATAGAAAATATTCTGACTTCTTTGTGAACTCTTGTGTTATTTGCTAAAGTTGTTTTTATGTACTTTCAGCGCTGTGGATTATTGATATATGTAATAAAAGCCCCTAAAGACTTCCGACGTGTTATCCAACTACACTGAACCCTAACTGCTGAGTTAAACCGTTATTATAGTCGTGGCCATAAGAAACCACCCTATTACAATAATAAATTGCAAAACACAGGGACAAGCCCTGTATTCGAACATACAAAAATAAATTCATTTTAGGGGCACAAAGCAAGGGTCCAAGAAATGCATGAACATTTTTTTAAAATTCAAAACAGTTTCAACACAATCATATTTTGTACACTATCTTACATCAACTTGTATATATATATATATATATAAACATACAGCATACTTAGAAGCTGGGACGAATAAATGATATTATTCATCCCAGTTATTAGTATAGCTGAAAGTCAAATAAGTATAAAGCATCTCTCGCATGTTATTTTGAGGTTTTGACTTTTTACTATTAAACATGTTGCAAGGCTACATTAAGACTTGGCTCATCAGCGTGCAGCCCCATGCGTGAAAGTTTAAACGTCATAGCTGGAATTTAAACCTAACCAATAGATGAGTTACGTTAACTAAGTGAGCAATATATTCAACCAAAGTGTGGTCGCTAAATAACATCTAAAACGTAACACAACCTACATATAAAAGAATGGTGACCAGCCTCAGTTATAAACCGGCTTCAAACAAATACCGGCATAATATTATCACTATAGATATCTAAAGAAATAAAAAAAACAGATCTGTACTGATTATTATCATAATTCAAAAATCTAGACACCATATGATACAATTGCAAGAGAAAAAAGCATCATTAAATTGATATCGTTGTCAACAGCGCATTAATTGTAGCTTACTTATTGATGTATCACATCGCCTACGTCATATTTAACTTTCTTAGTCTTTGCGTGTTTTCTAGTTCAAAATCTACTGGGATTGTCTACCCAGTAAGTTTTAAAAAGGCGTCGGTATATTTAATATGACAATCGTATCGTGTGACTTTCACATGCTAAAAATACAAACTATGGTTCCTCAAAAGAACGAACGGTGCGAGGAAGCGGAAAACTACGGCGAAACAACAAAGACACAGAACCCGACAGATAAACATCGGTGATGAAATTGATCAATGGAAACATTTGAAAGAGATTAACATTCCGCGCATTTTTTAAACGGGAAAATCAGTCCGCACTATATGTTTACGGGAGAACTCAGCTGAGACTGCGTGTGGGCCGATAAGATTGGTGCGTGTGTTCTTTAATCATGTAAATAATATATTAATAGCTCGTATTCTGATTTGTTTTATGAAAATATTGTATTTGCCGACCATCTGGGGTCTAGTCCCTATAAAGGAAATATTTCACAGTAGTCAGCACGAGCCGGGTATTACTTGTTATAGGGAAGGTATCTTTCCGTCGGATAAAACCTGTTCTCAAGGAAAATACATAAACAGACACATTTGATAAAATTTCACCTTTTTCATATTGCTATAATAACAAAAATAAAATGTTTGTGTACATTGTATACAGAGTTGCATTTCGATAAAGTTTGGTAAGAATGCAATAATGCTGCATTATCTCTGTGCAATTTTATCCATGCGCAAAGGACCTAATATTCAAATATCCCGGCGCCCGCTGAATATATAGAGTGGGCATGTTCCAAAAAAAGAAGAAATATTCGACAAGAGTATAGAAAGCCATATCTCGGCTATTTCGGGAGTATGGTGAACACTCATAGGGTTTGTGCCATAGTGTAGAGAAAGAGTTTCTTGACTAGTAGATACCGGTGTGTTTGCATAGGTGTTTTTTTGTGTGAATATAATTCAGTGTTTCCTGTGGATCCCGGAATGGCTTTGTTCCACACTGAAGACATGTATAGCTTCTAGTATCATATATAGCGATAAATGCTATCCGCGTTTAAATATAATTTTTCTTTGGTTGTTTTGTTGGCATCCAATCAAACATGGAACATCCACACACACGTTGCCCAACCTGATCTGTGACTTTGCAGCTTTAACATCAATGAAAAACATTGAAGTAAAGACACTAAACGACTTTATAGACAATGTTAAATAATATGAAATAATAATGCATATATTGTATTGATCTCTTATAATTTAAACTTCTGCTTCCGTAACTACTGTATCGGTAAAACTGTTATTTCGGTTTAGGTTCATCAAGGTAATTATACACCTATTGCAACAAAAAAGGAAATCCAATACATGTAGCTGACCCTGTTAATGTAACAAAGTGACAAAGCCCGCATACCCCTGTAAATCGGGCTGACATTTTGACTAGAACACGTTTCAAACACTGCAATACAAACATGACAACTCAATCGCCGTTTTGACTAACTGTAAATATCAACTTCCTTTTCCGGTTGGTTGTTGTGAGAAAGGTACTACTGAAATATTGAACTAAGATATCCATCGAATACTGCCTATCAAATGTTAATCAGTTCAGTCTGATCAATTTAATATATTTCTCAAAGCCTTGTGTATTGTCAGGTCGGAATATTTGTTGCTTTATTCGCAGACAGTAAAGATATAATATACGAAATGCATAGGATGTGTCCGAAATTCTGCATGTTGACATTTTTCAAAAACATGACAGAGATGTTAACAAAGCAATAAATATTTATCGGTTTAAGAAAATAAATTTTTAAACAATTTGATGTAGGTCTGTACGTCTTCTTGAATGTGGGCCTGTCAAGACCCATTTGTTATTATTTGTGATCTGTCAGGATGGAATTCAGTTGCATTGATTATGATCAGTCTGCATGAAGTTCAAAAGCCCAAAGGTCTGATACTCTCAAAGTGTCTCTTTTTAGTTTTAGACACAGAAATTTAAGTACTGCATATCTGCAGCCTTCACGGCGCAATAAGTTGAATGATTACTAAAAAAATCTGAAATGTCTACACACTTATATAAGCACAGAATGCAGTTTAAGCCCATTATTGTGTGCATCATCTGATCTTGGAAAAGCTTGTTTACAAGAAACATTAATACCACCATGCAAGAGGAAATAAACATTTTATTATACAATTAGTCGCAATATATATGGTTTACATTCCTTACAGTGCATTTTGGTGGTTCGTGGGAAAATTCCTGCTGCATTTCAAAAATATTTGTGCAAACTGTATGGTTCATAAATTTGTCCCTTAATTGACCAGGAATTGATATTTTTATGGAAAGTTGTTAATTCGCACCATTGATTAATTTGTGACAGACCATGAATTGATATTTTTATGGAAAGTTGTTAATTTGCACCATTGATTAATTTGTGACAGACCAGGAAATTCAATTGCATTGTGCTTGGTTTGAGATCTATAAATATATATGAAGAGTTCAGTTTATTCATGCATTACACTAAATATTTGTGTTTCATTTCAGCAGACAGCAACCATGGCCCCTAAGAGAAATAACATTATCCCTAATGGACATTTCCACAAAGACTGGCAGAGCCGGGTGCGAACCTGGTTTAACCAGCCTATGAGAAAGAAGAGGCGTGCAGTCAACAGAGCAAAGAAAGCCCGAACCATTGCCCCACGCCCTATGGCTGGTCCTCTGCGCCCAGTGGTTCGCTGCCCGACCGCCAAATACAATGCTAAGGTGCGATCTGGCCGTGGATTCACCCTCGAGGAACTCAAGGTGAGTTACAGTTGCGGGTTTCTTATTTTGTTGAATTAAGACCATATAAATTAGGTATGTTAAGATGTCTTGATGTTTTATGGATCGTTAAAGTTGTGTATCTAATTCATGAATATTTTTATAGTCTGAGGCATACTTCTTATTTTAAAGAAAAAAAATATAATGGCATTCTACACTAACAGTGTCCTGGGATCCTGAAAACACCTCACAGGTGTTCTGACTTGACACCATAATATTTTGGCAGAATGGTAGACAAAAAAAACAATACCAGTCATCGAAATTAGACTTTTGGATTAACAAGCCCTAATTCTTGTACTATTGCTTTGCATCAAAGTTTTGAACATGCCCTACTATATAAAATTCAAAATTAGATTAAGCCGGAAAGACATTTTACCAGTGCAGGGCTTGCGTGCTTGTGTAAATTTCGACCACTGCAATACCCATAAGGTTCTAGCAGACATCAATCAACAACTGAACAAAAATGCTAGTCAACATCTGGTTTCTTCTGGTGAAGAACACACTCAGCATTCAATTACTTTGTTATATTTTGGATGTAAACAGGTCAACATACACTAGATTTGAACCTTTAAACCTGCTTAAATTAAATTCCCGAAACCTGCAAATAAGCTCTGTTGCATGTCCAGTATGTTTCATTCACATGATTTTTACTCGTAGCTATTCATCCTAAGTAAAGACACAGAGTGGTGTCTGTCATCAAGATACGACACATTTCAGTTGTTTGTTTGTACTGCACTTTATTTGACTACATTAGGCATAATAAATTGTCACCTTCACTGCGTTAGCTTGTTCTTATTATCAACTTACTTCCACATTAGAGAGCTCATAGCTGCCTTAAAAGTTACGTTCTGTTTGAATTTTTATTAAGGCATGTTCTACTTGTCTCCTTATTAGCTTGTTCTTTGTTTAGGCCGCTGGTGTGTTCAAGAAGCAGGCTTTGACTATCGGCATTGCTGTGGACTACCGCCGTAGGAATCGCTCTATGGAGTCCCTTCAGCAGAATGTACAGAGGCTTAAGGAGTACAAATCTAAACTCATCCTCTTCCCCAAGAAACAGAGCAAGCCAGCCAAGGGTGATGCCACTGTAAGTTACATGATTCAGACTGATGCTTCATGTACTTTTTATTAGATCGACTATTCAAAGAATAAGGAGAGCTATCCTAGTCACCCGAGCGTCGGCGTAACCACTTATGTTAAAGTTTGGGTACCACCTCAATATTTTCAAAGTCCATTGACATCTGGCTTTGAAAGTTTGCACGCTTGTTCACCATCATTCCCCCAACCTGAACACAGGAGGAGATAACTCTATTAAGCATTTTTGTCAAAATTATGCCCCTTTTTCGACTTAAAATTTACGTTAAAGTTTGCGTACCACCTCAAATATTTTCAAAGTCCATTGACATCTGGCTTTGAAACTTCGCACTCTTGTTCACCATCATGCCCCCAACCTATACACAGGAGGAGGTAACTCTATCAAGCATTTTGACAAAATTATGCCCCTTTTTCTACTTAGAATTTATGTTAAAGTTTGCGTACCACCTCAAATATTTTCAAGTCCATAGACATATGGCTTTGAAACTTTGCACGCTTGTTCACCATCATGCCCCCAACCTGTACACAGGAGGAGGTAACTCTGTCAAGCATTTTGACAAAATAATGCCCCTTTTTCAACTTCAAATTTACGTTAAGTTTGCATCCTACCTCTTATATTTTCAAAGTCCATTGAAATCTGGCTTTGGTCCGAAACACCCAACCTACTTAATTAATCAAGTTATAATACCAATGTGTGTGTATACCACGTGAATAATTGCGTCATAAATGCTACGTCGGAAGGCAAAACTTTGCGATTGAAGACTTTTAATAAAGATAACTTCACCATTTTAAATGAAACGTAGCGCAGTCTACATCGCTTACGGAGCCCCATCCCTCAGTCTTTTACTAGAGTTTGATTGAGAGATTAGTTTCTTAAAACACTTCCGACAAACCTTTTCACAATACGGCTGTCTGACGGAACGCTGTCAAAACATGAGTTTGGAAACTGGTTTGTTGGAGTGTTCGATGAAACAAGTCACCTGATCAATCTCCGGAAATAAAACGAAGGCAGGACTGTTTTAGCAGGATAGACTGCTCTTTGTTTTAAGACTTCTTTTTAAGTAAAATGTAGCTTTCCGACGTAGCATATAATTATGAAGTAATTTATCATGTGGTATACACGCACTGATTATTAAGTCTTGCATATAATGCATATTGTGGCCTTCATAATGTAACTTGCATATTCTGATTAAGGTTTTGGCCGTAAGCGTGCACAAGGCAATATCTCCACAATAACTTATTGCATTGAAACTTTACTCAAGGACTCCCAACCAAGCCGCCTGCATGACTAATCAAGGCAGATAATAATGCATGTAATGCAAATAATGACTTTAGACTTAGATAATCTGATTTTAAAAGCTGTGAATAGTTGAGCATGCTGTCTATGACAGGTCTAGTAAGAATTAGCCTTTGGATAAACAAGTTAAGAATTAGCTCTGCAAACTTACCAGCCTAGATTTATGTGTAAAATAAATGCATAAGCAAGAACACAAACTAATGTTGTACAAGCATGATATATATCCAAAATAAAATAATACATTTACAGTCTGTAAATTACAGATATACAGATATAGTATATTTCATTCAGAATCATATATTTCATTCAAAATCATTCATGTCACAAAAGTGACATAGACGATACAAAATCATTCATGTCACAAAAGTGACATAGACGATACATTCGACCACTCGGTTGATTTTGTTAAAATGGTTTAAATAAAAGGCTTGTAAATCTTGTGGCTCATAATGACGTGCATTTTTTTTGTATTTTAGAGTGAAGAGGTTAAGATGGCTGTTCAGCTTAGCGGCCCAGTGATGCCAATCCGCACTGTTGTTCGACGTGAGAAGGCTGTAGCCGTCACTGACGACATGAAGAGGTTTGACCCCTACTTCTCCCTGAGACAGGCACGGGCTAACAAGAGATTGCAAGGTATGCCTATGGTCTTAACATTTACTTTCAAACACAGGTAGAGTAGGGCTTGTATTTATCTTGCAAATGCTGATATTTTCCTCAAAAACTGGATAGAAATGTTTCTTCCATTCAACAAATGGTACAGTTGTGTTAAATGGCTTTCTCGGCTCTCGAAATGCTTCAGCCCAGGAGCTTACACATTGAAACAGCATGAACCTGTCACATTCTTGTAGCAGTTTGCTTGTAGTATACATGGGCCATTCACAATTATAGGCATTTTGTCACATCTTCACTATTATCAAGGCTTAAAACCCCATTCTTAAAAATGTGAGGAAAAACGGGTCTAGCAGTTAACTTGTTGGAGTTGTTCGTACCTCTTGTACCAGTAGGAAAAAAACATTTAAGGCAGAATTGTGACACTCATAGGTGACAGCTGTCCGTACATTAGATATATCCGATTATAGGACCGTGTTCATATAGTTTCTGTACCATATTATCACTGTGTTGCAGGTTACAGAGAGAAGAAGGCCAGAGAAAAGGCAAACGAAGATATCCCTTCAGCCAAGGGGAAGAAGTAATGTTGTTCCTTGTACAGCCAGAAATAAAGAGAAAAATACCACACATTGCTTGCTTGTTGTGAAAACCATTATATATCTAAAACAATACATGAAGCACTACAATCATAACATGGATATCCAGTCTGATTAAATTCATATCCTTTTGGAATCATATGCACTGCAAGTAAAGATCATGCTCTTCTGTCAAATTGCATGCATATCTTCAGGTCTTGAAAAACTTAGTCCATTAAATTACAATTTGACATGATATGTTGAGAGTGAAATGTTATTATTGTCAGCTTTATAGTCCAATGTCTGATGTCTCTCCAGTCAGAATTAATAGGTCATACTAATAGTTCCTGGTTGTATCTTGTTTGAATTAATCTATGATCTTGGCAGCAGTCCATAGTTGCTAAAATAGAAGAGAGTTGCACATTTTTTCTCTGACTCGTACTTGGCGGCAATTTGCCATTTAGCACAATCGCTATCGGCACATGAGATGGCCCTGGTTTCTCATAAAATATTTTGTTGGGGACCACATTTAAGTCTGCAGTTGTGTAACCATGCCTGTTGTTAAGGTTTTTTACCATTATAAAATGTAGTTGCTAAAGTTTATAACATGAGAGTATGTTCAATTTCAACTACACATTTTTTCAAATTTTAACCTGCGTGTGCAGAAAATAACAGGAATTCCATTACAAGGAAAGACGAGTCATTTGCAAAACTGAACACCTTTACGGAATGTAGTACTTCTACTTCTATGACACTCAACTGAATTCGATCAACAGCAATACCGCATTATCATCATATAGAAGAAATCATTTCAGGCACATGAACACTTATTTGTTTACGGCATATTTTGAAACCAAACCCTATTGGGCATGAATTTGTTTGTATGAAAGTTCTTTTAACATTTTTGTAGGTAAAATGTGCACTTTCTCAAATACACATAGAAATGTAAATGTAATTATGCTTTTCAAAGATTGGCCAAAAAAAATATTTGCAACTTCGAAACACCCAGTTTTGCTTTGTGACGATTCCGTAACATTGCTAATGAACTTTTGGAATGTTTGTCTTAGACGAAACTAGTTTAATAATTTAGAATTAAGCATAAGCGAAATGTACTCTAACTTTTTTATTGTTCTCACCGCGGCTCGATGTATCTGAGCTTCGAAGTCCCGTCTGAAACCAAAATATATGGGGCTTAGTTTGTAGCAAGACTTCCTCTACCAAGTTTGTTCTTTTCTTGTTTATGACGGGAAGTCCTAGTCCTGAGATAGATTGCATCATACTTTGTTAGGTGTCTTGTATCGATTTTTGTTTCAAATCATGCAGCTTCAAATAATTCGATCTACCCCGGTAATTATGCCCACCGCGGCCCAAAAGATAAACGTAGCAGGTATCTGCTCTTCGTTTGGAAATGATCTTTAAACTAGTCTAGTTGAAGTCACCTGTGAAGAAACATTACGTTCTACCGCACTGACAACTAGTGAGTTCGTGTCTCCGTGGAAACACGCATACTTAATATCAATATAAAAGCAACTGTCATGGTATGGGCTACATGTGGACTTCTGCCCATATCTCTAGTACTTGACCGGTCAATTCATTAGCTCTCAGTATTTCTTTCTGTTTTATGATTTATGAATAATTATGTAAATGATTGTGTTATTCACGCAACATGCCGCAAAATATCGTTGACATTACATTCACGATAGGACTTGCATAAGGTAAGAATAATAGACTTTTATATTTGAGTATTACACGTGTCTTCGCTACGTTTGAAATTTAGAACGCTACAAACTACATTTCCGCATTTTCCATGAAGCACCTAGTTTTGTATTCTTCTATTTTATCGTGGAATTAAAATATCGAATGCTTATTGATGAAACTGATGATATAAACATGATAAACACAATTTTAAACATGAATTCTCACAAACCCTTATTACAACATTTTAGGTATAAAATCTTTATGATATCAAAATCGTGATGTCGTTGTTGATTTAGAAGCATAGGACCATTCCATATCTGCAGCACAGGCTAAACTATGAAATTTCATTTGATTTAAAGGCGTTCATTTATAATGTTGTCATATATCTTGCATAAACATCTGAATGTGTAGCCAAAGGTTATAATGTGAAGGTGGTATGGACGTTACAATACTCGTGTTTGTGGGGACACTCGTCCGGGTCTGGCCAGTCAGTCCACAGATTATGGAGCAACCTGACCAGGAGTCTCGTTTTAGCTACAACCCGGACCCGAGAAATCCGATCGGTAATTTGATCCATTTATAAGAAATGGTTATGAAGTCTGGGGTTTATACGACTTTACAGAGTTAGATTTATTGCATATACACTCTGGAAAATGCTGTTTGGTGTAAATCCACAAGCCACATAATCCGCGACAGTTATGTTCGAAATTGAAAGTGTTTTATATTATTGTTATGCAAGGTGTTTGGTATAACGTACATGACTTGACAACAACAATAACAAAATGTTAAGAATGAAGCGGCGCCGTGCTTTGCATTCATGATGGCGGCGTATGACGTCAACTTCATTGAGTTAGTAACTTGTGCGTTGAGACACATAGCCTAACGGTTATGTACAAAGGTGTGTTTTTTTTTTATTTCATGACGATGCCTTTTGCTGTAGTGTATTCATGGTAAAACAAGGCTTAACCACCTTGCTCTAAATGATGTGAAGGATGATTTCAACTTGGGTTCAAGAGAATGCTTCTAAACGGCTCAATTAAAGGAAATCACATTTCACTTTTGTAACTACGTAGATGATTTTAACCCCATTTGATGTATTTTTTTGTTTATTGTAAGTTAAGTTAATATGTGTGTGTGTGTTTAATCCAGAAGCAAAATCTTTAGTGACAGCGTTTGGATTGTTTTATAGGTTGTGATAATTTCGTTACCTGTTTTTTTGGGGTTGTAAAATTTCATCACAAAACTTTTAATCCAGACACTTTCCGTTTGTTTACCTATAGTAGCCTATTCAAAATTTGAAATATTTTCCCATTGTTACGCACATGTAATCATGCGCCGCTCAAGAGATTCGTCGAAATATTTCAATACAGACTTTCTCTTCAATACTGAGGTAACATTGTTTGAAATTCAAAAAAAAAACAACCAACAACAATGATAAAGCATTACCATGGAGAAGCATTTTGTCATGTGCATATAATGTGTTCTTAAGGTTTATACCGATTTGGGTTATATACCCTGCAAGGGCATGCAGTTTTAGCAAACAAATATAACTAATGTTATATCTTCGTACTCACGCATTTAAGGAATATAATATTTGATGATTTCACTAAAAAATCTTTGTTTTTTTCACTCGCTTGTGATTTTTTTTATTCCACGACCAGTCGCGAAGTAAAACACGAGTTCACACTGAAATCTTGTACTATCCTGAAGCTATTGTGGTTAATGGCTATTATGAAATGCCATAGCCATAAATATTTGTCTGTATATGATATATCCGAGTTGCTATTACATTCTGAAACTACCGTTGTAACAAATGGCCCAGTATATACAGCCATTAAGGACCGTTGTAGTTTTAATAGTTAATAAAAAAAAAACACTTTATTTTACTTCCAACTGTATCTTATGCCTCCAAATGAAGAATAATACACCTATAAATTAAAACTTAATTTTCGGGATACTATGACAACTTTTCTGACACAACCAAAACTTGACATGATTTTGTCATACTTTATGTTCAAATGTTTTGTTAAACATAGCCTATCTGCTAATCTGGATATTTACTCCGCCTGCTATATTGTTAGTGAATGTTGCATGAAAAGGTGTATTTGTTTCTAAAGGTATGCACAACTGGGCTAGAAATTTTCCCGCGTGTGGCGGGGCTCATCAGTCGCCCGTTGACATACGACCTAACGAAGTCATGTACAATTCGACACTATCGTGCCCAAGACTTACCTATGGATATACGGTTATTCCGGGGACATTGAAAAACAACGGTGATATGTCTTCTCTTGTTGTCTTTGAAAATATATATGTATTTATTGTAGTTATAGTTTAAATTAGTTTTATACTTTAACTTGAAAGCGTATACTACAGCTAGTGTCATAAACGCACCCAGTTATACACATATAAACAAAACGAATCACATCGATACTAAAGGAGTATTGTCATTGGAAATATACCAGATCTTATCTACTGGTACACACAGGTCACACTGTTGAGTTTAAACCGCAATCACCACAGTCCCTGCGAGTCACAGGCGTGCCGGACAGGTCTGGAGAGTACATACTGGACAACATCCATCTGCACTATGGACCTGTCAGTGCCGGGGTACGGGTGGATATAATATTACTATCTATAGCCTTTTTTATATTTCATTAGCGTTTTTATGTTTTCGTATCAATGTCCATGTTCATATTTCGCATTTCTGTCACAGCTGGCGACGCCACGCTAGCCATCAAGGATATCTTACAGAAAACTCTCTGATTATTTCCCTTACTGGTTTTCAAAATACTCAAAAAATCGCTAAAATAAACTTACTGGCCAATAGTCAATTTTATTAAATAAGAAGACAGTTTTCTGAAGTTTCCCAAAACATATATATCAGTGAATCAGCAATAAGCCGTTATCAATTTCATACAGGTGAATCGGTAGATATCATAACATAACATAACATAATATTTATTCAGCATTAAATGACATCAAAACATATGAAATAAATCATATGAAACAAATCATCGTGAAGAACAAAGGCTGAACCAGTTAGTAGGAAAATAGTGTTAGTTTGTTCTTACAAAAAATGGTTCGATTCGACGCAGTAGGATAGCCATTTATTTTGTGTTATAACATTCTAGCAATCTTTTTCATTTTTAGTAGTCCACATAATATTGTGTATACTACTCACTAAATTTGACAGCCACTGATTAAAATCGATAACGGCGGACTTCTGACTTACTGATATAAATTTATTTGAACGCTTGATAAATACTGCTTTTTCATAGGACAAAATATTATGTTGACCACTAACAATCCTATATCCAACGCTAGTCAGTAATTTAAAGGAGCTGTCTTACGTATGATAAAATAGCGAAAAAAAGAAAATTGTCGAAAACGGACGTAAACTTGGCATCGATGTGTACAATGCATTGAAACTTACTAACTGAAGTACCACATAGTTAACAATTTATTTAAGTTCAGCAGTTATTTCGTCGTATTTTTCCATTAAAAAAGGTTACTGGGTATGTCTACCAGTTAGAATTCATTCCTTATGCGTGATTGGCTAGTCGGTGTTATCACGCGATATTACCGAGGTAGGTGTATAGCTTAGTTATGTCACCTGATTAGAATAATTCGTTGTAGCTCAGTGAGTAAGACGCTGTTGTTGTTTTTTTACATTTGGTACTTTTTTGCAATTATGATATCTAAGCGTAACACATTCTATTAGATTATTGTCCTGAGATTCGTTACAGAAAAAAACTTTTTTTGGTGCCAATCTGTGACACAGTCCCTTTAAGTGTTCAAAACGAGATAGTATCAAGTCGTTTAAACGAACGAGAAACCGGGCGTTTATATTTAGTGAAACTAAGTATTTAACAGAGATGCCAAGATACTTTGTCATTTGAAGGAGATGTCAGGTCATTTAAAGGAAATACAATCATTATATTTTATTAAGAAGAATAGGTAAAAAAGGTTGACACGTACATGTTTTCGTTCTTTGGCATAATGATTACAACTTCTGTTTACACATTTAGGTCTTTAATAATGGAAGACGGACTATGTTGGCTTCCTCCGAGCATACACTGGCAGGGAGGAACTTTGATGGCGAGGTATGGCCGAGTTGAACACTATACAAGTAAACAACAAATTAAATCACTTGATGGAATACAGTTAAAATAATTATTTTCTATTAAAGTTATTTTTAATACATTAAAGCGAACAGTAATGTAGTAACGCATGCAATTTACTTAGATGTTTTTTCTACAAATCTAAGTATAAGTGGGAAGTTTATCTGGCGCTACATTTGTCATGCAAGGAAGGCGAAATACAACAAAAAAAACAGATAAAGATTATATTAAAAAGTTAATAATAGAAAAGGGTATTATATTCCTTTAGACATTGTTTCGCCGTGTAACTCCTTACCGAGGTGCACGTTCAACTATTTAAATAGTACTAGAAGTTAATACCAGACCGTCTCACTCACTCTCCAGACGTCATTGGAGATGTCCAAAAACTACAGAAACACCATATAAATAATTGATTTTTATTGTTTATCGAATAAAGTTGGTTTTCCTTCGACCAAAGTGTTTTTATTTTCTCATCCACGAATATCTTCTTATCTAGTTGCACGTGGAACTATACAACTTGCTTTATGACAGCCTGGAGGAGGCGGAGAAGTGGAAGGACGGAGTCGTGGTTCTGGCCTTCTTCGTGCAGGTAAAGTGTGGATTTGTCACACGGTCACATCGGAATAACTGTTCAGATAGTGCCAGTGCTTTGAATGCATCACAAAGTAATTAGTACATCTTAGTGATTCAAAGGTGTCTCCATTTTTGACTTTCGTTCAATATGAATAGTGGCTTGCTTGTCTGTTTTTTTTCTGCACGGAGAGCAATAGCTGTATTAAATAACCAGTTGTTTTTAGAACAAATCGAAATAGGAAAGTACATGTGTATTTTTAGAAGATTTTGAAACGACACGAATATCTACTGACGTCTGTGTAATATGCCATGTTTCAGAGAGAGTCAACAATGTTTGGAAGTCAAATTCATCCCTGGCTTTCATCTTTTTTGGAGACATTTGTGCCTCGAGTAACCATACCACGTACGTGTTACACAAAACGGAAATGTGCTGAATACAAACATCTCTTCTTTGTTATGGTAAAATCAAATAAAACGTAAGATTTCTGTTGAATTGTAAGTCTTACGAAAATAAATTTTCACAAATAGAAAATCGGCGATCTAAAATGGTATATTTCACCAGATTTGCAGTGATTCGGATTCGGCAAATTTCTGCATTTACTTAATCTGAAATGTAAATGACGTGCGTTAGTCTGTATCACTATCTTGTAAAACATTAAATTTGAAGCTATGGATGATTTAATTAATATAGATATATATATGTTTCTTGTACTTAGCTTGTCCCTGAAGTTTTCCTTGTATCGTTAATGATTTACCAGATTTTTTTACAGAAACGGAAATCCCGGCAGTATTTGATCTGCGCATGCTCAATCGGATGTGTGATTTCTACATATATTCCGGAAGTACCACAACCCCCGCTTGCGAAGAGTCTGTCAAATGGGTGGTGTTTAGGGAACCAATTCCCGTCACCGAGGACGCAGTACGGCAGTTTTGTAGAAACAATTTAGCTGTCTTGATCTGACCATGAAAACCATTACTGTAAATAAGCGTTAGATTCAAAACGATTGAGAAAGACCAGTTAAAGATATTGAATCTAATACAGTACTCACGTCAGAAAATAAACATTTGATACAAATCTATAATTAACTACAGAGAGTGTAATTTAGTCTATTTTCATGTTTGGCTTAGCTGAAAGGAAATTATAATCTTTTATTTCATGCATATCGGTGAAAGACTGAATATTGGTGAATGATAACTTGATCATTTCACTCTAGCTCGAGTGAAATGATAACATTTGATCATTCCTCTCTGTGCAGACAACTCGGGACTATTTTTTCATCTTTTACAAGATTTGCTTCCCTTGACTTTGAAAAAAAATACATGTATGTAACATGTTTGTTGTCGTCTGTAGTGCAGTAATATACACGTTGACCGAATCGTATAGCATTGTCAAAATCAAATTATGCAACAGTTTTAATAAAACAAACATTTTTTTGCGATTGATTATAACTATAAAAAAGAAGAAAAAAAACTTTCCAATTTATGTATGAACTATTTCATGGAACATACTGTTACAATTAACCCGCTTGGTAGGTATCGGTTGAATATTTACTCGGCCACATGTGCTAGTAATAGAGTTAATAGATCATTTCTTCCTAAAATCTCTAACCGCGTACATGTATGCACAAGCATTTTGAATTTGACCAATTTCCAGTTTACCTTCATCAGTTTAACGATTCATTTTTCTTTTTAAAAATAATGCTCAGGAAAGGCTTGCCCAAAAGCTGAACGTTAAAGGAGTCCAGTCTTATCAAATAGCTCAGATCATCGGCCATAAAAACCTGAACAATTAAAGCAGATTGAAATAGGAAACTTATTCGCTGTCTCAACAACAGAACGTCCTTCGGCTGCACTGAGCATGAATTCGCCCCGAGAAAATACCGTAAGATCCTGAGTCTGAGAGCGACAGTTAACACTTACTTCGGTTGCTTTTACAAATTCACACTTTTATAAGTCCATCTCTGTTATTTTAAATCTGTTGAAATTGTTTTTGAATGTACAAAAATGTCACATGCTCAAGTTTCATTGAATTGTATTTCTACGCATTTTCTTTTTATTTTCGAAATGCTTTTGTTTAAATACTTGTTTTGTGCCTCAATAAATGTTAAAAATGATAGGTTTCGTTGATGGAAGTAGGGTTTTATCTAAAAATAATTTCAATTCCAACAACCATTTCCATAAAGTGTTGAACTCTTTTTTTAGTGGACGGACTGATCGCGCAAAAAGGAGGTAACTTTGACATAGCGGATATGCCGCAGTTACTTCCATTCGCAAAGAGGCCACAGAAATATTTACTGTAGCGGCGAAATATACTGAAAAAACAATATATGCATGAAATAAAAAGAAAATTTATTGAATTCAGTGTAAGATCGTATTTTATTTCACGAGTGGTCACAGAAACTCGTGAAAATATATTTTCTGTGACCACTCGTGAAATAAACTACGATCTTACACTAAATTCAACAAATATCCTCTATATATTTCCAAACATGGTGTTTGTAACGAATAATATGAGTCAACTAAGTCGACCTCTTTTTTTAGTGGAATAAACTCGCTCTACTTCGAAGAGGCGTAGATTTTCGTGCAAATGAGGGAATCAGTCGAGTCACCCAGCCCCTCAACGAACGAGAAGTTCAGTCCAACTTTCCAATGAGGAAAGGTGTTGAATATTCGCTGAACGGGCAACTGATAGAGCCTGTTGACCCTCTATTGGAAATGGACAGAATCACAGAGGAGTTTATGATGCCAAACGTGGTTGATTTCCGTTCAAGACGAACGCTATGGATGAACAATTATTAAGTTTCGTTTTCAAAGGTGTACGTTTCGTCTTTGTAAGTGTATTATTTCAATAAAATGGTATCGTAAAAAAATAATAAAGAGGAGTGTTTGCGACCACTATAGTTTCTATGAAATAAAGCCAGGTCAAACTAAGTGAACCGCGACAAGCCGATATAGGTTTTATGATAAAAACTGCTAGGTGGGAATTATGCTGTAAGCGATACAAATGGCGTAACTTGGAAATATGGCGTAACGGGAAATATATGAAGTAAGCGGGACATATGGTGTAGCGGAAATATGTCGTGATCGGGAAATATGGCGAAATCGGGAATTATGGCGGTAAATATGGTATAAGTGTTAAATATGGCGGAGTTATCGGGAGATATTATGTAAGCGGCAACATGTCGTGATGGGTAAATATGGTGTTAGCGTAAAGAATGACTACGCAGGACATTTTGAGTCACCGGGAAATACGGCGTGAGCGAAGAATATAGCGTGTGAAGTCGGCACACATAATTTGATATGGGTTTTTTCATAATATATGCTTCAAATGTCGATAATTAACACATTTACTAAAAAATGAGTTTCTTCTTGTAGCTGTTTGTTACCGACTTGACGAAGAGAAATATTGGATATCTTTACAGTGCTAAAATAGTGTTTTGCCTAGCACACTTTCATTTATTTTGTATCCATAAATATGTGTGCAGATTAAAATCTGCATTTATTGGTACAAATATATTTTTACAAAAACTACCGTTGAACATGCGAGTATTGTATCAGTTCATTATGCGCCTGGGTAGGTTGGCCTCTTTTTGTAACATTCACATTAGTTTGGCTGTGTAAAGTATACTATTGATTACCAACTCAACTCATCTTTATTTCCACCAAGGACGGTGATGTTCATATAACCGATAATTTTACTCCATAATACAGTATAGAACAATTATAATTCAAACTACATGTATATTTTACAGCCAATGCAATGCCAATAAACAACCCGTGATATTTGTTTGCTAATTTGTCGCATTTTTAAAGTAAGCATTATATTTTTATATTTAAACCATGTAGTCGATAAAAAAGATGCCCCGTTAGCACAATGAATATCGCATTTTTTTCTTCATACAGACTTTTTAAAAATACATATTAATGATACATATTATTGAATTTCAAATAAAAACAGACAACGTACTACAAGTGTGAAAGAAAAAAGATGCAAAAATGTAACAAACAAGTATCGCTTTTTTGTTTCTTGAGCAATTAAGCGAGGTGTGGGATCGGTATAGCCCAAAAGGATTCCGCATGAAAAATCCGCTTAAGTTTGACGACTAAGCGTAGTTCTTGACACAGGCCAATGGGCCGCCTTTTTGGCCGAAAATGTAGGTTGCATTTTAAAATAAAATTTGTTTTAACTATTATGTATATCGCTTGGTGATATCAGTGGAAACCTTTGACCTGACATATCGAGAGTTTTGCTACAATGAAATCGTGAATGCATATCAATCATAGCTGCGGGCCACACATGTACGAATGTCCCTAATTTACTAGTAAACAACATGTATAATTATAATGACTGACTACGAATGCACATTACTGTCCAATTATTTTTCTTTACAAGCAATATATTGCGACTGTATAGTTTGATGACAGGACTTAACATGAGGTAGGGTAATTTCGTATGTTAGCTCTCAACACACTGCTTTGCTTGTAAAACTGCAAGTCCAGTTGCTTTACATTTATTCCGTTTTTATTGACACGTACGACATTCAGAAATTTTTAGTAGTGCTGGTATCAAAGTATAGAAAAAATGAAAGGAGGAATGAAAGGGATTAGTAACTAATTCGTTGGAATATAGTGGTGCATTTTATACAAACTCTTGAGTGTTTCTTGGTGCCATTTTGTATAGGCCGGTTACGGGCAGTATGAGGGTGACGCTGCTGGTGTTTGTTGGGGTACTAGTGCACTTCCGGCCGGTCAGTTCACACATGAGGGCACCGGTTGCCCAGGGACCTCGCTTCAGCTACGACTCGGACCCACGAAATCCCATTGGTAACACAAATAACGCAACACACCGCGCCACAAATGTTTTTATAAGCACATATTTTGTTTGCATTTTTACAATAATTATACATACATTGTGAACGCGGTCTTGATTATTTATGTTTACATGCAAATGAATGCAGTCCTATATTGAAAGCTTGATTTAATATTCCGATGGTCTATGGACTTTGATAATAAGTACACTACTTCTTTAACATTTGTGAATGCTTGGGAAAGGAATTTTCCCGAGTGTGGCGGTGCGTCGACATACAGACTATATGAAAGCACTGTTAGTGCTGAACGGATAGAGCGACGATTACTTCTATTGGATTCTGCCACCCGCGCTTCCGCAAAACTCACTCACTCACTCACTCAGAAAAGTGAGAAATTCGCATTGAATTAATTATGTACTGTATATCCGGGTTACCTCCCATGTAGTACCTTATTTTTTGAATTATTATGTTATCTTATTATAATTAGGTCAAACCAAGAACTGCCAGGAGTTTTCCAGTTTATAGGAGTTTTCCCATTCATATCCGTGTTTTATAAATGTGTTTTCTGTTAATATTTTTGTAAATGAAGGATTTTTCCAGGTATGTTTCATGAATTGATTTATATTGAAATCAGGTTAATTCAAGAATGATTTTCAACTCCACATGTACTCAGTGGATTTTTTGTGGTCTATTACAAAAGCCTTGAGCTAGCGCTCAAGCCTAAATTTTTCCACAATCACTCGTGAAATAAAATACAAAATCTGCATTGAAATCTACAAATATCCAGAAGCTATTGTGGTCAATGATTGTTATGAAATTTCATTGCCATAAAGATTTGTCAGCATATGTCATATCCGAATTGCTATTACATTCTGGAACTTTATTGGTAATAAATATGTCAATGACCCGACATTATAAATCATTGCAGTTTTAATAGTAAATGAAAAAAGCTTTGTGCAACTATAGTTTATGCCTCCAAATGAAAAAAAAATGATACACCTAGAAATCAAAAATGTTAACACTGACAACCGATGATATTATTTTCGATATTCCATGACAGTCCAGTGTTGTTGAAAAAACTTTTCTGACACACCCGAGTCTGGATATGCTTTTGACATAGTTTAAGTTCAAATAAGTGTTAAAGTTATCCAATCTGTTAAACAGGATATGTACTCCGCCTCCTTTGCCATATTGCTATTAATCAATGAATTAAAAGGTATATTTATTTTTTAAGGTATGCAAAACTGGGCCAGAAATTTTCCCGAGTGTGGTGGTGCTTATCAGTCGCCCGTTGACATACGACCTAACGAGGTGAGGTACAACCCGACACTATCCTGCCCGAAACTTACCTATGTGAATAAGATTATGCCAGGGACATTGACAAACAATGGTGACATGTTTTCTGCTCTTTTTAATATATATATTTCTTGTTCGCGACATTTTCCTTATAATGTTAGCAGTTAAGACAATTTGTGTTGAATCATAGTTTTAATGTGTCTCTGTTTTTATCTTTTACTTGAAAACGTATAATACTCCGAGTAGCATACACGCTTCCAGTAACAGCTCAAATATAAACAAAACGAATCTCATCAAATCTAAAGACGTCTTCTCATTGGAAATAAAAGCGCTTAAAGCGTTCGCAGGCTTTCGGACTGCTACGTTTTATAGTCATGTGACTGTAAAACAAATTTACATGAAACTCTGAAGATAGTACATGCATGCTCATGAATTCCTTCTCAAATACAAGAATTTTTTATAAAGTATGGAGTAATACTCAATTGAATATGACCCTATATAGAACGTTGATCTCATGAACAATGCACTGCCATTAATAAAGCATTCAGACTTTTTAAAGTGAAATCTACTCTACACTTCAGACATGACTGGGTCGTATTTAATTTACTTCCAGGGTTTGCCCGCTTAAGCAAATGCATCCAACAAAATGCATTGGACAGGTATATAAAGTTTATGTTTAAGGTCTCTTTTTACAATGGCAGGACCCTCGTGCATAATTCCTCTGGATCAAATCGACCACATACTTTTTATTCCCTGTATGTGTTGATGCATCTTTATATTGCCCTCAACCTATGTCACTCATGGACAAAAATGAATACATCTATTTTAATGGATTATAAATCTCTATAATATGCAATATGTTAAAGACACTGGGCTGAAATTACTGAGGCAAAGTGAGAAATCTTTATGCATTTCCGTTCCATTCGGTGTATCATAACTATATTCACAAATCGCAACAGACCGAAAGCCTTTCAACGCTTTAGGCGATTTGATTTTAGTTGTACAAGTGTATTATATGCATTCAGTAATGTTAAAGATTGTTAGTATTTACTTACCAATGGGTTTTATGTGACACAGTCGCATTATCATTTATTTTGTGTAAGTGTACATATTAACAATCTAAAACAAAAACTGTCAAGTTGTTTGTGAAGTTTTGTGCTGTTGTTCCATGTGTCTTGTTTGTGTTTTTTGTTTGTTTTTGTGTTCTATGTCTTTGGCGTTTACCCAGTGCCATTAAACGGGGTTAATGTTTAAACTTTTGGCTACTGAGCTTGTTACTGTAGTTTTTTAACATGAGTATTGGAGCCGATTGCATGTTTCAGGCTATTTTAAACATAGAAACTTTACCGATAAATAAACTACAATCACCAAAGAACTGATAATGGGATAAAAATGAAATATCATTATTTCATATAAAGCATTTTGGTTTGGTGTCTTACGCCAAATGAGCATTTAATAGCATATATGCAAAGCGACTTATGTGGGTTTTTTCGATGTTCTACCCAATTTTCCGGGTTATTTCCTTTGATTAAACATGGCCGACACCGAATACACAGATTCCTTTTTAACCCGATAGTATCTAGATATCCAGCCGCGGCCAAAATGTAAACACAGATATATACAAGTATTAAGTTTGATTCAATACGCGTTCATTTTGAAACTTTTTGCATATTCTGCTTTTCATATTGCGTTTTGTTACTCGTCAATGTTAATAAATAATTGTCTATCCAATGCTTTTAATTGCGCATAATTACTCAAAAACGTAGCTTATTCGCGCTTTATTTACCTCACAACATAGTTTGAATGCTCATTACAGCGCTACTTTTAGCAAGCTACTTATGCAGAACGCAGCTCCACGTAGCTATTCTAGCAATTTTGTAATGTAAATTAGGTCGTTGTTCACCGCAGATCTAACATCGCTTGAGTTGATACGCTCATGCGCGCATAAATTCGTCAAATGTTAAAATGTTATGTCGATTTGCCGATAAACAGTTATAAATCTTATCTACCGGTACACACAGGTCACACTGTTGAGTTTAAGCCGCAATCACCACAGTCCCTGCGAGTCACTGGCGTGCCGTCCAGGTCTGGAGAGTACATACTGGACAACATCCATCTGCACTATGGACCTGTCAGTTCCGGGGTACGGGTGGATATAATATTACTATCTATAGACTACTTAATATTCCGCTAGCGTTTCAATTTATGTTCACGTTACAGATACTGTCCATGTTATTGTCACAGCTGGCGACTTTAATTGTTTGCTGGTGTTCCGAAAGACTCACACACGCGAAAAATAACTATCAGTAAATCAGCACTAACCCGTAATCGATTTTAATCAGGTGTATCGGTAGAAATTAACAGAGGCTAACCCAGTTAGTAGGTAAAGATTGTTAGTATGTTCTTCAAAAATAAATGGTTTAATGCGACGGGGCAGTAGTATGACTTTTTTTGCATTCTATTCATCTTAAAAACGTTTTATTGATCTACATAATAATGTGTAGATTACCCACTAACTGGGCCAGCCACTGATTAGAATCAATAACGTCTGACTGCTGATTAACTGAAAAATATTTATTGGAAACCTGAGAAATACTACTTTTTATTGGACAAAATATTATGTTGACTACTAACACTCCTTAACCATAACGAGTCAGTTGTTTAGTTGTTCAAACACGAAATAGTAGGGATTCGTTTTAAAGGGACACTGATCGTTTATATTTAGAAGCAAAATCAACTTATAAAGTGACACCCTTATTCAAAATAAATACATACACATGTATAACAAACATAACTTTTTACTGATAAACCTTTAACTACCTACTTAATAATGCATAAATGGAAAATATTAACTACTAATAACAAGATTATTACCCTGAATATAAGAGCGGAAAGCTCTCAAATATTAAATGATTGGTGACTGCTAAAATATTTACTGTAGTCTCATAAGGTAGAAATACTGTGTTTAATGCTAAATTCTTTCAAATTAAACTCGGTATCCTTTTATAATTACCATTTTTCTGACATTTGGTTATCCTTTATGGAATTTTTAAACAATATCATTAATTGTGGTAAAACTTATACTAAGATACTAGCTCATGTTCGATTCTGTGTCATTAAAAGGAGATATTAGGATAATTAAAGGAGATATTTAGTCATATGGAAAATGCAGTTTGACACGTACATGCTTTCGTTCTTTGGCATAATGATAACAACTTCTGATTACACTTGTAGCGCTTTAATAATGGAAGGCGGAATATGTTGGCTTCCTCGGAGCATACACTGGCAGGGAGGAACTTCGATGGCGAGGTATGTCCGAGTTTGACACGCTACTAGTAAAGAGCAAGCAAACTACCATTTGATAGAATAACATAATTTTCTATGTAATGAATTGTTTCATTATTTTTTAAGGAAACCTGGAGTATTTTTGCTGCATGTAATTAATTTAGCTGTTTTCCTTCTAGTCTAAATCTATGTGCAACCATTGTTTTTCTTCTAGTCTAAATCTATGTGGAACCATCTCACGCTACGTCATTCGGGGTAAAGAAACACAACAAAACAAATTCTATAAGGAATTAAAAAAAGTAAACTATGGAAAACATAATAGAAAACAAAAACGGGTATTTATATTCCCTTCGACGTCGTTCCGCTGTGTTACTACTTACCGAGTTGCACGTTGAACTATTTAAATAGCACTAGATTCCAGACGTCATTGGAGATGTCCATATTCTACAGAAACACCTGATACAAATCTGAATGGTTTTTATTTTATAGAAAAATTCTTGTGTTTTCATTTAACAAAAGTGTTATTTTCTCATGCACGTAAATCTTCTTATCTAGTTGCACGTGGAACTATACAACTGGCTTTATGGCAGCCTGGAGGAGGCGGAGAAGTGGGCGGACGGGGTCGTGGTGCTAGCTTTCTTTGTGCAGGTAAAGTGTGGGTATATCTCACGGTCACATTGGAATGATTGTTCATATAGTGCAGTGGTTTGTATGTATCACAAAGTTAATACATTTGAGTCATTAGATGGTGTCTCCATTTTACCTTTCTTTCAAAATGAATAGTTGCTTGCTGGTCCGGGTTTTTTTCTGCATGGAGTAAAATAGCTGTATTATATTCGTATAGATTCCGCAGTTTCTGAACAAATCGAAATAGGAATTAAAGTACACGTGTGAAGTAGAGTTTTAAACTTCACATATATCTGTAGACCGTTGAGTACGTCGATGTAATATGCCATGTTTCAGAGAGAGTCAACGAAGTTTCGAAGTCAACTCCACCCCTGGCTTTCATCATTGTTGGAGACATTTGTGCCTCGAGTAACCATACCACGTACGTGTTCCTTAAGACAGAAATGTGATGAATACAAGCATATCTTCTTTGTTGTGATAAAATAGAATTAAACGTAAAATTTCCGTGAATGGTAAGGCATATGCGCAGACATCGAAAATCAGGGAGTAAGCTTATTATTATTTTTACCAGATTTGCAATTATCGGCAAATGTTTTCATTTTCTTATAAAATGTAAATGACGTGCGCTCGTCTGTATCACCATCTCGTAAATCATTTAATTAAAAACTACGTTGATTTAATTAATGTGATGTTTGAATGTTTGCTTCTCGTTAACTGTCGTTTGGACACTTACCTTGTGCATCTTAAAGCATCTTTTTTGTCTTGGAACGAGCCAATTGTTGCGAAAACCCATGAAAACCTGTTATATTAGACTGTTGACAAAAAATTAGATCGCAGTTTTTTATATTTAAGTTAAAAAAATAATGTATTATGCATTTTTCTTAAACCTTTAGTAACGGTTTAAGCCATAAAACAATAATTTTCGAACGGAAATGAAAAATGTTGTAAAAATGCTAAGTGAGAGTGCAGGTTTATATTTTATTTTGTTTTTGTACTTAACTTGTCCCTGTAATTTTCATTGTATCATTAATGATTTACCGGAATTTTAATAACAGAAACGGAAATCGCGGCAGTGTTTGATTTGCGCATGCTCGACTTGATGTGTGATTTCTACATCTATTCCGGAAGTACCACAACCCCTGAGTGAACCGGCGGTTTTATTAAAACAATTTAGCTGTCTTGATCTGACCTTTAAAACCATCAGTGTAAATAAGCGTTGGATTCAAAACGATTATATTGATAAAGTCCAGTTAAAGAAATTAAATCTTACACCCTACACTCGTCAGATAATAAACATTTGATATAAATCTACACGAACTGTCTCATTTTTTTGCATTCAAATAGGTTTACTACCGAATGTACTCTTTGGTCTCTTTTAATGTTTAGCTTACATGAAACGAAATTTTAAGTTTATCTTCCCGAGCAGCGTGTTTGTAGCGCGCGACATGAGTTAACAAAGTCGACCTCTATGTTTTCAGTGGGACAAACTCGCTCTTCTTCAAAGAGGCGAAGATTTTAATGCAAATATGGGAAATTGCCGAGTCATACAACCACTGAACGGACGGAAAATCCAGTCAAACTTTCCAGTGAGGAAAGGTGATCGATATTCCCTTAAAGGCCAACAAATAGAGCCTGATGTTCCTCTATCGAAGGCGGACAGGAACATAGAAGAGTCTGTTATTTCAAATGTGGTTGAGTTCCTTTCAAGAGGAACCTCGTTGAGGAAATCTTATTAAGTTTCGTTCTTAAAGTAAAAAATTGCTTTTATAAAGTAAAATAAAGCCATAGTTTGCGACCACTATTGTTTCTATGAAATAAAACTGGGTCAAACGAAGTGAACCGCGACAAGCCGATATAGGTTTTATAATAAACATGACTAAGCGGGAAATATGGCATAAGCGGCTATTTCTGGCGTAAACAGGAAATATGGCGTAAGCGGGGAGTGGAGAGTTCGCGGGAGTTATGTTGAAAGCGTAAATATGGCGTGCATCAATATGGCGTAAGCGGGAAACCTGGCCAAGCAGGAAACCTAAGGTATAAGAGGTAAATATTGCGTAAGCAGTAAATATGGCAATACACATGGCTAAGCAGGAAATATGATGTTAGCGGAAATATGGCGCAACAAGCGAAAATACGGCGGGTGAAGTCGGTACACATAATCTAAAATGTTTGATTGATATGATATAAACAGACGACTGTTGACAAATTTACTACGATACGAAATTCTGCTTGTCGCTGTCTATGAACCGACAAAACTAAGAGAAATATGAGAGACCTTTACCAATACTGTTCTAAAAGTGTGTTGCCTAACGCGCTTTTATGGTGTGTTTTTTGTATCCACATATATTTGTGCGTGTATTCGTAGAATTGTTTAATAAAATATTGTTTAATATGCGAGTATCGTATCAATTCATTATGCGCCTGTGTAGCTTGGCCTCTAGTTGTAACATTCACATGCAGTTTGGCTTTGTAATGTAAACTAGTGATTATTCAGGGTGTAATGTTCAGAGAACCGTTCATATGTCTTTGAAGTCTGTAGGTACAGATTAGAATAGAGGAAATGTGATATTTCTATTTTAAATGAAATGAAAATAATCCGGTATCTTCATTAGAATAAGTTATTACTAGTACACTTTGAGTCCATACAAAGAATGAGATGTAAAACAATAATTCCTGATAATTACTAACGAGTACAACTTGTTAAGCTTTAACGAAGACTCACACATATATCATCCAGTTCGATGTTCATGACGATAAAATGTTGAAGCCAATTTACTGTATTAGTGTCGCTGGCTGTGATATTACTCCATAAGTCATCATAATACACAACAAAGATCAGCAGACACTATAATGGATTACAACCATTTAGGTGAACACCTTGGGCAGTCATAGCAAAAATGTTTGTTTTGCTTGTTTACATATTTCTTAAATTGTTGGGTTGACTCCTGGTGGTTCGCAAAATTAGTTTAGGTAGCTATATTTTAAACAACTAGCGGAGGATCACGCTTCTTGTTCAGGCTTTTTCACATTCACATCATGAACAAACATATTAAAAGTCGAAACAACGCCACCTTTGCAAACGGATTTTCGTACTGCAATGGTATCTGGCTTGACAACTGAATGAAACAATCCATTTTTGATGGTGATTAGACGATTTAAACGTACGTTCCACGAGGCAGACCAATTTACACCTCTCTCACTCTCTACCTCTCTCTCTCTCTCTTATTAGCGGGGATTGTCAATCTATTCATATTGTTCAGTAAAGGATTAGGGTTTGCCACTGTTCGAGCAATATCACATTAATAATTACTTTTTATACTTGAATTATAAATATCTTAATATTGTAAATAATCTTTGTCATCACATTATCATGCTCTTCTCACGTATATTACAATAAAGAATATTTAGTTAAAACACCTGCTAAGTTTTTGAAATATTTAGTAAAATTCAGAACAAGAAATAATAGACTACCAATTAAAGTAGGAAGCTGGAACAATATAGAACTGAATGTTAGAAAATGCGAACTTTGTGATAAAAACTGTATTGGTGATGAATTTCATTATTTATTAGAATGTAGCTATTTTGCCGAATATAGAATAAGATTTATTGACAGACAATTATACCGATATCCTAATGTTTTGAAATTTAAAGATATTATAAATATCAATCCCAATGATTATATAAAATTCATAAAATTATGTAAATTCCTCAAGTGTATTGTTAACAAATTTAGTATAAGAATGTAACACTATGTTCTCCTCCACATATATTTATATATGTTTGATATTAAAGTTTCAATAACATAAAAAAATACTCATAATATTATTTAGAAAATCTGTATTATTATGTCCAATATATTTTGTAATGCTTCATTTAAGGAATGAATTGTGGGGTTGATGTCATTTTCTAGCACACCGGATAGGCATTTCCGGTAAATTCAGCCGTGCTAGAAAACTCCATCTGGCATCCCCCCATGCCAGATGAGTCACGCGCTGTGATGTAATACTTTCAATTTCTTTTATTAAACATTTAATGTAACCAAGATTTCAATAGATGAGTTCCATTAACATTTACTTTACAAAAATATTCCTTAAAAACAAAACAAAATAACCCTTAAAAGACGTGATAGCGAAGGAAATTATTGACGTATGCAATGAATACACATTACTGTGCGTCATGACGTCAGTAATCATCATCGCACGCGCTTTATGGTGAAATGTACAAAACGCGCTTTCTTATGTATCTTCTCCACATAAAAATGTAAGTAAAGGTATGCTAGAAAAAATATCTATCATGTGTGTCCGTTCCGGATAGAAAAATCCGACCCTCGGGCACGCTGCGTAGCCGGTAACTCGGCAAGCCTCGTTACCTGGCAACGCAGGTGCCATCGGGTCGGATTTTTCTATCTGGAACGGGAACACATGACATATATTATTAATCGGGTATGAACGCAATTGGGTTGGTCAATGTGTGTGGAGTCCAAAGGACTCCACGCGTACTTTGACAAACCCAATTGCGTTCATATCCCCGATAATGACATCAACCGCACAATTCATTCCTTATATTTACACCAATAGTTCATTATTTCATTCAAGAATTGTTAAAAAAATTCTTAATTTCATTTAAGAAAACCTTTCAGTAATCCGTTCTTACCCATTCTGTAAATAGAACGACCCGACTATAACCGGAAACATTTTTTCAAATGACGTCACAATAACGCGGGAAAAGATCAACCACTTGAAATCACTTTAAAACGTAAAATTGAAACACTTCTGGTACCAATATATTTAAAATATAATATACTCACAGTTTTAAAAATGTTGATCTATATTTTACGGGACCTGCAGACACAATACAACCAATAACAAGATCAATAGCTTTCATGTATATTGTTATGCAATGAATTAAGATCCGAACATATCCGAAGATGTTGCGTTCATCGATTGATTGTCAAACTAGAATTCTGTGAGAGTGCAACTTTAAGAATACTATTAATCGAGTGTGCATGTGATCCGGACTCTGAACATTGGATGAACTATCATTAAATATTGTAGATTTACGTAAATTGCCCAAAATATAAGAATAACAATGAAAATATGTACATGTTTGACTTGTTCTTTATTCATAATAAGTCTAAGTCTTTACAGCACATGTTTGGCAGAATCAAGTTCTAATGAACATAATAATTGATTTAAATGTACAGTGAAATAAATTGTTTTATACAGAAAATAATACCTTAACGATTCAGACCGATCTGTTCTCGTATTTTTTTGGTGGCTCAAATATTTATCTGAGTTTTGGAGGAGGCCTAGCTGGTGTGAGCTGGTCAAATACAGTAGCTGCTTGAGGGTCAGGGTTTTCTTGATTGGATTTCCCGTCGACAAAGTGCTGATATGAAAATAAGAAATCTATGAAATGTGTCGGAATGACAGCTACAAAAGCCATTGTTTACATAGGATCCATACGAGTAGATGAGATTCGGAAGCATGCGATGGTTCGGACAAAAATTTAGTTGTACGATATTTCCTGATTTACTTTGAAAGCAAAGCAGATTATAAAAACTACATAACGGTATCAACAAAAATACCTCTATCTTGAATGAAATCAATCGTGTCCATGTTTAACCTGATATTAAATGGCCATTAGGCTTAATGCCGATTTGACAACACAAGCCAAAGCATAAATGTACGATGTTTATAGTTTAAAAATAGTAACACTTATTTAGGTAATGCACGGACAATTTCAGTATTAAATAAATTTTGAGCGGATTGAAATAAGTAGTTTTGTTCAAAAAAATACTTTTGTACAGACGTATAGATGTTTCGCCTTTGAACGATCTTTCAAAAATTCCAAGTTCAGCTGTTGATGAGGTCTTCCACAGAGTCTGATACAGCACTTGTATTTTTCTAAATAACTCGCTGGTTTCGAATACGGAACGAAGTGGAAGCCATCTTTAGTCGGCCTGGCTACCTTGTATCCGAATTACAAGTGCCATGACAACACCTTTTTACCATAATACTTAAAAAGGCGAGGAATTGCCAGCGCATATATATGACGGACTCTGGTCAGTTTGACGGACAAAATGGCGGATAGCAACACGGCTTATCAGCCCTGCATTCTGATTGGCTGATAGGACCTGTCAATCAAATCCTGTCGTAAGGTCAATTGCCGAAAGGCACTCATTTAAGGAATGGAAGTTGAGGTGTAAATATTATGTTGTATTGTATATGTACCCATGCTCTTTTTGTCATGTACTTATGACATTAGTGATGGTAAATAAACTTGGAATAATATGTATCCGTCAGAAGTAAAGGCGATGAACCTGATTGTTTGTGCTAATAAACTATTGAATTGAATTAAATCTCTGCGCATCAAACCCTTTTCAATGATACCAGCATAATATGGGGTCACCAGCCTTTAATCAATGGACATTTCAAACAGTGAAACGGCTCATCGACCTGTATTAAGAACTTCGCTTAATCGTTAATTGTAAATTAACGCTGAGAGGGGGGATGGGGGTCAAGCTCAGCCTACCCTTAACCTGTGTCAGCGTTAATGTAATTTAGCTGTCCGTTATTGTGCATTGTTTTGTTTACATTCTTAAAGCGCTAATTGTTTGTGTGCAAAAGTGCACCGAAGTAAATGTCAAGTCTTGCATCCTTTTTTTTCAATTTGTACAGTAATTCATATAGTAAAACGTCTAGAAAGTGGATGCAAAAGGTTCTCTGAAGCAACATTAAAAATCGCCATGTTTTATCCAGACATACCTATTTCAAAAATGCACCGAAGTAAGTGTCAAGTTTCAAGTTTTATTTCCATCATGGCATATAATATGCATGTGTTATCACAAAACAATGAAACACATTAATTAACATGAAATAAAAGAGTTAACAAACATATCTGACACAAAAACAGAAAAGTAAAGAGTTTAATACGCAACAACAGTGAAACTATGAGGTAATAAGACACAATGGAATTGTATTGTAATTATGAACATATCTTGTAGTTAATCGGAGTATGGAGAGTGAGTCATCTGAATTTCAGTAAGATAATTTTACAACTTAATTAATGCCAACTTAATTAATTTAGATCTATTGTTACAGTTCATAAGTTCATCTGATTTAAAAGAGTTTGGATGACGAATGTAATAAGGAACAATAAGTGTTGTTTTTTTACATATGATTGAAAAATGGTTACATTCAAGTAAGTAGTGAAATTCATCACCAATAGCATTCTTAGTACATAACTGACATAATCTTTGGCTTCTCGCAATGTTCAAATGCCTGCCTTTTTCATGGCTAATGACTGAATAACTTCTAAAATTATCAGACCCACCAAGTTAGTTTTAGGTATTGCTAACGAAAGATAACCATGGAGAAATAATAGCATTACTATAATGTAGTTTTAGAACCGTATTATATAACAACTTAGATGATTTACAATCTTTTTCGTTCGGAAATGGAAATATTGAGTTTTCGTGACTTTTGAATAACTGAGAGCATGATTGTTCAACTAATCTTTTCTTTGCTTTACAAAAACTACTTTTATAATTAAAAAGTATTCCCAGATCAGAGAAGTCTTCAGCACACTGTAGTATTTTATTGTTATTGAAAAAATCTACATTATTTTTAACTTTTGATTTACTTAACAGAACAACTTTTGTTTTATACTCATTGACTTGCAAATCCCATAACGTACAGTAGTCAAACATAATATTTAAAGCACTTTGTAAGTCATGATTACTTTCAGCAAATAATACCGTGTGCTCTGCATATAACAATATAAAAATTCTTAGATAAACTTCAACATCATCTTCATGAAGGCATTCAAAAGTGGCCTTAGACATAGTGGCCAATCCTTCAAACTTTGAGACATAGTGGCCAATCCTTCAAACTTTGTAGACATAAATTGCGATAAAACAAATAAAATATAGAGAACAAAATTGAAGACAAATTACCCTGACGTTTTCCAGCGTGACTACTAAAAAGATAGACAGGTATTATTCAGCTTAACACATGATTTTGCCTTAGCATAAATATTACGAATGATTCTAATGCATTTCCCATCAATATAATGTGCAAGAAGTTTTTGCCACAAATAAATGCGATTAACAGATTCGAAGGCCTTTCTATAGTCAGCAAAAGCTCAGTATATTTTTTCCCTGCACCTAAATAAAAATCAATAAGTAATTTTAATGAGAAAAAATGATCTACTGTGCTATACTTTGTAAAGTGTTTAACATTTTTTTTCGATTTCTACAGAATTTTATATTAGTAAACCTCTAAAACGGAAGTCGATGCAAAAAACTTATCAAAAAAGATGCATCGAAGTAAATTTCAAATATCGCATTTTTTTTTAAATTTCAAATGAAAAAAAGTTTTCCTATACCAAGTACTACAAATGTGAAAGAAAAAAAGTTAAAAAATGTTACGTCAATTTGGTAATTAATAAGGCGGGGTCTGGGGTCCCGATGATTCTAAAAGGATTCCGTATGAAAACCGTCTGAAGATTGAAATTCCTAAAGATTAAACTTAGTTCTTATTAAAGGTCGATGGGCAGTTTCATTGGCCTATAATTGTAGGTTACATTCTAAAATTATGTTTAAATTATTACGTTTATCGCTTGGCGATATCTGTCGACACCTATGTCGTGACAACTCGAGTTTTTTTGCCACGATCAAAAGTGTGAATACAATGAATATCAAGCATAGCTGCAGAGTTCACGGTAAAGGCTACATATGTACCACTTTCCATATTACTAGTACTTTAGATGTATCATAATGCTAACGGACTTGGAATATACAATAATGTCCATTTTAAACATCTTTACAAGCGATATATTGCGAATATACAGTTTAACGTGCATAGGTGACAGGACTTGACATGAGGTAGGACGATTTTATTAACGTACCGTATTTTAACACCTATCTTTGCTTGTAAAACGGAAAGTCCAGTTTCGTTACATTTTATTCTTTTCTCATTGACACGTACTTAAGGAGTTAACTATAATTGTATTACAAATATATAAATAAATAAAACTACACAATGCAAAATATATTTTGAATATATTTTGAATAGTAAAACATTCAGATCTTCTAAGTAGTGCTGGTATCAATGTATAGGAGGAATGAAACGGATTAGTAAATAATTCGTTGGAATATAGTGGTGCATTTTTATACAAACTCTTGAGTGTTTCTTGATGCCATTGCTTGGACAGGCCGGTAACGGGCAGTATGAGGGTGACGCTGCTGGTGTTGGTTGGGGTACTTGTCCAACTCTTGTCGGTCAGCTCAAACATGAGGGATCCGGTTAATCAGGGACCTCGCTTCAGCTATGATTCGGACCCACAAAATGCCATTGGTAACACAAATTACACATCTCATCGCGCCACAAACGTTTTTAAGCACATATTTTGTGAGTATTCTTTACAATAATAACACATGCACGTTGAACGCACTGGCACCTGATTTTCAAACTCAAATTATTTTTCTTTTAAACCCAACAAAAAGACAGTACAAAGTGCATATTTTTTCACATTTGGCAGCGTAATATTTAATTTGGTATTATATATATATATATATTATTTTTTTTAAATAGTTCGAAAATCCAAAACCAGTGGTTGAACGAGATCTTGAAGAAGAGTTATTCAAAATTTCAAATGAGTGCAGTTTAAAACTTGACTGAATATTCCGATTTTATGTATTTTGATAATAATAAGTCTACTTCTTTAACATGTGTGAACAACTGGGCAAGGAATTTTCCCGAGTGTGGCGGGGCTCATCAGTCGCCCGTTGACATACGACCGGATGATGTGAAGTACAATCCGACACTTTCCTGCCCGAGACTGGCGTACGGGAATATGTTTCTGCACGGAACTGTAAAAAACAACGGTGACAAAGATTTCACTAAATAGATTCATGATTTTGCTTAAAGAAATCAATACAGAGTATATAGTATTAATCGAAGTAAAATAAATATAATAGAATGTTTCCGTATCACCCGTTACCAAATGAAAGCACGTATGGCCGTAACTAGTATCCTTAATATAAAAAAAATATATTTTTCTTTGGTCAGGTCATTCTATAGAGTTTGAACCGCTGGAACCTGGGCCGGTGCGAGCCACGGGCGTGCCGTATAGGCACGGAGAGTACATGCTGCACAACTTTCACCTGCACTTTGGACCTGTCATTGGTGGGGTATGAATGTATACAATATATATTAAGCCAGTTTAACTGTATATTAAATCTGTGATTAGTACGTTAATATGACACACGTTGTGAGTCCTGGTTACATCTTATGGTCATAGGAAGACGGATTAAACGGGGTCCAACGTAAGTGAATGACATGTTAGATGCGGAACAAAATTGTGGGTTTGGTGTGTTTGAAGGATATTTTGACCTGGTTAGTAAGTTTATATCATTTTATATCGTAATATGAATACGCCTACCCGGAGACCACATGTGTAAGCTTCTCTCGTTTTTTTAACTTATGTGTCTAGTGGCCTTAATAAAAAAGTTATTGTATGTATAAGCTGAACGATTGCTTGTTTACAAAGTGAAAATAGAAACATGACTTGACACTGACACTGAGTTTGAGTCAAAATATACATGTATCATTATTGGACCTATTTTAGCTTAATTGTTTTTGGGTTTTGCATCTATTTCTTTACGACGGCTTGTGTACTTAAGTTGTATGTAGTTTTTGTTCGTTGCAGAATCAGAATGCGCTTAACATAAGTTTTATTAAGACAGGATCTGTAACACATGTTAATAATTATAACAAAAGACAATTTCGAGACCAAAATACTCAAACAATCCGCCAGTATTTTTCGCATCTAACATGTCCCTCTTTGAAGATTACGCAAAAATAATTTACGTTGGATCCCCTCGTTGTACGATCTGTTTTGTTGTAGGGACTTATATAGACCAAGAACACGGATGTGTAAAATCGTTACAGAACAATTATTACTAATAGATGTAGAACATTGTATCAATATTGCTGTTGTAATCAGTTTTACAATAAAATGTTTGCAGTCTCGGACTCAATACGATAGTTAATATTGGTACTCCTGATACTTGTATTATGTCTGCTTATACGTTTAGGGCTGTAAATAGACTGATTACACTTGTAGGGTCGTAGATATGGTAGCCGGACTCTGGTAGCCTCCTCAGAGCACACGCTGGCAGGACGGAAATATGACGGTGAGGTGGGTTGGAATTTAATATCAGGTTTGCGTTAATAGAACATTTATGCTGTTTATAAAATAAATCGATGAAAGTATTTTGAACAAAGTGTTTTTCTGTTCACTCAGTTACATCGTCCAGCGGTTTTCTTATGTATCTTTTAGTTCCATATGTTTCTCCGTAACCGGCGTTACAGCACCCTACAAGATGCGGAGACAAAGAAGGACGGGCTTGTGATTCTGGCTTTCTTCGTGCAGGTTCAGTGTTCCATTTGTTTCGTTTGATAACGACTTCAGGGTCGTGTGCTTGTAACAGTGCCGTGGTCTCGAGATAACCTCTATATTCCTTTGCGAGTTTCTCCAGTTTTCCTGATGAAGGAAGGCTTTCTGCAGAATCAAACTATATCTTTCGAATGTTCTAATAAACGCCTCACCAATAAAGTGATTTTTTCTTCAGTTAAGAATAGCTCATTAATAACATAGATAACTTTGACCACGTCTGACAAGCAGCCTCCGACAACGAGGCTCATGTTCACGACATGCTAATTACTTTCTCATAAATTAACGTTTTTCTTTACAAAGTATGACTATCGCTAATGCGTCTTTACAGTGTACTATACGTTACGACTACATAAACATGTACAACCGCTTTCATTTGTAAAATATGCCATGTTTCAGAGACAACCATCAAGGTACCGACGCCAAATGCAGCCCTTGTTTTCATCATTTCTAGAGAAATATGTGCCCAGAGTATGCCAGTCACGTACGTGTAACAAGATACAAAACAATATGTCGATTGAAACATTTTACTTAAATTGGTGAAAAATCAGAAATTCGCATTTCTCTAGATTGCATTTTTACAGTCTCATAAATCATTAGTGTAGCAATCGACAAACACATGTAATGTTTGACTTCTTGTTCGATTACAGAATCGAACATTTCTGCGGTGTTAGATCTGCGCATGCTCGAACGGAAGTGCGAGTTCTACACATACACTGGAAGTACGACAACGCCAACGTGTCACGAGTTTGTCAAGTGGGTCATCTTCCGGGAGCCCATTCCCGTTACCGATGAGGCGGTGAGTAAAGCGGCTACTAGTTTATGAAAACATTTAAGGTATACATATGTTGTGGCTGCACTTTGCTTGCTGAATGTCACTGGAACATAATTTGCAACTTTAACATGCTATCGATAACGTTTGAATGAGAACTATAAGAGTTTGAATATAAAACCCGGTATACATGATGTGTTGGTTTTTCGTCAGAATTTAAACAAGAGGGCTATGAAACGCTTACCTAAGCAAAGGGCCACAACTTTGTGATAAAGCATTAATAAAAATGTTGCAATTTAAACATATATTTACTGATGGCGATGCCTTGTTTTATAATTGTAAAGTGTCATGCAATGACACCTGTAAAGTTTCATTGAAATTGGTCTGGTAGTTTCAGAGAAAGCAAAACAGTTGTTGTTGTTGTTGTTGTTGTTGTTGATCAATCTCAATGCCTTGTTGTATTTTTGTAGAGGGCCATGAAATAAAGCTTCCTGTAACGTTTCAGTGAATTTGGCGGGGTAGTTTCAGAGGAGATGTTTTTAAAGCAAAACAGGAAGTTGGCCAGATTGCTGTTGTTGTTTATCAATCACGACCCCTTGTTGTATTTCTGTAGAAGGTGACCCAAGGAAGCTTCCTGTAAAGTTTCAATGAATTTGTACTGGTAGTTTTAAAGGAGATGTCTTTGTAAAGTAAAACAGAAAGTTGTCCATATTGTTTTTGTTGTTGTTTTTGTTGTTGTTGTTGATCAGTGGTGACCCCTTGTTGTATTTTTGTAGAGGGTCACCCAAGGACGCTTCATGTAAAGTTGCATTGAATTTAGAATGGTAGTTTCAGAGAAGATGCTTTTTAAAGCAAAACAGGAAGTCGGCCATTTTGTTGTTGTTGTTGCTTATCAATCGTGACCCCTTATTGTATTTATGTAGAGGGTCACCCAAGGAAGCTTCCTGTGAAGTTTGATTGAATTTGGCCAGGTAGTTTCAAAGGAGATGTTTTTAAGCAATTGTTGACGGACGGACGGACGGACTTAAGGACGGACGACGGACAAAGACCAATCACAATAGCTCACCTTGAGCTCTGGTGAGCTAAAAAGTTACTGACACATTTTCCCACGGACCTATTAAAGTTTCTAAAGGCGTGTGTGCGTTGTTTGTTTCTTCAATATCTTTTTGGCATTATTTATTGTAATCACTAAAAGGTCAGAAAGAAAAACATAATTTTATTTTTCATGTTTGTTTGTTCAAGTTCACCAGTTTTCTTTTCAGTGGTACCAACTCACTCTGCTGCAAACAGGACGAGACTCTCGTGCAGAGGACGGAAACTGCCGAATCACACAGCCACTGAACAGACGTGTGGTCGAGTCCAATTTTCCACTGAGGAAAGCTGCTGGATATTATTCCTTTAACGGCCAAAATGTAGAGCCCAATTTTCCGCTGTGGAAAATAGGAAACTGGTGGCAGACAAGAACTATGAGGAGTTACAAAGGATCTAGGAAACCAAAGTTTGATAGTTTCATACCAACTCAAACTTCAAAGATGCAATATTACTAAATGTTCTTTTCAAATATTCATCTTAATGGGCAAAACTATCAACCTAAACAAGAACTGTGTGACCGTGTGCTTTGTTATGTCAATAAATTGTAACATAAAGAAGTTAAGGAAGAACACGATAATATAAGTTACAGAGTAATTAGGTGACCCGATATGAGATAAACGAGGCAATGGAAACCATATGAGGGGAGAGCGAAGCTCGGGTCACCTTCCAACCCCGTATGTAATATATATTATATATCGCGTCGAAAATCTGTTTAAATTGATAAATGTTTCATTTATTAATCGAGATGGAAATTTTGATACGATATAAAGATAAGTGACCCAATATGGAAATATATGGGGTCACCGCCTGTTATTGACCAATGGCGTTGTGTCATTCATGTTGGATGCGTTATATTGTGAATTGCGGACGCCCGGTGAACTTGTATGATTTGGTATATTTTCAAAGGGATTGACGTACAGATAAATACTACGTAAAATTATACAAAACGCATTTGTTTACATTTAAAATATATTTCCCCCTCACGATTTCAGTTGAAAAATATACAAACTTGCCATAACTTGATGTGTGATATATTTTCGGTCATTTATTCCTGATTATGGTAATCAGTAAAGAATAATGCCCTTTCAAAACACCAATAACATATGGGGTCACCAGGTGTCAACATGATTCGTGAAATTGGAAACCAACGTTGTTCTTAACTTATATTAAGTTAACTTTAATGTATATTGCCTTTTCTGCATTTAATGTTGGCACATGTATAGCCATATAATATATACAACACACTGTCGTTACGAGCAATTCGTCAAGCTGCATCAACGGTCTGGTTACTAGATGGGAAAGGTATTGTGCTACTCGGATAGAGTGTACGTGCACTGTTTGGACAATTTATCAACAAAGTCGCATAATACCATGTCTGGTTATTTTGTGTGGTAAGCGTTATATTTCTGCATTAGTGCTTTAAGAAGTACGGATATTTGAAATAATATAGTTCTGCTTAGGTAAAACAATATTGCAAAATGCGTTTTATCATGCCCGTCCTTTAGGTCCTTTAGTCAATATCTATTGCTGCTGTATATCTTATCATTAAACAACAACAATGGTAGTGTTAGTCTTTCAGATTCTTATTTAGCTTTGCCAGTTGTGTTCATTTACTCAACAGAACAATTGCCGTGTATTTTAACCCTGAGGGAAGCTGAGCGACCATTTTGGAGGAGCCCAATTCCCGCTGTGGGTTTTTATGTCTCCCCCATTCATGGGAGACATATTTTTCCCTCCGTCGTCAGTCCGTCAGTTCGTACGCCACACTCCGTTTTTCATGGGAATTTCATACTTCGTATGCAGGCTGGTCATGACCAGTGAATGACATCTTTTGAATTTGAGATTAGTAGGTCATGGATGCGATGGCCTTGAGGTGAAAAACTATTTCCGCTTTAAAACTGAAGATTCGTTGGATCCAGGGATTTCAAACTTGGTATGCGAGTTGGTCATGACTTATAGATAGATTACCCATATCGATTTTGAGGTCAAAATGTCAAAGGTAAAGTCCGCATTAAAATTAATCTGTCAAAAAACAAAAGGGATCCGGGATCTTTTAAAATAAATAATAGTATACTATTAATCAGCGAATACCAACAGCTTATAAAAGATACAATTACAAACACTGCTGAGATCAATAAGGAAACAAACCCCATAACATTTTGGAAGATATGAAAAGGAAATATAAGAAACTCAACAATTAGTTTTTTTAGCGCTGGTATAAATAAGCGTATTGAAGTTTTTTTGAAGAACAAAATCTTCTATCGATCATATTTCAAAATGCAAAAATATTCCACCGAGTTAAAGTAACCAGAAGAATTATCTGTAGTATTTTCAATCTAAATCGTGTATATTTTTCAATTTCAATGGTGTGAAAAAATCGGTGGGACAATAATTTCTAAGATCGTGTAAATTGAGTCGGTAGGTGCAGCAAACATATTAATATGCTCATTTTTGACCAATGTTGAATGTCTATAAGAAGCAGAGAAAGTTTGTATAACTTTGTAACTAGCGAGGTTGCGGTCATAGCATAAATCACTTTCCTCGTGTTACCGTGCATGTAGTTCTATTTAATGACATAGTGCGCAAGAAGTAGTTCACACATACACGTATCCTCACAAGTGGTGTTTCGCAACCTCTTCATTGTTTAGTTGTTCTTCTGAACCAAACCAGTCTGTATTATCCTTGGTCAATTAAAATTGACCCGAGATCCAAAATGGCGTGCTGTCAACATGTCACTGAATATTTCCAAACAAAAAATAACAAAGAACAATAATATACCTCAACTAGTTTTATCGATACAATGTAATTTTGCAAAGTTGTGTTGGCTATGGGTGAAATAATGACGCTTTGTGGATGAAAGGATGACTAGAGGTAAAGTGTTGGCTATGGTTGAAATAATGACGCTTTGTGGATGAAAGGATGACTAGAGGTAAAGTGTTGGCTATGGGTGAAATAATGACGCTTTGTGGATGAAAGGATGACTAGAGGTAAAGTGTTGGCTATGGGTGAAATAATGACGCTTTGTGGATGAAAGGATGACTAGAGGTAAAGTGTTGGCTATGGGTGAAATAATGACGCTTTGTGGATGAAAGGATGACTAGAGGTAAAGTGTTGGCTATGGGTGAAATAATGACGCTTTGTGGATGAAAGGATGACTAGAGGTAAAGTGTTGGCTATGGGTGAAAAAATGACGCTTTGTGGATGAAAGGATGACTAGAGGGAAAGAAGTTGATAAGGTCATATCTTTACTTTGATATCAAATGCAAACGAGGACTAAGAAGTGAGACTTTAAAATAATTCGAAATATATGCGAGAAAAGTTAACAACATGCGGCAGAACCTTGATCGATTTGATATAATCGAAGTCCCTGAATAAGCGTAACAAAAAAAAAAACTTGATGCCATTGAGAAAAGTGCCGGTGACCTAAATCTGAAGTTTGATGACATGCACCAGAGGTTTCGCGTTGCCGAGACGAATGCTTAAGAGCTTCAACATACAACTGAATTTCTTAGCAAATGGCATGACGCTTAAAACTCCCAAGAAAATTAGCCAACAGAAACGTTGGATTAATATGACAAAACGAAGAAGACATTGACATCTGAAAGATGAAAACTAGAAAAAGTTCCTGCGCGGTATCCGAGACCTACACGTTGATCTAAATGTTCAGGTTAATGATAATAAATGCAGAGAAGTGCGTGACAAGTGTTCACGATGTTAGACGAAGTGATGCAAAACAGAAAATACTGTCAATAATTTGAATAAATATGCATTCTATGAAATTTAAACGTGTACACGAATACATACAAACCGCAACCCCGTACGAAACACACCTCCACACACACGTACATGTATACTATATATTTTCTTTTTTATGTGTGCGCACTTACTCATTAATCATATCCATGATATCTACCATCGAAACCGGGTCAAGTATTTTTTTCTATTGCATCTTATTACTACCGAAGGCTAAAATATTACAATAATAATGTAATGTAAAGTAACTTCGAAATTTTGCATTTTTAAATGTATAACATTTTGTTTATACTGTACTCGTAAACACTATTCATTGCAACATATTAGAAAAGAGATAGAGAGGCGATACTCTTTGCTTGCATTTATCTCCTTAATACTAGCGATGATATATTTTATATATATACATAAACAACATAATAAATATGTCAAGGTCAAGGGAATCTTGAGGTAAAATAACGGGTTCCACTGATTAACTAACGCTTGGGCCAAGGAATTCCATACTTGGTTTGCTAGTTGGTCTTGATGACCCCTAAGTCCGTAGGTCAAGGTCACAGTGACCTTCGGGCGAAAAACAATATGTTGGTCACCAGTCCGTACGTCACACTTCCTTCCGCTAAATAACTTAAGGACGCTTGGACCCAGGACCTTCATACATGGACCCAGGAACTTCATACTTGGACCCAGGACCCTCATACTTGGACCCAGGAACTTCATACTTGGACCCAGGACCTTCATACTTGGACCCAGGACCTTCATACTTGGACCCAGGAACTTCATTCTTGGACCCAGGACCTCCATACTTGGACCCAGGGCCTTCATACTTGGACCAAGGACCTTCATACTTGGACCCAGGACCTTCATACTTGGACCCAGGACCTTCATACTTGGACCCAGGACCTTCATACTTGGACCCAGGACCTTCATACTTGGACCAAGGAACTTCAAACTTGGACCCAGGACCTTCATACTTGGACCCAGGACCTTCATACTTGGACCCAGGACCTTCATACTTGGACGCAAGAACTTCATACTTGGACCCAGGAACTTCATACTTGGACCCAGGAACTTCATACTTGGACCCAGGACCTTCATACTTGGACCCAGGACCTTCATACTTGTTCCCAGGAACTTCATACGTGGACCCAGGACCTTCATACTTGGACCCAGGACCTTCATACTTGGACCCAGGAACTTCATACTTGTTATGCAGGTTGGTCATGACCAGTAGATGACCGCTGATTGTTCGTCTCCAGTCCAAAAGTAAATATTTCATGTCCATCCTTGATTGTTTTTCACCTACGACCACACATTGGGGAGACAAGCGTTTTTTTTTTTTAAAGCAATCACAAGTTTGGCATAAACTGAAGAGTATGTGTGTCTGTTAAGTAATAGTTTCTGCACCCACAGTTGAGTTATTCAGCACGAATGTATAACTTTAATCACGAGGGTGGCTGACATAACTGTTTTGTTTCATATTGTCAGGGAAAATGTCCCATAACTTGTGGTTGGTATAAGTAAATAATGCTGTTATTTATTCGCATGCTAGTTATTGAGCATTTAAGCTCCGCCTACTTGTTACCGTTCGGATATGGAAGTTAACAGATTGACGAAAACAAGGGAAAACCGTCAAATGTGATACAATTGACAAAATGATAACCAATGCATGATTTATTGTAAAAGTGTTTCTAGTGTTATAACAATTCACTGCAATTTATATCCTGGAATTATGTTTTTACCACAAAATCTTAATCTTGTATTTTAAGTATTAAATGAAAATTAAGATTTTTTTCCATACTGTAAGCTGGTTAAATTTGACAGTCTCAAGCTCATTCTTGGCTGTTTATCACACACAAATAAAAATGACGGATTAAAATAGCCTTGCCAACGTTATCGGCAGCATTAAAAAACTTGAACCATTACTGAAAAAATCCTGATATTCACAGTTGTGTCCATTGTTCAACGTGTATTGATATACGAGGTATGTTCGGAAAGTTCCCGGACTGTACTAATAACTTTGTTATTTTTCAACGTAGAGCTTTGAAACTTTGGTCAAGTTGAGACACATATTTCTTTCATGCTTTTCGATGAAATATGGGGTTTTACCAGTGAAATAACAACAGTGAAAATATCAATTTGATATTTTCACTGCAAAATAAGGAGTGAAAATATCAACTTTCAGAACTACTTTAAATTCCTTTGTTGTTACATGTACTTGCCTTAATCAAAACAGAACACTGGACTTCAATAAATTATGTCAAAAAATGTTGTTGTTTTTTAAAAGAAATGTTTTATAAATTTAAATAAATATATAATTGGAAATTAACAACTTACCGTTTATTACCGGTTATCCCGTTTATCAAACATTTTACTGGTCTTTGAAGCTGAATGTTCGTACATTTGCTTTCATACCAAACAAATTACAGACAAAAACAACTGTTCGAACATAAATAAAATTTTATATCATCGTTCAAATGTATTTTGAACTGTTAACCATTGTAGTACGTAAAATGAGCTTCCTGGAGAATTCACACAACAATTTACAGATAGATCCGATATTTATTACCCCACCCACACCTCAAAATGTGTCAACAAACTAGCGTGGCATTTACTCTTTATCTGGAAAACAAACATTTTAAAGCGAAACAGACTGGTCTCTGACAGTAAGATGACTGAATATTAACTTACTATAAAAACACGCGTACATGCAGTCTTAAACTAAGAAAAAAAAATGGTTAAAATCCAATGAGTATCCACATTTGTTTTGCTAACAAATTTGACCTTCCAAATTTTAATTCTTTAAATAGCGGCGTAGTAATTTGGTCAACTCAACTCAATATTTTTTTATTATATCACAGTTTACATTTAAGTAAAAGCATGTGAAAACGCAATATATATATGTTAACACAGGTATAAATATGTGGGTTAATGGCGGCTTCACAACAGGTTTAGAGTTTATCATTATACAAAACAAATATAATTAGTAAGGGGAATGTGGTTAGTTTAAATAGTATTATTTTTTTATGACAAAACAAATTCATTTATTTGAATAAGGATACAATATATTCGATATAGTTATGAGATATCAAATGAAAAACTATAAAATTCATGATCAGATTCGTTTAAAGTGATTAACTAAGATTTTAACAAAAATTGCTGTTTTCCTTAAGGTATCCGGGTTCTTACAATTAAAACTTCACTAAAGTGTAAGACATTAGGTCTTGAGTAAAAACGACTACTTATGTTGTTTTTTTCTGGTAGGATTAAAAAATGGACATGTAAGTAAATAGTGCAGTTCGTCACCGATATCGTTTAGATTACAAAACGTACACTTTCTATTGACATGTGGTACAGCATTTTGTCTCCATCTACAGACTTCGATAGGGAATTTATGATTACTAGTGCGGAAATGCAAGAATGTAAAACGTAGAGATTTGGGTAAAATATTAAGGTACTCCTCAAATTTAATATCAGACTTAAACAGAGAATACATTTTACCCTTAGACGAAAGATCAAATTGTTCAAAACAGGTTTGCTGAAATTGGTCTACAAGGTTAGGTTTCACAAGTTTACTGACATGTTTTACAGGTACTCTTGTTTGGTTATGCCAAACGTATGAATAACCCGTTGAATCAAGTATTGACTTGATGTAACTGGCCCAGACTGAATTATTACTATGTAAAATGCCTTTATATATCAACAAACTTATTTTCGAGTCATGGGATGAAACGAGTTTACTCCAGTAACAAATCATTCTGGTTTTAACTATGGTGTTAAGGGGGTATCTACCCAGTTCCGAGTAGAGCATGTAACGTGGAGTACTTTTTCTAGTATATGTAATCCGTCGCAAAAAAATTACAGTGAAGTTGCTCCAACAGATCAAGGTTTTCAAAGCCCCAGACTTCACATCCGTACGTTAGAATCGGGACAATGGTAGAATCAAAAAGCTTCAGTTGTATGTCCAAAGGCAAGTCTAGGTTATTAATTCTAATAAATAGAGCATACATTGCTTTGTTAGCCTGGCTTATTAAATATTTACGGCAGTATAAAAAGCTACCGGTGGACGAGAAATATACACCTAGGTATTTGTATTCCTTGACTATCTCTAGCGCTTGGTTAGCAATGCTAAAGTTAAATTTCTTCAGATTTCTGGCACCAAAGACAATTATTTTAGTCTTTGAGAGGTTAATATTTAGTTTCCATTGCAAACAGTAGTCCTGGAAACAGTTAAGACTGTTTTGAAAATCACGTTCATTGTCTGCAAAGAGTACATGTATATGTAGTTGGTTATGTATTCATGTCCATCTTAAAAGTGTTTTCATTATTTTTGGAACATATGTGCACTAATAATACTTCATTGTTTACTGTTCATAAAGCTTTGCAATAAAAAACGAGCGAATATTAAGCTATAATAATGAATAGCAGAGAACTATTTCTCAGCAAACCGAAAGGAGAAAAGTTGACAGCTATAATTATGCATGAGGGGCGCCCCACGGGTAGCGGCGTAAAGCACACCCTTTTCAAAAAAGGGGGCAATTCAGAAATAAATAAAAAAACAAATAAAACTCCGAAAATAAGCATAAAAGAAACAGAAAATTTGTTTATTTCAGTGTAAGATCGTATTTTATTTCACGAGTGTCATAGAAAAACATATTTTCACGAGTGGCGAACTGAATAAACAAATATCCTCTATATATTCATTTTGATAATAAGCGGACATTTGCCTAAGTCAATACATTCTAAAAATATTGTATCCATAGCAACATCATATTTGCTGTTTTGGAGCAAGCCTTATATATTCCTATGATGTTCACATTAAACGCATTTTGTAACGTTAAAAAACGCGGGAAACGTCATCTTGACGTCGAACCACAGAACACGACGACATTAGTAAAATACGCATGAATGTATTTTATTATTCAATGTATTTTATGAAACAAATAATGTTTAAACTAAAGTCTACGCAGACTTTGCCCTTTAGTGGTAAACCGTTCGTAAGGGCAGAGAAGAAATTCATAAATGCCGAAGGTTACATGCAGTAATTTCGGATAGTGTACTTGGTACTAATGTCCTGGATTATACCCAGGAAAGTTGTATCCTGCATATCGATGTTCATATAGCGCACGAACAAAGGGTAGAGCTACAGTTGCGAACAAGGATTATATGACTGGGAATTACAGTCACATCTTACTCATATGACTTATGAAAAAATGCTAAAAAATGAGAAAATCATTGCCAACTTTGGAGAAATCGGCTGAAGCGAACGTGCCTATAGAGTTATATAGGGAAAATATGGTTAAACAGTTCTCACGACTTAGTCTTTCAACAGATCAACTTACTTCCTACATATATGTTAGCATAATTCTTGCCCTTGAAGATGATGGTTTTGTTTTTCTGAATATTTCGATATTACACTTGTTGTAAAACAGGGGGAACCTCTTTCCCCACTTTTATTTATTTTGTTTATAAATGACGTAAAGGACTCACTTAATCTTACAGATATGATTGAGCAAGACTTAAATTTGCTGTCAATCTTTATGCTGTTATTCGCCGATGATATTGCTCTCTTCACAATGAACCCTGTTAGCTTACAACACCAATTAGACTCTGTTTATGAGTATTCGTGTAAATGGAGACTGAAAGTTAACACTAATAAAACTAAAATATGCATATTTGAAAGTAGGAAAACTGTTAACAATTTTAGATGGTGTATTAACAATGAAGCTATTGAGGTTGTTGATATTTTTTGTTACCTAGGAATTAATTTTACTCATACTGGTAACATGCGCAATGCCGTCACAATGTTACGTGAGCAGGCTCTAAAGGCATATAATCATTTACTCTCTATATTTAGTAGGGTATCACTTGATGTTAAAACAAAACTTTCTTTGTTTGATTCTCTTGTTGTACCAATATTATTGTATGGTTCCGAAGTATGGGGTATATACGATTTTAAAGAGATAGACTTACTACATATGAAATTCTGTAAGAAAGTACTTGGTGTTAAATCACAAACATCTAATGTTGCAGTTTTAGGGGAACTTGGACGGTTTCCCTTATCATTATTATGTAAGGAACGAGCTTTAAAGTATTGGCTTAAAATAATGAAAACTCTAGATTCGCTTATGCATATAGTCCTTCTTAAACAAAGAGACATCGGTATACATAGCCCACGTAATAATACTGTATGGCAAGCCTCATTAGTTAAATATATATATATAGTCTTGGTCTTGGTAACATTGTTAACGTTTTCAATCCTGAAAACACTGCTTACTATCTTCATATATTAACTCAACGAATAAGAGATCAGTATGTTCAGACATAGCATGAGGCTTTATCAAATCAAACAAAAATGCATTATTATTATATGTTCAAAACGGATTTTGTATGCGAAGATTATCTCATTTTCGTTAAGAGAGATAAATATAGAAAAGAATTGTCTAAATTCAGACTCTTTGCCCACTGTTTAGAGATTGAAACTGGTAGATATACAAATAGCGTTAGGGAAAATAGAACTTGTAAGCAATGTACTCAGAACACTGTAGAATCAGAATATCATTTTATGTTATGCTGTAAGTTTTATGAACATCTTAGAAATAAATATTGTATCAAATCAACCTGGCTAACACTGGCAAAATTCAAGTACCTTATGGGTAGTAAAAATAAGAAAACAGTTTAAAACATCGCGAAATGTGTGTACCATGCTATGAAACTTAGAGAAGATAGATTATAAACTTTAGCTGCTTCTTAGAAAGAATCATCTGTACAGTCAACATATTTGTTTTAATATATACTGTGTTTTCATTGATATTTCATATACAGTACGTATAGACTAATTTACTAAGCATAGTAGCACATAATATATACTTTACACTTGTAACTTTCACAGTTTACAGTATCATTATCATATTTTAGTATTATATTCATTTAACATATTTGATTATATGTACATATGTGTTTGTCTTTCCCATAAAATGCTTGTTTTGTAAATGGCTAAAGGCAAGTTATGTCGATTGCCAATAAACTTTGAATTGAATTGAATTGTATTAATTGTATGATTTTTACATTTTGGTCCTTTTTAAGGGTTTTGTTGGTCATTAAAGGTTACATTGAAATAAGAAGGAGCTAAATATTATTTTGCTATTTAAAGTTATTATAGACATCCGATCGATTAGCTTCCAGCGGATTACGATGCAGAATTGTTTTCTCTTTCAAATGCACTTTTTGAAATAATTATTTTTTAAATATCTTTTGGTCCTTTTTGAACATTTATGTGAACATATTGTAGAAAATCGATGCCCAGAAATTGTTTATTCAACTGTACGATAATGGTTTTATGGCCCACCCCGCGGCGTATTCACAGCAGGATAGAAATAATCCAATTCGGATTTTTCCTTTTATCATTATTATATAATTGAAATTATGTATGATACTAAATTATTCATTTACATTGGTAGTTAAGTAATGTCATATTGTTGTAAGAAAGTAATATATTTAGCAAAAAGTATTCCCATTTTAATCGCAGTCACTATTACAGACAGTTAAAACGTAACACTTTTTTTTATAAAATATTAATGTTTCAAGTTTCATTGGCAATTTTGGAAATACATATGGGCTATGAAAAATAATAAATAAGGGTATTCAAAGATGATAATTTACATATCTACATTGAGCCAACATGTTCATTAGTAATGCTTATGTTCTAATTCTTAATGGTAAACATTTTGGTCTACCATTCTGCACTCAAACAAACATGTTTATAAATTTAGCGTAAATATAACAAGAGATGTTTGTCAAACATTATGTGCCCCCCCCCCCCCCCCCCCCCCCCCCCCCCCCCCCCCCCCCCCCCCCCCCCCCCCCCCCCCCCCCTGAGCGCCATGTTGTCAAGATTATATGGAAAATTGAATGAAATATGCATGGACCGAAATGACAGCTGATTTGTCGCTAACATTGTATGCCGTTGAGGCAGTTTTAAGATTATGACCATTCAAAGTTTGAGGATAGAGTGTGTTATGACCATGACCTTTGACTCTATGACCTCAAAATCCATAGTAGTCATCAGCTGGTCACCAAAAATCTAAATGTTAAGTTTGAGGGCCATGGGTGCAGGCATTGACAAGTTATCACAAAGACAAGCATTTTTCGTTCAAGGTCACTGTAACCTTGACCTTTGATCCAATGACCCCTTAAATCATAAGGGGTCATCTACAGGTCAGACACAACTCCAAGTCAAGTTTGAGGGCCATGGGTGCAGGCATTGTCCAATTATCACTTGAAACATTTTCGCATTCAAGGTCACTGTGAACCTGACCATTGACCTAATGACTCCTAAAATCAATAAGGGTCATCTCCTGGTCAGGCCCAACTTACATGTCAAGTTTGATGATCATAGATTCAGGCATTGTTGAGATATCACTGGGAGAAGATTTGTTAACTTTTTTGCGTTAAAGGTTACTGTGACCTTGACCTTGGCCTGATGGCCCCCAAAGTCAAGAGGGGTCATCTACTGGTCAGGCCCAACCTTCATGTCAAGTTTGATGACCATAGGTCCAGGAATTGTCGAGTTTGCTTTCAAGGTCACTGTGACCTTGACCTCTGACCCCTTAAATCAATAGGGGTCATCTACTGGTCAGGCCCAACCTCCAAGTCAAGTTTGAGGGCCATGGGCGCAGGCATTGTTGAGTTATCACTCGGACAACCTTTTATCGTTCAAAGTCACTGTTACCTTGACCTTTGGCCCAATGACCCCTAAAATCAATAGGGGCCATCTACTGGTCAGGCCCAACCTTCAATTCAAGTTTGATGGCCGTGGGTGCAGGCATTGTTGAGTTATCACTCAGACAACCTTTTACCATTCAAGGTCACTTTGACCTTGACCTTTGGCCCGATGACCCCTAAAAACAATAGGGGTCATCTACTGGTTAGGCCCAACCTCCAAGTCAAGTTTGAGGGCCATAGGTGCAGGCATTGTCGAGTAATGACACAGACAACCTTTAACCATTCAAGGTCACTGTGACCTTGACCTTTGGCCCAATGACCCCCAAAAACAATAGGGGTCATCTACTGGTCAGGCCCAACCTCCAAGTCAAGTTTGAGGGCCATGGGTGTAGGCATTGTCGAGCTATCACATGGACAACCTTTTACCATTCAAGGTCACTGTGACCTTGACCTTTGGCCCGATGACCCCCAAAAACAATAGGGTTCATCTACTGGTCAGGCCCAACCGCCAAGTCAATTATGAGGGCCATGGGTGCAGGCATTGTTGAGTTATCACTCGGACAACCTTTTACCATTCAATGTCACTATGGCCTTGATCTTTGACCCGATGAGCCCCAAAAACAATAGGGGTCAGCTACTGGTCAGGCCCAACCATCAAGTCAAGAATGAGGGCCAAGGGTGCAGGCATTGTCGAGTTATCACTCGGACATCCTTTTACCATTCAAGGTAACTGTGACCTTGACCTTTGGCCCGATGACCCCCCAAAACAATAGGGGTCATCTAATGGTCAGGCCCAACTTCCATATCAAGTTTGATGACCATAGGTCTAGGCATTGTTGAGTTATCACTCGGACAAGCTTTAAAATTATTTTACCATTAAGGTCACTGTGACCTTGACCTTTGACCCGATGAGCCCTAAAATCAATAGGGGTCATCTACTGGTCAGGCCCAACCTTCATGTCAAGTTTGATGACCATACGTCCAGGAATTGTTGAGTTATCACTCGGACAAGCTTTGGTCTACCGACGGACCGACCGACGACCGACCGACATACCGACATGCCTGTGCAAAGCAATATACCCCTCTTCTTCGAAGGGGGGCATAATTATTTACATTAGACAAGAAATGTGTTACATGAAATTTTGTCATCGTATTTCTGATAACGACTGCACTAGGTGTTCATAACGTGTCAAAATGCCATAATATCAACGTATTGTAATGGAATAAAAGGGTATACCTGTATTTTTGTCAATACAAATTTAATGACATTTTAACTTGTATCGTTAGAGACCGGTACTAAATGATAGCAACTGCAGATAATATTTCATTTTAGCTGTTCCTTTCCGAAACCAATTTTGTGTTACACTGCTATAAGAAACAAGAGGCACATCAGTGCCTGTGCTCCACTGGCCAAAAGGTTCAAGCAAAGACCACCTAACGAACATTTTCGTCAAGTTTCATAGAAATACAATCATCAATTTTTGAGAAGTTATTCAAAAAATTTTTTTACTTTAATAGCTCTGGCTGCCATGTTGTGCAGTGGACCGAAATGATTTGGGCAATTTGAGTAAAGGAGCACCAAACAAACATTTCTGTCAAGTTTTATCGAAAAGAGGTCATCGGTTTCGACGACAAGTCGTATAAAGTTTTTTTATTTTTTAGCTCTGGCAGCCATGGTGTGCAGTGGACTGGAACCATTTAACAAATTTTGGTTAATGACCACCCAAGGAACATTTCTGTCAAGTTTCATCAAAATCTGATCATCGGTTTCTGAGGAGAAGTGGTGTAAAGGTTTTTCCTATTTTTAGCTCTGGCTGCCATGTTGTGCAGCGGAACGGAACCATTTCGGCAATTTTGGTTAAAGGGCATCCCGATGAACATTTATGTAAAGTTTCATCAAAATCTGATAATCGGTTTCTGAGAAGATGTAGTTTAACGTTTTTTTCTATTCTTAGCTCTGGTGCCCATGTTGTGCAGCAGACCAGAACTGTTTGGGCTATTTTGGTTAAGGACTACCCAAGTAACATTTCTGTCAAGTTTCATTGCAATACGATCATCGGTTTCTGAGGAGAAGTCGTTTAAAGGTTTTTCTATTTTTACCTCTGGGGGCCATCTTGTGCAGTGGACCGAAACCATTGAAGCAAATTTGATAAAGGACCATCCAAGGAACATTTCTATTAAGTTTCATCAAAATCTGATCGTCGGTTTCTGAGAAGATGTTCTTTAAAGGTTTTTCTAATTTTTTGCCCTGGCAGCCATGTTGTGCAGCGGACCGGAACCATTTGAGCAATTTTGGTTAAGGACCACCCAAGGAACAATTCTGTCAAGTTTCATCAAAATCTGCCTATCCGTTTCAGAGGAGATGTCGTTTAAAGATTTTGCTATTTTTAGCTGTGGCGGCCATATTGTGCAATGGACCAGAACCATTTGAGCAATTTTAATAAAGGACCACCCAAGGAACATTACTGTTAAGTTTCATCAAAATCTGATCATCGGTTTCTGAGATGTTCTTTAAAGGTTTTTCTATTTTTTTGCCCTGGCAGCCATGTTGTGCAGCGGACCGGAACCATTTGAGCAATTTTGGTTAAGGACCACCCAAGGAACAATTCTGTCAAGTTTCATCAAAATCTGCCTATCCGTTTCAGAGGAGATGTCGTTTAAAGATTTTGCTATTTTTAGCTGTGGCGGCCATATTGTGCAATGGACCAGAACCATTTGAGCAATTTTAATAAAGGACCACCCAAGGAACATTACTATCAAGTTTCATCAAAATCCGCCGAACCGTTTCAGAGAAGATGTCGTTTAAAGATTTTGCTATTTTTAGCTCTGGCGGCCATATTGTGCAATGGACCGGAACCATTTGAGCAATTTTGGTAAAGGACCACCAAAGGAACATTCCTGTGAAGTTTTGTCAAAATCCGCTTATCAGTTTCAGAGGAGATGTCGTTTAAAGTAAAAGTTTACGCACGCACGCACGCACGCACTCACGACGGACAATCTGTGACGACATAAGCTCCATGGCCTTCGGCCAGTGGAGCTAAAAATACCAAACTTTTAAAATAAAGGTGTGGAAATGGCCCCAATTAAATGTCTTGATAAATGATCAATTATACACAAAAAAAAGACACGGAATATAATATGTAAAAGAAGTAAGTTTATCAGAGAGTATTTGATATTTCAGTTTTTTTATCAACTTTATAAAACATCTCTACATAATTATGGCTAAATCTAAAGTCGTTCAAAACTGAATTTTTTTTATCGCAACTTATAATAAAAGGACGGGTCAACTTTATGACCCTCATAAATTCTGTATTTCTTCTCTGCCTTAATCTTACACTGCGTCCATTAGATAAATAAGTGCTAAACTAGCGTATCTTAACGCTACTATTGCACTGAGAGGAGAAATCGATGGAGACCGTCGTAACCCTGATAAGCTCAAAAGTTGGCAATGGCTACCTGATCTTTGCCAACTAAGTGTGACCATGACCTTGAAGGCATGTAGGGGGAATATGCACTCAGCACGTCAGCTAGGGGCTCTATAATTATGGAAACAGATGTGGGGACAATGACGAAACTATGTGGAAACTTTACTTAGCTAATTGTCGATTGTATTCTTAGATCCGATAATATTTTTCATAGAACAACACTAGGAAACAACACACATTCAAGCTATCTCTTTATTTTTGTCTTTGAGCTTTGAACCTCGAGACAGGCTTACTGCTCGTCTTGTCTTCCCGATCACTTTTCAACTGACCAATAGTCCTCTCTACCACAGGATTTCTGAAGACCTCATTATGGTTGGTTGCCATAACAACAGATTTACTATTGTCCTCAATAACCTTAGAAACAGGTCTCTCAAACACTGCACCACTGAACGCAGGTAGCAAGTTCTGGAAACTCTTTTTAACCTGCAAAAGAAACATCATCATCATCATCATCATCATCATCATCATCATCGTCTTCATGATCTTCTGGTTGAAGTTTTCATCATTGTGACCATGATCATAAGGCCAACTCTTAGTCATCATTTATCTATGGTGTGTTATACAATTTGGCCAGTTTAACCACCGAAGTTTTGTCTTACTTAATTAAAATTCCATACTCAGTGTTTTTCTTACATCAACCAAAATTGGTCATATCAGATATTAATAAACTTACTGGTACAGTATGAATGGTTTCATCTTCCGACGCTGTATCAAATGCCACCTTAGGAACTGCTGTCTTTTTCTTCACCTTGCGTTTACCTGGCTCCACTGGAGTCTTTAGGCTGGACTTTGGTTTGTAATATCTGGTGTATAGCTCACCCGGGGTTTGTGGGAAATCTCCTACCTGTGTTGCAGTGCTCATCTGGAGTAAATAGGAATAATAGGTTTCTATGATTTTATAATTTGAAACTTGAAGATGGCTTGGTGATGGTTCAGTCTTAGTTAGTTGGATGAAAGATGCAGCTGACCTTGCAGATCATTTAAGTGTTCATGAAGGGATCGTTTTTTCGTCTGCAAGCACAGGCAGTATTAAGGACATGCCACTGTCAGGAGGTCATAGTAAAAGGATGCCACACGAAGATCGGTATATTATGACATAAACTAAAAGTCATCGTTTCATGGTCGCCTGAAAGCTTGTGGATCGACTCAGAACTGCCACTTGAACTGTATTTTGGATTTTGCAGCCCTTAACTGCCTGAAGGCAGCGCAGGGCTTTTTCTGTCCATTTTGGGGAAAAGACCGTAGACATTTTGGGAAATTTTGCGTCGTGAAAATGCCGAAATTGGGAAATTTCACAGTTAAAAGAAAAAGCTGTCTAGTCTCCTGCGAATTAGTTTATTTTCCCTTTAAAAGACCCACAATTGCTGAAATATCAATCCTTGGAATATATCCGATATTGCAATAAATCATGACAGATAATATTTCATATTTTAGATTTCTGATTGTGATGAAAATCAATGATTTCTGAGTTCAATTACCAAAAAAAACTTCACATCACATAATTGATTAGGATGTTGAAAATGAACCAGTACAGGAAAAAGAATTTCTAAAAAAAAAAAATAATAATTTTTATTTGGATTGGGATTTTTTTCTGAAGATTGGGAAAAATATCTTATATAATATTTTGCTTTGGGAATAGGTCCCATAGTCAGACCCGTGGGTACTATAGAAAAAGCCCTGCAGAGCGACTACTTGCTCGTCGCCCTTATGTTGACATTCTGATGACTACGCATCACCACAAAGCATATCTGAAATGGGCTTGCCAACATGTTGGCTGGACTGTTTTACAGCCGGATAAGGAGCGCTACCACACTGAATGTTTCCAAAAGTTTATTTTGGCGGGACATAACATTGATTCATTTGATTGGCATGCAGAATCAACTGATTACAGATCGATTGAGCATCTGTGGGACTACCTGGGTCTTAAGCAGAGATTACATAAACAATGTGGAGGATCGTTAGTGGCCTTTGCACAAGGAATGGGCAAGAGCACCACTCCACATTATAAGAACATTAATAAACAGTATGAAACGTAAGTGTGTGGCTGCAATTGAGGCAAAGGGTGGCCACACAAGATATTGAATTTTGCAGGGTTTTTTCATTTAGACACCCATGTTAAATATGAAGGGAAAAAAACTGGAATTAGAAGGTATTTTCTGTTTCGATTGTTAACTAAAGTTGGAAATCTCATAAACTTTGTGGTGAGTCAATTAGTTAAAGGTATGAATACTGACTTACTTTTTCTTTTAAGCATATTTAATGTAAAATAATATAACTAAAATGCTAAATTGTTGTAAATAGTATATACCATTTTCTGCACCAACCTGTTGTGCTTGTGTATGTTTGAAGGTGATAAGTGTACCCTTCCCCACAGATGGACCGTCCCCCTGCCCCTCCTCTTCACTCTCTGCACTCCCATCCCCACCATCATCAGTATCCACATCATCATCATCAGAGTCCAGTATATCTGATTCACTATCACTCTCTGTTGCAGTGTTGTCATCCTTATGTACTCCGTCAGTATTCTCTCCAATATCTGAACCACATGTTGAAGCAGTCCCTGAAGATGTCTTTGCTGTGGTATGTTCACTACTAACAGTGTTTTGCATTGCACTAGATTGGTGAACTGTTTGATTTGTATTATCTGAACTACTTCTGGATACAGATTCTGACAATGAACCTTCTGACAATGCATTTTCGTTTGAATGTTTACTTGTATTAGTCAATGGTACCCAGGACCCATCTGATGATCTCATGTTGGATTCACCTGTGTGACCTTGGCTGTTTGTTTCCCATTCAGGAAAAGGTTGGTTTTCCAATTTGGATTCAGCTGATGTTCTGAAATCAGGCAACACAGACTCACTTAAGAATCCAACATGAATCATTGAACCATACTAAAAATAAGAAACACTGCAAAACGATGAAACCAGTATTTCTACTTACAGTGACTTTGACCTTGACCCAAATGCAATCCCATGAAAGTCCTCCATAAACTCTTCCTACATATTAAGTTCAGTTGTCACAAAGAGTTTTGAGTAACAGTGCCCTTGACCCCCAAACACATTCCTGAAAGATTCCCGTTAACACTTCTGCGTACCAAGTTTGGTCACAATATGTCAACCATAACTTAAGTTATTCAGTACAAACTGTTTTTCTATTTTAAGCAACAGCGACCTTGCCCCTTCCAGCCCTAAATGCAATACTATCAAAAGATCTCCATTAACTTTTCACATATGCCAAGTATGGTCGCAATATGTCAACCCTAACTAAAGTTATCCAGTACCAACTGTTTTTCTATAATATTTATTACTGACCTTGACCTTGACCCTAGGGGCCCAAAACGCAATCTCATGAGAGGTCTTCATAAACTCTTCCCAGATATCAACTGGTCGCAATATGTCAATATTTGTTCAAATCACTGCTGCCTACCCGATTTTTGCCATCTCCTTCCTGCGTGTCTCAAGCTGCTCCAACTGGTCCAGTCTATTCCATAACTCCTCGTCAGTCCTCTTACTGGGGGCTGCAATGGCGGAAATGATGTTGCAGCAATTACTTTTAATTCAGTTAACATTTTGTTCATCTGCTTTCATATTTCCAGTCATTTAATTGGCACTTAATTCTCAATTCCTTTTTCACTATGTCATGAATAGGTATAATATTTAAATATCAATACAAATTTAAATAACATATTATTTTTATAAAACAAGTAATTTCAAAATGTACCTCTATTTTTTGCTTTCAAATTTTGATTTGCCAAATCTTCTCTATTGTTGTATTCCAGAAGCTGCCTTTTGTAGGACTGTACTTTCTTACGATGCTCAACTGCCAATAGAAATTTTATGTGTTTTATTGCCAAAAAGCAAAAAAGCATAAAAAAATAAATGATACGCTAGACTTGCAATACATTTTAAATTTATTTGAATTTCTTTTGCCCCCAACAAAAATGGGGTGGGGGACATATAGATTTGCCTTTGTCCTTTCATCAGTAAATATAATACGAACTTTGTCAAAAATCCTATTTCACCTACAGTCAAGAAACCTTGGTGGAATGCTATTTCAGTGATTAATCTTTGCACCTGGGGTATTATTTCCCGCTGCACTAAGTAAACCAGAGTTGTGGCCCTTTATAAGCAAAAGCTGGAGCAGCAGTGCCAACACTTATTGAACACATTGAAAAATAGAAATGTGTCAATAGGACACGGATACCCCTATTGGCTACCTTTGTCACAAAAGCAAGGACCATCATTTTGTCAGTTCTCCATAAATGTGCATCAAAATAGTGAGTTCCACAACTTTATAATATCAATTAACTTCCTGAAAGATCTCAAGAGTGTATGACTAATAATTTCAATGCAAATTTTTGCTTATTCAAGGGCTATAACTCGGGATATACTATGTGCACCAGCAAACAAAACTCAAGGTGCACAACTTCATCATGCCAACAACATTCCCCTTGAGCGACACTACTCCAGAAATGCCATTTTTTGCTTATTCAAGGGCCATAGCTCTGATTTCACTAAACAAAGCCGGAAAAGAAACCCAAAGTGCCCAACATAATGACCCAGATAACATTCCCCTTAGGTTTCAAGACTCTAAAATAGTTTTGAGCAACACATGTCCGCATGATACAATGTACTTACAAAAGGAAGGACAGACAGACGCCCAGAGGGACATTTCGAAAATCTTTATGCCCCTCCCCCCTCTCCCCTTTTTTGTTGAGGCATAAAATAAAAAGTTTACAAAACTGGTTTTTGTATTTCATGAACTAACTGTGCAAACTTGTTACTGATACCTTTCCAGGCCAGCTCCTTTTCCTCGTCATAATCTTCCCTGATATCCACCACTCCGTCCTGGCCCTTGAGTCACATGATACATGCATTATAGGTAGAGATCAAAGCAAACAGCATTCAGTATATATCAAAACATATTTCCTGTATACATCCTGATGAAAACTTAGTTGGTGAAAACGTTGTTTTAATACATGTTTAACTTCTTTCATAAATATCAAAAAGCATTGCTGATGATAACTATCTACAGATTTACTCTAAGATGGACACTTGGTTGAAGCTGCTGGTCATCATTAAAAATTAATAGATCTATGCAGACAAGTTGACGATAATACATCGGTCACTAATTGATGAACAAATCCAACTTCGTATTGAATTGTACAAGAGTGGAATCAGACAAGTGCTACATGAGGTAAAAAGAAACTTTTGTTTTCTTTCTAATAGAGCTCAAAAATAAACAGTTGAGAATACCTTGTTTATGTTTTCCAAATCAGCTGTGAATCAAGGCGAGGCTGAAGTAAAGCCAACTGTTTGTTAAGGTCCTCTATGTGTTTATCCACAGCTGTAAGACACATGAATGCTTTAGATACATTGTGTTTCTAACAGAGTAGAAAATAACAACAAGAAGCACACATGGGCCTATATAATATGCTCTATTGGCATTTTCTATCCAGAGCATTTACATATGGGTAATAGACCATTTACTGTTAGATGATGGGTCCCGCCGTTCCAGCCTTGTAAGGCTAAAAAAAGAGGTTTGGTTAGGGTTACATCCTTTTCAAAAAAGAGGTAAGGTAGGTAGGCTTTTTTAATTCATTTCCTTAATTGGCTTTATATTGGAAAGTAATTGTCATCTTTTTAGAATGGTGTTAAGGTATTATTCTGAATAAAGCTTTATAGGTTTTAAACTACATATTAAAACACAGACATAAAAAAAACTATAAAAAAATACTAACTGGCTATAAAAACGGTAGGGTTGGTGCCTATTTCGTAGATAGGGTCAGGTGACCCAAACCAAATGCATTTTTTTAGGCCTAACATATAACAAGCAATGTGAATATGGAGGCTCTATTCATGAGAGAATTATTGCCAATTTGAAAGGCCATTATCCAGTCATGCATGGGCAGATCTGGCTGGTTTACAAAAGAAATCAAAGTGCCATCCAAATATGACTGGTGCCAAATTTGGTGAAGATCCAACAAGAAATGGATGCTCTATTGTGTTCACAAGCCGTTTTATAGTAATTTTGACAACTTCACTGGCCATAATCCAGTCATGCATGGTTGGTTTACGAAAGAAACAAGCTCTCAGGGATATCATACTTCTGTTTAATCCCTTCTTTAGGCAATGCCCCAGTTTTAAACATTTCCGAGTGTGATTTTATTTCTCAAATAACTGTTTTCAAAAAATAATGCTTAATTAATAATCATAATAGATATGAACCAAATTCAGCAATCTTCAATGTGATTGTATAACATTTTCTGTAATGCACATCTACTCATATTAATGAAACACTGTGCCAAGGTAGAAAGAAACACATGCGATCATATTCTGGAGATTACCAGCAGACAAGAATCTCTATATGCACATGTACAATGAAACAAAAACTCTGTGAAACAATACCATAGAAGAAAATGCTGACGATAATGCACAACTTCGCTTGGTACTTAACATTCCTGTGAAGTTTCATTAAAATCCCTCCTGTAGTTTTGGAGATTTTACACAGACAATATTTGTTGCATCCGTCAATCAAGACAGACAGATAGCCAGCACAACAACAAAATGTCCCATATCCCTATGGGGGAGATATAAATATGTAAAGTAAATCTGATACATACTCAAGAGTCTGCGGTCAACAATTTCTGCTGCTTGCTTGGCTGACCTCTCTGTAAACCAGTTCTCTCCCAGGAGGACAAGTATTTCATTGGTGTGAACAAGCTGCCCAGGCATAAATGCCATTTTACCAAAAGGCACCTATGGATCATTTATAGAGGATGATAAAGTTCACTAGAGATACTTTAAATATATGGCATTTACACAAATCCACAGAATAAAAAGTATCAAGATAGCTCTTATCAAATACATTTATACAGCAGTGAGAGACCATTTCCAAAGTATTGCCAACATGGTGACAATTACCCTAAAAAGGCCGAGTTTTTTTAAGATTAAAATACAGCTATTAGAAATTTATACCATCACATCATGAGTAAGCTGGTCTGGTAATGTTACCAATCTTTCCTTCAAGGCCTGATAGTCTGCTTTGAATGTTTGCCTGGTAAGATACAGATAAAAGCAATGCTTTATTACTATGCACCAGTCAATTGTAACCACGGCCCCTCCAGGTCCGGGGAATAGCGGGGACTTTGGCTTTCGGTCCAGCCACTCCTGGCTAAAATCCCCGCCCTGCGGGAACGAACAGATGGTAAAATCCCCGCCAAATGCCCCCGCACCGAGGGACTCTAGGTAAGGCCCATTTCCCGCTATATTTAAAGCGAAGACAAAACCACTGCATTCACCTGGCACTGCGGGGCCAGCTGAAAGGTTAAAACATGGCTCATTTCCCCGGCTATCCCCGGACCTGGGGGGGCCGTGGTTACAAATGACTGGTGCACTACTCCAAGCTTCTTGTACTCACAGCATAAAAATATATCAAAAGTTTGTGGACAACATCTTGTTCTTCACCAGCAGGTGTTTTCTAATGCATATAAAGTGTATTCTTTTTTATCATATACCCATAATAAATCAACACACAATACATATCGCAAATAACAGTAGTCTGTATTCCAATCCTGTGCAGTACGGTCTAATTTCACTCTGCTGAAGTAATGTCATAACAAGTATCATTGCACGTTTTTCAAATGATGTCATTAAAGAAATAGTGCATCATTAAAATGACATTTAAAATGAGATATATATAATCAAAGGATTCTTATTTCTGTGTTTTGATCCGGAAGTCATATTCGACTCTTGTGGATTTTTTGAGATTTCAATTTCCCTTGGCTAGCACCCCATGAAATCCGAATATGAAAAAATCCACTGGAGTCAAATATAACCTTCTGTATCAAAAGACAGTAGTAATAAGCCTAATAATTTTTACTACTTTATTTACACAAAAATGTTCACATGGACATTTTAAGGAGTGGGTGCGAGTTCATGGAATATCAGCATTGAATTCTACTATCACAGTACTCCCAGCATACAAAGAACATTATATAACGTGAATACTTAAGCTACAGGTAATGTATTTTCAATACAGTATAAATTTAGGCTCTTTCATCAGCGTTTTTATCCGAATATTTGGTCAATCCGAATTTAACAAATCATGTGGTATGCGATTAATAAATTGATAGAATGACATTCATTACCAATGATCAAGTTGACCTTTTGTTTCATTCAATGCTTTATTTTGCTCTGATTGCAGACGCTTTAACTGTTCTTCGTACTGTTTTGACGCCATTTCGAAGTTATATTTTCATCATTTTTATCGAGGCAGTCAGTGTTTTTTTTTGTTGGTGTAGCAAACAACAGTCTAATAGGTTTATGGGTTTAATCTATGACTCAGTTACCTCCCCTAACGACTTTCAATGAGTTGAGTTCGCGAAAACTGGCAAGTTCAGTTACCACACGTTAGATAAATTGCTTTTACTCAGTCAGAATTACATATCACTGATATTTTATGTTAAAACACCTCAACTCCAATAATTTCGATACAATCTTAATGTGGGTTTGCTTATTTTGTCTATATATCCATTAGGTATGCAACTTGTCCATACAGATCGAAGCCTAACCCTACTTCTTACAATGCTTGGTATTAAAATGTCAAAATTATAAGTTTCCATAAATCCTTTCAGTAGGGTAAAACATATGAATCAGATCGTTTGATCATCATCATTTTAAGTGATCGCCTCACTCGACATGAGCATTCTCAGTATATATTAACATACGGAGCGTTCAGCAGTTGGAAAAAGCTTTTCACATTTAATTTTTACACTTCGTGTTTGTCTACCAGGTAGGCATGAAGTTTGAGAGCCAAACTTTCTTTTCCCAATCTTAAATGTTTCGTTTGCAATCGTCTGATTAAGTTGGATCCGCAGTAATATACTGGGTTGAGTTCATCGATAGCAAGGGCAAAAGACACAGTTTAAACTAAATAAGTGTGCCATCGTTATTTGTAAATAAATCTGAAGAATGCATTCAAATCATCATTTTACTTCAATATATATATATATATCTGAGCACTGTCAGACCCATTGGATCTTTAAGTTACAATTTCAATAAACTAAGTGCAAAAATTAATATTTCATCTTTTGTGTTTGTTTATTCATACAGTCTAAGGAAGATTTCGTACCAATATGTACATGAGGAAATAAAGGCAAATATGACATAAAAGATAAATTCAAATTATGCTTCAAGATATTTTCAAAATGGGCCCCAGGATTTCAAATTGCCTGAATCAAACAACACAAGCCAGTTTTTAATCATTTTAATATAAAATATCATTATTATCAATAACAAGTTTCAGATGAATTTCTGACAATGAAATGATTGATGGGATGATAAGAACACTGTTCGTATAACCTCAACATACAGGGCTTTAACACTAGATACACGGATAGTAAAACATCATTTTCTAGTATAAAATATTATAAGGGTGACTGCGAAAAGGTTCAATCTACTTTTCTTTTTTATCTAATGTCACTTGTAACCTTGTCACGTTCACCCCGCAATTTGTAAGTATAACAAATGAAAATGAAGCGAATTCGGCATTTAAAATACAAATAAGAACAAAGGGCAATTCCATTTCAACATGCACTTCATCTTCAGAAGGCAATATAAAGAAATTCTAAATGGGGAGTTCCTTTTTGTTTTAACTTAATAATCTAGGTACAATCAACTTTTTTAGAGAGACAGTCTAGTATGAAAGTGCCTTCCTCAAGTGGGTCATGTTAAAATTGAATAGCCCTTCATAAAAAGAATATTAGTCACAATTAATATAACTGAATTCCATGAAATGTTTCTTAAAACTCCGTTAAGTACTTTCAACTAATATATAATTATATACAAATCACATCCTAATTCTGTTTTATTACTTCACAATGTTAACATAAAATAACATCAACTAAAGGAAGACTTGAGACACAATTAAGCACAAGTCCGGAAATACATATACAAGGTATACCTTGTGTCATTGAATGTTTGATAATGATGCAACCTGACTCAACTCCATGATATACCAAAAGAACAGTAGATCACACTTTGAATAATTCAATCACTCAAGTCCATCATCTGTTGGTGATATGGTCTCTTCAACACCTTTACAAATGATGAGATTAAATAATAAAATATTAAATCTGTATCTAGCCATGAACTAGCTGACTGATTACAAATCATTTCATAACAGAATATAAAATCTCCCCAGTCTTTGTCAATCTACTTGCTGACTCTGTCAGTCTTCACACTATGAAATGAAGGAGTTCCACAAACCACCCCCGCAGTTAGCCTTATCTCATCAGCCCACCGCCATTGAACATGCTCGTGGGTGGTGCAAAGCCACCCACGTTAAGTGTTTGTGTGGAGGGCAGAAGAAGCTGGCTGGCTCTCTGAGCCTCTGGAAACAAGGCATGGTAGTTTGGTAATGGCACATATGCGGCCTGGATGATCTTCCCTGAAAAATATTGGTTACAGTTTAATAAAATAATTGAGTTTTATTTACAACCATACTATTTGCATTTTTTTCCTGAGAAATCCTTGCAATCCATTATTTATTTGATTTCATTATATATTGATATATCATTCTTTATAAACAGATCTATAAACCATTTAAACAATGCTAATCTGAATACCATTAATCCTAAATTATCGCTATTTCCAATTCATTTTTCGGTCCCAATTTATTGGCAATGTATGCCGCGTATGAAACAAACATTGATATCAGATAATCAGCATCTCCATTAATTCACAAAATTGTTAATACAAAACATTTGTTAGTCTGAAGTCAAGGTCCTAACAACTTCGGATTAACGATGTTAAAATATACATTAGAAGTAAATCACCTTCATAATTCTTTATCAGAAAGTCACTGGCACCATTATTTTGTAAAGAACCATTAACTTGCCTAATTAATTCATAGCGTCACCTTAGTGCAATAACTTAATTACTGCATTATATAGAAATAGAAGCAGATATAGAGTTCTTGCACTAAGCTGACTATACACTCATTTGGTAATGAATGCTGATTTGTCAGACAGTATCAGTAGTTTGATATGTCTCACCAAGATAAATACCATTTATATTACTATTAACATTACCTCCAAAGTATCGACCATGCAGGGAGTTGACAGATGCGACGGCAGCTGCGATGGTTGGGCACTTGACGTAGACATTGCCCTGTGGGGAGGCTTTATCCACAAAGATGTGCAGCACCCCACCATGCTTGCTGCATTCCTCTATCACATCGTCTCGGATCTCCTGGTCCCAGCTCAGCTTCGACTCTCTGATAAACCAAGGAATGGTGTTAAGTGTAGTTTTATTTATTTTATTATGTTCAAAATAATTTCAACTCCTTTTAATAATGTCAATAGAAAAAACTACTGTTTTAACTTAATAATGTATTTCTACTTTACAATAATGGCAAATTGCACAAAAAATTAGTATGTCTTAATTTCAGCCATAAACATTTCAGGTGTTCCATCAACTGATAATTGTCAATCCTTAACAATGAACAGGGGTCAAGTTAGTGAATTACAGAGAACTAAAATGCATCTCAGTAACACATTTTGGCATTCGCCTCCCACCACCCCCTGAAAAATTTACATCAAATCACAGAAGAACCTCTTAGTCACGATTAATTTAGAACCCCTGCATATAAAGAAAAAGTTCAATTTAACAAGTTTAACATGTTGGCATTTAATTGCCTTCCCTTATTTAACTTGCCACATAAACAAGAAACCAACTTACATAGTGGGATCAAACATGTTGGAGAGCATGAAGCATTGTGTAGCAATGGGCGGTGCCTGAGTGGTTGTTGCTGGGACCTGGGGTTTCACCTGGGCATTGGTATTGGGCATACCCTGATTCATGCCCATTGACGCAGGCATGCCCTGCATCTGGAGAGAGTTCTTCGCATAATCAGGGATCTCAAACCCTGTACCTGAAATGTATAAGATTTTGCTGTATTAGTTCTACATGTATTTAAATTTGAAATATGAAATTTCACATAAAACTTCCTAATACCACTCAACATGTCGACTACCTTCTTACAAATTTTAGGAGTGAGAAACAAATGCATGTGCACATTAATTTATAATATATTTTTTTTTTTGTTAAAGAATGTATTTAATTAGAATGGCCTTTGTTTGATTTTAGTAACACATATTTTAAAGAGAACACCTGGGGGTATAGACATTTTTAACGATTAATTACAGAAGAGGGTTGTTTTTATGTTTCACTAAGTCTTGAAACTTGAACCATTCCTTAATGGTATTTCATAATTGAATTCCAATTACTCGAAGAATGAGTGAAGTAACTATCACTTATTTCGCTAAACAATACGTTTTGTTTTTTTCAATTTTCCCAATTGATAACGTGCATTTGAGTATGTACCTTCAGCCAGCTTGGCCATCAGAGCTAGCCTCCCAGTAGCTCCCAGGTCGATGCCAGCCCTGTCCAGCTCATCATTGTCCAGCTGTCCCCCCATCTGCATATCCATTGCTCTTTCAGTCACATTGCCCACCTTCATAGGTCGCCCTGCCAGCTCAAAACTATTCAACTGCTCTAAAGCTTTCTTTGCATCTTCATGATTCTTGTACTGAAAGAGGCATTAACTTAATATTTGTCACAGTAATCAACGTTTCCATTTACATTTGTTAAACATAATATTTTAACCAGAATTCATACATCAACAATCTGCATATGGTTGTTTTCAAGCTTAAGTCTGATAGCCAAATAGTAAAAATTACCTCTTAAATGTTAATATTTGTTGTTTGCTGGGATATGTTTGTAAAATAATAATTAGGTTGTCATCAATTTAATTAATTTCAAAGGCCTGTACTAGTCTTAACAAAAGCTCCACAGAGTGAATGCCAATGCTTATTTGGGCCAATGTGGGCCACCACTGACAATGACACCAATGCTGTGACATTAACTCTTTAAGAAATGAGATAAGCTAACATGGTATGAAGACTTACAGTAATGAAACCGTATCCATGTGACTTTCCTGTCTCATGATCCCTGATCAGTTTGATGTCTTCAATCTGAAAGGTTGATATTCACACACTTGAGTTAAAACAATATAGACTATTCAGATGAACATTTGGTCAAATTAACACTTTGAAACTACAAAGATGTGAATGACTTGAGTGGAATAATTTCTAAATTCATGAAAAAGTGGTTACACAGGGTTCCCCCTGGGTTCTAAAAAGTTGTCGCCACTTTTTCGCAGGGGGTTAAGGGGGGCCGCGATAGGCCCCTTACGGGTCCAGGGCAGCGCCCTTGTGGGGGCCAAGGGGGCGAAGCCCCCTGAAGCTCATGGGGTTTAAGCATTTTAAGAGCCTTAAATTGCATTTAATTAGCACATTGTCGTGCAAATCATAACATTTTGTTGTACATGAAGCACAAGATATTAATAGCAAATTGTTATTCTGTTGACAAAATTCATTGTATATGGACTAGTATAACAGTGCTCCAGCTAGCCCGTTTTTCAGTGGCGCAGCGCCCGTGCCCCTTTTCTTACCGCCCTGCCCCCTTTTTGAGTAGTGCCCTTTTCAAAATGCTCTATTAGCCCCAAATATCCCGTTTGTGCCCTTTTACTATTGAAATGATTATAAAAAGATTGACAGCCCTTAATCCGCTGTCATAATTGAGACAAATTACGTAATACTTATGATAATAGTGTTCCCGCTAGGTGTCACCATGCCCCCATTGATTGCTTAAAATATGCCGTACTGCCCTTTCATCTTTCCATGTGCCTTGACCAAGTCATATGACAGCTAATTGTGTATTTGTGTAGTGAGCAGACGACCTGTGTATTCATAATCGGTCATCTACTAATCCGATAATTAGGAAGAGCCAAATAGGGAAACATCGGCAGGAGGCGTGCCTATTGAATGTCAGCCAATCAGAATATACATTGAGAACTCGTTCAACCAATGATGAAAGTTCGTAAAATGCGATAGAAAATGCGAAGGGATGGTGAAAAATGTTGTGAAGCACAATTAAATCTTTTAAAATAATTGTTTATTGTACTGTACAGACGAGACTTGCCATTTTCAACATTGTTGATTTGAAGCAGACGGCACTGCCGATATGTAAACATAAGAAAGGTGGCGCTAATACAATCAAATACATCACCTTTTCAGTAAATGTTTTGAAAGTTTATTTATAAAATATTCATGATGAAAATTTCTTTGTAATCCACAAAATTATGTTGATGCTTTATTTAGTATTTACTTATCATGTCCACGATCTTGTCAAAATTCGCCGAAACCGCCATTTTATCAGAACGATTTTCGGAGTTATTTTATCAATGTTCTATGTGTAATAAGTGATTTTTTAAACCAGGGTAGTGATTTTTATTGTCATTTTATTCTAAAACATCAGCATATTAAACATTATTTTACCAAAGACAATTAAATAACAAACAGGCTGAATGTAACATTCGTACCCAAACCCGATCGTACCAAGCTAAGATTCGTCCCCTACATTTATTTTTTTTGTGTGTATCTATTTATTTGATGTTTAACTGTGTTTGTTTTTGTCTTTCATCTTACAAACTTTTAAAAGAAATATGTGACATTGCACTAAAGAAGATGCCAAACAAGTACAATCATACTACCACAGACAAAAAGACAAATTTTAATTTTGATATTAAAACACACCCTTCTAAATTTTGAGAAAAAACAACAACACCATTTTGTATAAGTCTGAAAATCATGGAAAATGATTTAAATTGAGTATAAAAACAAAACAAATTCTAGGGGGGGGACCCCCCCCCCACAAAAAAACAAACACCTTATGACAAGGGTGGACCCACCCCCACAACCACCCCAACCTCTACACGACTCATGTAGCTTGCCCTTTTCAAAACTCCACCCTGCCCTTTTCAAATCCTGGCTGGAGCACTGAGTATATAAATAAAAAAATATTGCAAAAAATGTGACATAAACATCAATATGTTGATTTCAGTCTAATGCCTCCATACAATAAAAGAATACATTTGTGAAATTATGAGATAAATTTAAAATAAATGGAAACTCAAAGAAATATGCATTGTCAAACTAGGGCCATAACTTTCCTAATAGAAATTTGTCTACCTACTCTTTACTCCAGCCAACATATTAGAAGCCTTATCAAATGGGGTTTAATCCTATTTATTTGATTTCTGTTAATCTTTTTGACACTTTTTGAACTCTTAGAATGCTGCATTTATAGCAATTACAAATTGCGACAAAACCGAAAGCAAGTCTATTTTTAGCGCGTAAACGTCATTACGAAATTTGCATATCACGTGACTTTCCGACAACATAAAATTCTATGATTTGCATATTTAAAACTAACACGATAATTACGCAATAACAAGGCTGTTGAGCTATATATTGAAATTGTTTGCTAATAAGAGACATAACAGTTAAAGGATGTCATTGTTTATCCGTGAAAGCAATAAAATTCTGCAATAATTAGCGAGGTGTTGACTGGGCCGTGACTGCTTGCCCTAATTATCGGATTAATTTTTGTTGTCGCACCAGCAGATGCGCTTGATTTATGACAGTGACAGAATCGATTATCATGCAGGCCGCATGGTCACCACTTACGTCATTTTAAGAAAATATTTTAGAAAAAAATCGTTGTCGCCATAAATTCGCCAAATTTGAAAAGTTGTCGCCACTTTTGCGATTTTGTCGCAAATGGCGACAATGGCGATCGCCAGCGGGAACCCTGGTTACATATGTGCTGATATAAGTCAAAGTGCGGATAGTAAACTCACCTTCCCGAATGGCTCAAATATGCCTTTCAACATATCTTCAGTGATGTTAAAATGCAGGGAACCAACATATAATCTCATAGGTCCTGTCACCGGGGCTTTGGCAACAATATTTGTGGGCATGGGTGCTCTGTTTTTCTCTGCTTGTGATGCCTGAACGATGATCGGCACACCCAGCAGCTTCTGATTGGTCAGTCCAATGGCTAATGGCACAGATTCTGTATCTTTAAACTCTATATATGAAATACCCTTTGACCGGCGCGTTTTGTTGTCCGTGATCAATCTAACGTCCTTTACCTGAAGTTGAAATACCATATGATATATAAATTTACACCAAAATCAGTCTATAATCTTATCAACCAAATTAATAACATATTTCCATAGGTCATGCTAGCATGATACATACATTGCTTACAATTAATTGCAACAAAATTATTATTTCATGATTCATTTCTTTTCAAAAGTTGTGAAAGGCATACATAAAGGACACTTCATGAGCAGTCATTCATTATGGAGTAAAATAATGAAGCAAAAATGTGAACTGGAAAATATATGTACATGTCTGATAATATTCGGTAAATTATCATTCATCAGTTTTTAATCTCAAATAACCAATAGCAAAACTTGAGTCAGTTTTTTCACAATAGTTGAACATTAATGTTGATGTTCACCATTCAAAACATTATATTACCTCTCCTACAGAAGAGAAGAACTCCTCAAGATCTCTCGGCCTGATGCGGGCAGACAGCTGCATACAGAACACTGTCCTTGCATCTCTCTCTTCAGGCGTCATCTCCATCAACGGCTCTCTGAAATGAAATTCTAGTTTTTGAAAACCTGATGAGAAAGTTCCTGATTTATTTTTACTTTGAACAAGTAAAATGTTCCTTTTTTGAAAATACAAACTTTGAATTGAACTCTTCAAAGCACAGCTCGTAAGAGGCAATTAATAAAGTAACCAATCATCTACTCCTAATTGCAGTCGTGTTGTGATGCAGGCAAGTGGCGAGAGCAAACCTTCATTAACTCTTAAACAAAAATCAAGTGTAAACTGTTGTTTCCTTACCTGACAGGACTTTTAGTGATGCTCCTCCTACGACGTGACCTACTCTTGCGGTCCCGTGATCTACTCCTTCGTTTCTCTTTACGGTCTTTGCTTCTGCTTCTCCTACGATCTTTCTTGTCTTTACTCCTACTACGTTTTCTGTCTCGGCTTTTGCTTCGTTTTTTGTCCTTGCTCCGCTTGCTGTCCTTGTCACGGTCACGGTCGCGATCTCTGTCACTTCTGTACAGGACAAATAGGTTTCAAGAATCAGTTCTACAGTGGTAGAAGCCAGCACAAGCCCACTTAGGGATTCATTGGTGAAATGCTTTTAAGGCTTGCTCAAATTCTGGATTTATATAGCAGGGCTTGTTTAAAATTTTGCATGCAAAAATTTGGTAAAAGATTTCAATTTCTTATTAAAAATATTTTGATATCTGTGGTTTGAGCACAAACATTGCCTTATAAAAACAGTGCCAGAGAAATATTTCTAGTAACAACTTGGTTTCCTTGTAAAAAAAAGTCCCTTAATGAAATTAAAAGAAACAATAAATGTACGATGCTCAATCAAAAGGACTCTTTTAATACAAAGCTGATAAAATGTACACACCTCTTCCTGTCCCTGTCCCGGTCCCTGCTTCGACTTCTACGGCGGCTGAAGTATACGAGACAATAGTAAGATAATATTCCCTATATATACATCATGTACTTATATTTAAAAAAAAAAACAATCTTAGCTGAAATGTTTCTTTCTGTACTTATCTTTTAATTTACTTGCATTTAAGAGAAATATTCAAATAAACAAGGACAAAAAAATCAAAACATCTGTTTGATGCAAGATGGTTACCTTTAATACTGCACAGGATAAAGAGACATTACTGATATGCTGTCCATACTTTTCAACACATATTTACATAGTGGGCATATTTTACATCCCATCTTAAATGTTTAATCATGGTGTCCAAATCACCAAGTTGATTGACAAAATATCAAACAAAATACATGATGCTTTGAATACTATCTCTATAACCAAGTACAGATCTTATCTTGGAAGACCCACATTTTTTCCATTATCTGTTTTTGGTGGCAAATAGTTTTGCTTTCATTTCAAACATACCTTTTTCATCGCTCAATCGGCATTAAACATTCTGAGCATGATTCTTTTCCCAAATAGGACGTATAATGCACCTATTTAACGATACACAATATACCCGTTGTTAGATCATGTTGGGTAATGCATAATACAATGTTTAATATCTTTAAAGAAAATACAAGAGCAATCAGCACCCCTCAATGTGGCCATCTAAACCTGGAAAGATAGGTCTCTGTGTTCTGTTGCCATGGTTATTGATACAAATCTTAATGGAAACCTAAAAAAATCATGGAAATTTGGAATTTCAATATGAAGTCAGTCTTTCTGAAATAGTCAAATTGTTTTAAGACTAGTATCTATGCCAAAATATAAAGCAGTTTTAGTGATGGAAATCAAAAAATTAGTTTATAGACTGACTATCCATAAACAATGATTTGTATATAGCAGAATATCCTTTCAAGTAATCTGAAAGTGACAACAGCAAGGTTTAGAGAAATCTTGCTTCCGCACAGCAGTGGATAGGGGGAGGTGCAAAACCCATGAGAGGGTCATCCTATGTACGCCAGAACTCTGCAATATAGGTACAGAAAGACCATTGGCTTGTGTGTCACTAGAATTGCCCAATCTACAATGAAACTGGATTACCTTACCTGCTTTTGTTGAAACTTTGCCAATGGTAAACCATGTCTCAGTTTTTAAAACTAACAGAAACTGTCAGCCTTAACATTTACGGTATAATTTTTTTTAAATGATCAGTACAATTTTGAATAACAATTCTAATTTTGCTTTAAATTCTTTGGTAAGATGATGGCAATGACATCTTATGAAAATAAGTCTTGCATGCTGAAATGCAGATCTTCTACATGTGCATTTAAAACCTTAAGCATTCTCACTTGAGTCTTAAAGGCCACAGTTCAACAAATTTTAATAGTAGAACTATGAGACCAGCCTTCTACATTTATAATTTAAAAAAAGCAGAATTGCAAGGAAATGAGAAACCCTATTTTTTTTCTCATTTATGAATTGCTACAATTTTCTTCAACATAAAGCGCAAAAGCACACAAAGGATTATCATCCATCCTTATTGTTTCAAAGTCATACTTACGAGGAAGAAGATTTCCTGTCTTTGTCATTGGAAGCGTCTCCTCTTCCATCATCCTGTTTTTCCGAGAAACACATACACCCAACACAGCAACAGGGGGGAGAAACAGGGAAGAATATACATTAGTGCTATTCTGATACAAAAACATCATTTACATTATGTTCTAAAGAAGTAAAAATAACTCCATAAAATGCCATTCAGAAATAATATTCAAGTTTTCAACATTGTATAAAAATGTCAATTTACGGATATTTTTTTCTTAATGTGATATGTATTTGAACTTGCAAGGACTATGGTTTTAAAAGACAAAAATCAACAAGAACACAAGAGGTCGAAATTAACACAAGCCCTGCACTGGTAAAATGTCTTCCGAGCTTGCTCAAATTCTAAATTTTATATGGCAGGGCTTGTTAAAAAAATTGATGCCAAGCTATAGTATATGAATTCGGGCTTGTTCATCCAAAAGTCTAATTTCAATGATTGGAACACTATAATAAATTATTTCTTAATGGCATTACAAAATAAAAATACATAGATAATTTTTATCCAATCAAATACAAGGTCATCATTATCTTGCTGAACAAAAACACTAAAACTTATTAAAGTTTATTTTGAACTAGGGTTTTTCCTTCATTTAATAAATCTTTTTGTTTTATTATGGTAATGAATTTTGATAAAAGGACAATAATGGTATGTAGACCTGTATTTGAGAGGGTAATTTAAGGAAATTATGATAGATAGATAGGACTGAAAATATGATACTTTCATTATTTAAACAACCACTTTGTCCTGGATACAACTAAGCAGCCTGCAAAATTTAAATATACATTCTGTATTGTTTCTGTTAGATTGTATAACTTTTCCAAACATAGCATTGACATGATATTTAAACCACATGATAAACCAACCTTATTTATACAAAATATAATTTCAGTTAGAAATATTTAAACATGATCATATATTATTGCTTCTTTTTATTGAATAATTCCAAATAAAACAATAAAACTTCAAAGTGTATACCTCTTTCCTGTACGGGGCCTCCAACATGGCCTCAACATCTAACTCATCTGCCATCTCTGTCAAGCGCAGTCTGAAATGAACGCAATTGTACTACAAAAAGAACTTGATCAGATCCAGGAAAGTGCTAAACTTACTTATTTCAAACATAAAATACTTCTCTAAATATAATTTCAATATTCTTAAAAACCTGTTTGCACAAACCTGTTTAGACATAAGGAATTGGAAGAATCTCATATAACACTTCTATTATTTTAGACTGGGTCGCATGGTAGTGAAAACAATTATTCGCATATTGATAAATAAGATGTAATGAAGTTGAAAACCTCTTGTACCATCATGAATACTTCTGGATTGGTAAATACCAGTAAGTTGTTTAAACATGTTTTTTTTTCTGGGCAGAATGGAGTTTGTCAATTTGCTGTTTTAAAATCTGCAGTGACTCTTGGAATGGCTTGTTTACAAATTCAAGACTAGTCTACCTAAATGGCGGTCAACAAGTCTTTTGATGATTTTGTTTTACTATGGCAGACTCCTGACGTCCACCATCCCAGCAAAAAATTTACAGACTCACAAATCTCCGCCAGTAAATTTGACCATGCACACCAGCCGGACACGGCATGCGCTTTTCAACTATACGCGCGAACAGGAACCAGGGATATGTTTACCTCATGACTGGTACCCGTCCGCGTGTAGAGCCAAAAAGCGCATGCCGGGTTCAGCATTTGTGCATACTCAAAAGTACTGGCGAAGATCTGTGAGTCAGCATATAAACAGTATTCTTGGAAGAGTTATTAAAGAAAATTGCGAACAAGCGTCTAGTTTGTGCTTGTTGAGCAATTGCACCTTGGAGATAACTTCCTTCTGAACATGCATGTGGCGTATACAGTTGTTTTATCGAAAAAATCTTGTAGATCTGAGCTCTTTCCATACGTATGTCTCAATCCAAAATCTGCTAACCTTCATAACTTGTGAATGATAAAGATTGAATGAAATTTTAAAATATTTAATATGCAAAAATTAACGACCAAAAGTGGATTATTTGTTTATAATGTGTAGTATAGAGTACTAAAACACATTTTTTATGATTCTCAGTCCAAGAGATCACCCTTGGAACAAATTGCTCGAATCAGGTAGCTTGACTGGCCAAAAATGCTGTCCAAATACCAAGTAACTGTGGTTTAGATCACTGTCTGGTAGATATTGAACAACTTTGTTATCATTATTCAACATTGATGCATAATATTACTATATATTATTTCGCCTGGTGTTAAATGGTAGAGTTGTAGCGTTACAGGGATACATAACAAATGTCAAAATAATTAAAAAGTATCCCGGATTGCTCATTTAGCTAGTACTAGAATTAGCTACAATAATGAGCGATCAGGGATACTTTTTTATTATTTTGACATTTCATGTGTATCCCTGTAACGCTACAACTCTCTACCATTTAACACTGGACGAAAGAATATATAGTAATATTATGCATCGATGTTGATTAATAATGATATAATTGTTACAAATGTACCTAACAGTGATCTTAACTGGGTTGGATTTGTCGTTAGAGTCGTTATTTTCACATAAATATACTCTGGGTCACGAAATGAGCGTAGCAGTCCACCATTTTATATACATGTTGATTTTTATCGAATAAATTTGTACCCATCCGTCAATGATGGTTAACCCTGTGCGCAGTCACAGTTATCCTCCCTTTTCTATGTATTGTGCAGAGCAACGCAACAGTGTTCAAAAATGGTGATACCTAATCATCATCATCATCATCATCATCATCATCATCATCATCATCACGAACATCATCATCATGAACTTCTCCCAACTTGACCCATCAAACACGTTAGCGTTCAGCGCATTGAAATGGTTGCATTTTAATAGTGTTATTTAACCGAGCCTATTAACGACCAAAATATTCGAAATCCTCTACCCCGTTTCATACATGTACACAACCTGTCAGATTTGTCCTAGATTTACAGATTAATTCGCCTTATTCCAGAAGCCCATAATGCTTTGCGACAAAGGTGACTTCCGGTTTATTTCCGCATTCAATTTCCTAGTTATCGATACGAGTGAAAGGAAGAGCATACTTGGCAAAATAGATCGATAGGTGAGTAAAACATGTTAGGAACATCAGGTTATACATTCTTCTATAAATATCTACCGCTTTTTGTAAATGTCAATGAAGTTTTTGACGTTTATACCCAACTTCAATACACATTTAAGTGGGTGGGGTAAAATAACAAATATTATGGTAAAGACTTTCATAGTAGTTCTCAAAGACTTCAAATACATATTGGTTGTTATAAAGTATGCATTCAATTGTGGTTTGTTGAGTTTGTTATTAAATTAAATGAATGATATGTTGCAATTAGTGTGAAATTGTAAAAATCTGCAACTTCAAAACAGTCATGTAAATGAAGCTTAAATGTGATTAAGAAGGGCATTTAAATACTGACTGCTGTGCTGTATGTAAACAAATATGCAGGTCTTAAAATAACAGCTTATTAATATTGTACTAGTAAATTGTAACTATTTAAATATCTGACTGATATTAAAGCTGCACTCTCACATATTAAACATTTTGACAACTGTTGTTTTTTGTCTTCGACTGCCAATTTATGCAAACGTGCAAGAAAACCAGTGATATAAGACTGCTGACAAAACATTGGATCGCAGATTTTCATTTTTAAGTAAATAAAATAATTTTTAATGCATTTTTCTTAAACCGTTAGAAACGCTTTTAAAATTAGCCATAAAATAATAATTTTTAAATGGAGATATGAAAATCGGTGATCTGATTTTTTTGTCAGCAGGCTTATATCACTGGTTTGCAGATATTTACGCAGAAATTGCCTCTTTCCAAGACAACAAATAAAAAAAGTTGTCAAAACGGTATATCTGTGAGAGTGCAGCTTTAACAGTTAAGAGTCTTTTGTATTTTTATTTTTTCTGGCTAAGTTGGATGATGATAAAACTATTTATTTTATTTCAGAGATGTCCATTCTGGATGTTTGATTCCGCCAAGTTGATGCTCAACAGGAGTAGGCAGTTGATACCATTGATCTGATAGCACCTGCTATATCAGTGGTTTTACAAGAAAAATTTGTGCAAAACACAAGAGACGGAATCGGTTCAAGAACAGAGATAAAATAAATTAAGTGTGTCAATATGAATGAAAACTTTCCCTGACTGCAAGGACTAAAGAAATGCACACAAGTGACATAAATTTAAATGTTTGGTACAAAAAGTAGACATGTAGAACTTAAAATTATGACACAGGATGTGAAACAACACTATAGCCGATAACAGTCCAACAAGAGATTTTTCAAAAAGAAGCAAGATTTGGTTTTTGAACCCTTGGCAAATGAACCTTTAAAGGGATTATTGCATACCAAGGACAATTTATTGTTTTTGAATTATATCATGTTAAATGTTATTATTAAATTGTAAAAAATACCGTTGTTATTAATATGATTGTCTATGATCTTTTTATTCCAATGACTGTGTAAACTCCCATGGTTAATATTAAAAAGACATAAAATCGAGTCAACGTTTGTGGGCAATAACTAGCCACCCGGTTAACTTAGTTTGTAGGAACACCGTGCTTTTTCTGGCAGCCCTTGCTTCGAGCTTTTTCCTATCATGTTACTTTAGTATTGTTATAGTCAATAAGCCTAGGTGTCGTTAGCGCAGTACTGTAGGCCGAATATTTTCTTGGCCCAAATTCAAACAGCCTTGAGATTTAAATGAAACTTGGTACACATGCAAATTTCCAGAAACAATAGGCTCATGTCCAGCAAGATCATACATAATATTTCAAGACTTGAATGATTCAATACATCTGCTCCTATGTATTTTAATTTTCATAACTAAAATTGTTCATCATTGTAAATACAGTGCTCAAGTTTAAAGCTGCATTCTCAGACTGACCATTTTGACAAAAAATGTCTGAAAACCAGTGATATAAGATTGCTGATGGAAGATCATAAAACATTTTTACAGAATTATCTTGACCGTTTTGACAAAAAAAGTCTGAAAACCAGTGATAAAAGATTGCTGATAGAAGATCAGATAACATTTGTACGTATCTTTGTTTGAAAATGGATATATTTATGGTTAAAAAGCGTTTCTAACGCTTTAAGAAAATGGAGTCTTTTGACAGTGTTTCAAACAACTGAGATCTGTTATTTTGTGAATCATCTTATATGACTGACTGAATTGAAGGCAATGATATCAAAATCGGTTAATCTGTAAGATTGCAGTTTTAAAGGTGCATGTCCCTAAAGGTCAATTGGCAGGAGATCTCATCAAATTTAATGAAGAATCATACATTCAATGATGCAATTCAACTTATTCATTTTGATGAAAATCAGCATTTAAAGAAGTTACCATGAGCTCTGATTTTTTTGCTGTGTTTTTTTTTATGACAAATTTATCATTTCTGTAGAAAATGTCTGACACTATCATACAAATTGTAGCAAAAGAAACAAAAAATGGTTGTACAGAATTAATGTTTATTTAAATATCTATAAAAAGAGTTGTTCATATAATAAAACATTATGATGCACATTGTAAATGTAAAACATAACTAAAGTACAAGGACATAAAAAAATATTTAATTTTATATATTTATATGATTTTTGAATAATACTATTTCTTATGATAACAATAATAATAATAAGTGTTGAATACTAAGCACTTAACATATTATACATGTATGAATATCAATAACAGCAGTAAAAAAACAACAGTTCAACCAACAAAAGAGATCCAACAAGTACTAGCAATGGGAATCAAACCAATATGACCCAACAGTGATTCAAATAACACTAGTTGTCTATCACACATTCTGTCCAACAAGCAGTCCAAACAACACTGGTGGTCCAACCAACACTTCCAGTCCAACCATTTATAATTGTTCAACCAACACGTATGGTCCATCCAATATAGCGGCCCAGTAAGCAATAGATGCCAAACCAACAATTGCATGTCAGGTACTAGCTGTCCATCACGTTGCTACCAATCTAGCAGCCCAACCAATTGTAGTGATGTTCTTCATTGAAAGTAATGATCTCAGAAGGTAACATCAGCATATTTGAATCATATCTGTAAAGAAAGGAATGGAACATAAAAAGCATATTTTTATAAAAAAGTAAGTTACTCTCCGACTTATTTATGAATGGGTTTTAAGACAATCTGGAAACCGATTTAATTCCAGGCCTGGGGGTATGCGACTAGTCCGGTGGCCATCATAATATTTGAAAATAACAAATCATTCAGGAGACTACACAGGTGACAGCATGACATAATTACTCTATGTAAAATGTTTATTACATAGTAATAAAATACACACAGCAGTATAAATATCATAATTTATATTGATGATGATTTATTTATGTTCATTCATAAGACTATTAGTTATACCTGGTAATGTACATACAGATTCCTCATTAGATTATGACTGTCAGATAGTAAAACAGACTAATGTATTATTTGTGTTAATTTTCAAAACAAATGTTTTAGAATAGATGAGAATTTGTTGTTTATAATACTCCAATAAGAATAGTAACTGCAGTCTTTTCTGAACCATCTACCCCACCCACCAGAACTAACTGTCCAAGTAAACAGTCAAGCGATTTATAGCTCATGACATTCAAATAATATCACAATAATGTAATATAAACTCATTAAAATGACAAATCTAATAAAAATAAATAAATTATAACAAACCTGGAATGATAATTTGTCCGTATTTATCGCTGTTATTGTACTTCGTCATAACCCGGAAATAAACCGGAAGTCACCATGCCGCAAAGGATTATGGTCTATTGGAAAGTCGAGAATGGATACAATCGATGCATGTAAGTGCATTATGGTATCTGAACATGTTTTTTTGGCATAATGACATAAATAAATGTGTGTTTGATAGTAGGCAATGATATTTTTGTAGAAATTTGAATTTATAACAAAGATAATTTAAAAATTGTGGCCGCGAGGATCCTCTGCGCAAGGCCCGTTTGCTACTTTTTGCTGGGATGGTGGACGTCACCAGTCTGCCATAGTCTAAAAATTGTCAAAAGACTGGTTGACGGCCATTTAGGTGGACTAGTACTAGAATGAGACTTGCATTAAATACTGCATTATTGATGAGTATGCGTTGATGGAAAGATGAACAATGTTTTCGATAAATTTAACAAAACAAAAATATTGTCAATACTGTAATAACATTTATTTCCAAAATTCGAGCCACTGTTGTTGACCCACTTATTTACATTCGATAAACTTTCTACTGACATATCGTGGACCCATATCGTGGTTAATATCAAACAGGCATTTTCAAGTCCAGCACCCGCAACAGAATTTAAACATATCACTGTTGTAACTTACCAATATATGAGTTAATAACAACTAATTTAGGGCTATAAATAAAAGGTTTCTTCCTCCTGAATTTTTACTTCCGTCTCAAATCGTTCAACACGGGGTTTACAATTAGTATTTCAAAGAGGATATACTAGACGCGAAGAAACACGAAAAAGCCAAATAAATTATTTAAAACTCTTACGCAGTTACCTCGCCTTAAAAATAAGAATAAAGGTTGAAAGCAGCAAAACACAACAACACATTTATATGAAGCTAAGCATGTTGGTAAAGACACCGCGAAACTGGTTGAAATATGTTATTTGTTTCTTGTAATGCCTTACCGAACAAAGAAACACTTAATTTCCGTTTCACCTTCGTTTCATTATTTTATCGTACCTAACGTTAGAAGACAATTTACATTCCATAACAATTAAACCGAGTTGCGAGTTCACGAATGCACGATGTTTTAGTTGAGCAAGCTTGTTGAAAAGGGTATTAACCTGTTCAAGGACATTTATTTCATTGAAGAATTTGGTTGTATTAACAATTCACCGATGAGATGAATGTTTATGTCCAAATACTAATAAGAACTAAAAATAGCAGAGCGTATTTTTCTCAAATGTATACCTGAACTATTCTCTACTTATAAAGTGTGCACTGTGTACGTCTAATAAGTTGATGATAACATTAAACGAAAAAGAAACAGGCTAGGTCTTGAAGAGTTGTGTAAGAATACGGTGTGGTATGTATAAATACTATCTTTATTCAAAATGATTACATATATATGTATTACAAACATAGATTAAACTTTTAACTACATACTAAATAATGCATTTATGGAAAATATTAATTACTGATAACAAGATTGTAAACTTGAATTTAATAGCTGAAAACGCACAAATATCAAATGATTGGTGAGTGCTAAATGATTTACTGTGATCTACTATCGTTTCAGAAGGTAGAATACTGTGTTTTGCACATTTCTTTCAAATTAAACTTAGCATCCTTCATAAGAACCATTGTTTTCGGCATTTATCCTTTTTGGTATATTATAATTAAAACAATTAAATTGATTTTGGTAAATCTTATTTGGGAGTAAGAGTGCATCTTTAAAAAAGGATAATCCTTGGATCTGATAAAATGCTCGACACCTTAACGATGAACTGTACATGTCCATAAAAGTTTCTTCTTTTTGTATAGACTATCGTGATATTGTTTAAATATAATATATATATAAATAATTAGATTCGTCGAACATTGTTTATTTTTTAAACGCAGTTTATAATCCATTGAAATATTTGTTTGCACATTCAGCTTATTGCCAATACCCTCACGTGATTATTTATGTTAAAGCAATCAAGTGCGTTTGCGATATTTTGATCGTCTATGCCATACAGTTAATTGTTGCTGTTGTTGTTGTTGTCAACATGTCTGACTAGCATACATTTATTACCCTTTCTCTGTTGAGCAGGTGTGTTATCTTGTACACCATGATTGAGAAAAATATTACATCGAGCATGATTGTGGCGACTCTCAGTATTACTCCATTAAGTGCCATAACCATCAAAATTTCGCCCCCCCCCCATCATCGCCATGTCCGTAGTTGAGCGCCAGGTCTTGAGAAGAACCATAACCATGGTCGTGTACTAAGATCAATGAGATATTGGGGGGGGGGGGGGGGGACAAGCAAACGCTATTTTTGTGAATATTCTAAGTATTTAAGAATACACTATATAAAACGTTTAACCTTCAACTCGGTGTTCGTTGTGTTTCAACATCTCCCTGACTTTTAAGGAAGTTTGCCTTGACTGCGTAGGTCGTTACAATATGATCGGTAGGATTTAAGACCTATCTTGCTAGGACACAACGATGGTTATGGATTATCCTTGGGCTTAATTAATCTCCTGATGCAAAGCAAGTTTTTTTTCAAACTTACTAAAGTATATGAAAAATGGGCGATTTGTTTCCTAATCAGGGTAAAAATGGACACTTTTAATAATATTTCCACTACACGTAGTGATATTCATATTATATACAAATGATAATTATCTATAGAAATGACAATACTGTAAACTATTTGCATGTGGGTTTGGGGTTACTTTTTCAAGACCATTGGAACAATTTGTTGTAAAAAATGGTGCATTTTGAGCATGATATATGACTTTTCTCCCTCCAAAATAAAAGGTAAACGCTAGCTAGTGTAGATTAGCGTTTCGCTCCGGCAGTGAATACCGTGCATTCTGCAATGCAACAATCAGTATGCCGCTTACATGTTTTAAAACATGCTATCATCGATTTTATGTTATAAATATATGCATTAAATAATATACGATTGGCTAATGTATTTAATTACGATATAAACCAAATTTTCTTAAATGAACCTGTTCAAAGTATGTAATATTTGACACTCTTTATGAATATTTTTAACACTTATATACTCGTTACCACTAAAATTACTTGACACGTGAACAATTTCTATATTTAATCAATATGCATTAAATTTTATATATTGTATTTGGAAATTGGTATTAATTATGAACTGTGTATAATTTGCAATGAAGATGTACTATACTTGCTGACATACATTTAGTCGAATGTAGCCACAAAAGTGCGCTGAGTTTATAGCCAATCATGTAAGGGTTTTACTATGACACGTGACCTTAAACCAATTAGACAAATGGTAGACCAACCAACGTCGGTAACAGTTTGATAACAATGGATGATTTCTGTGATTTATTTCGGTGTATCAGGTCCTTTTTGGATTAAACACATTTAAAAGTGCTTCATTCTTGTATACATTAAATTATGTTGACCTTAAAACCTTGGATTTATAATTTTCGAACCTTTGAACATGCTGTCATTATTGAAACAAGAAACAAGAATCTTGTAGGGAAAATAAGTGGGTGGGGAAAGTTTTGAATCGTGCTTGTGTATTGTTGAATTTGTTATCGAATAAAGAATATTTACTTCATCAGAATATCGGATTAACCATCAAACAGTATGGATGGGAACATTGACAAGGATATTGGGGCATTCGGTGCCCTATTTCTCAACATTATTTCAGAAATGAGGGTGAGGATTTTTTTATATAAATTACTCAAATTCATTAGTAACATATATGTATGTAAATATATTTTTTATTGTGAGGTTAAGGTGTTGCATGTTTAGGAAACTTTTTTACCATTTGAACATTCCTTCTGTATCGTAGAGTCGACAAAACAAATATTGTCAAAGACTCTGCAGTGACTGCTTAAATATGGACTACTGGTAAGCTCTCTTTGTAAGACTATGAGCTAGTGTTTCAGTTGGTATTGAATCAAGTCACTCTTCCTCACAGTCACATGATTTATGTACTGGCATCAGGAGTAAAGGGCACATGTGATTGAGGTGACACCGGGATTAGTTCAGTTTAAGTTAGTTAGAAACAGCCAGTTCTGTCAAGTCAGTTGCTAAAGCTCAGTGATTGTGTAACAGCAATTGTGCAAGATTAGGGCACTTCTTTCCTCCATGGTTCATCAGAATCATGCTCAAGTTCTTGGTAAAAACCGGTATTGGTTTCAATTTTAAATAATATTAGGCACTTAAGAAAGTACCTCAGTTGCAACGGTTTGAACATTGTAAGTTTTTAAGGTTGATTTAGGGGGTCATGGTGCATTTTTTTTGTTTACCTGTAACAGACAAAGTGGCTCGTACAAAATCATAAAAGAGTCCCAAGCGGTAGAACTGCTGTTTTTTGTTGTTCGATGTTTGTTTAATGTTTTTTTGCCCAATTAAAACCGCTGCATTTGATTTACATAAAAGTTGCTTATGGTATACTACCTGTAAACATGTCAATTGCTCCAAGAACACTTATTTATTCCAGATAATTAGATGATAACTTTTGTTACCATGTGGATGAAAAAAATAATGCATTTCTTTTAATACCTGCATTCTTTTCAGTGACCATCAAATATCTACCTCTGTTTCTAGGAAGCTGTATGAATTGAAGCAAAGGCAATTAAGAGTGTGTGAATTACTTCCTGTTTTTAATGCCTTAATCTTTTCTCCTGCTGTTCTAGCAATCTATCCAAGGTGTGCTGCTGTGGTATCACTGCTCCACATGTTTTTTAATTCACTACCCCAAAGTGAGAACAAAGAATTTGAAGTTGAGGAATAGCTTTTTTCTTTTGTCAGTCAGACTTTGCTCAGTCTTAGAGATGGAAAGGACATGGTGCTAATCACAAACTCTGCATTTTTAATTGTTTTACATATTTTGTGTTTGTTATTAAAGGCTTTTTTTACATGCATGCTTTTTTAACTTAAACTTAGAATAAACTCATTTTTGAAAGACTTCCTCACACAAAGGCAATATGATTTGTTTCTGACTTGCTATAGCTTTCCAGCGAATGTTTTGTGTAGTACTTAAGTTAGTACTTGTGAATTGTGCAGGTGCAAGTAAGGTTTGATATAAGTTTTCTTCAAGACAATTTGTATAAATGTGTTCCGAAATAATTTGAAAGATTACTTTCTCATGTCATGGATAAATGCAATTACAAATTGAACATAAAATATACAAATCATTATGTAAATTACATCTCGGACTCCATTAAGAGTCTGTGTCTTTTAGATGCAGACTTTGGTGGTTCTCTATATAATCTCTGTTGTGCATACCCTAATTTGAGCACATTTTATAACAATATTGTAACAGGATTATAAACATTTTATAAAGCAAATATTTGTTTTTATATTACATAATGTCAGAGGTTAAGTAACATTTAATCTGCTCATGTACAAGGAGACATTAAGAACTTGTTGCAAAAGAAAACAAGATTACCTGATAATCCAGATTAATCTCTGATCCTCACAGTAACTGCTTGTGCTACATGTTAACATGAATCATTTACATATTTCTATCAATAATGAAGATTCGCCAAGTGGAAAGTGCCTTCATACAGAACAGACCCTGTTGTGTAATTTCATTTATGTATCAAAAAACATCACTTTGCCTAACCATTTAGTCTTAAAGTAAAGGAACATTTCTCTAAAAAGTCTTAGTGTTTGTAAATTTGAAGAATATAATTTATTTGTTGTAAGGTATCATTCAGTTTCTTAAGACCTGTGTCAGCTTCAACTATATGTATCATATACCTTTAAGGACACTACGTTGATTGACATTGTTGATAAACTATCTATGCAAATAGATTTACAGTCAAGTGGATCTTAAATAATTTTATTGACATTCAAACAACTCGATCAATTATGATCTAGACAGCATAAATAAAACATGTCACCATAATCTATACATTGAATCCATGTTATTCTGTAACACTGGACTTGTGCTTTACAGATATTGTATTCATAAACCGCTGAAGTATAAATGGCATTTGTAAGAAGCAGATTCAAATAGAGACTGTGCATTCTGTATGCTATTTCTATTTGTTCTTAAAGTTTTTTGTGTTTTTTTTTGTGTCTGAAAGGCAAATATCTCCTCATTTCCTTTATATGTGGTACAGCACTAAATGTACATGTGGCACCACACTGACACACTACATGTACATGAGAGCTGTACATGTGGGTCTAAACAATAGTTCTGTCAAGTGTTGCAGAGCACCATGAATCATTGAATAGTTTGGTAATGTTGTAAAATGTAAACATAAGAGAATCCAAGGAAGGTCGGAATACTTTGGGAATACTTTGTCTCTGAACACATTCAAAGTGACATTGGCATTTATTTTGATACTTTTAACACCTGGTCAAATAAGTACTGACAGTAGCGTGTGAATTGACTTTAGCCACTGATAGTCAGATAAACAATGATAAGAACAATATTTGTACATATACTTGTGAATGAGTTAGAAAAGTCTCTCTAAAAGAAAACATACAAATATATAACGAAGTGTGTGACGTAGTTAAACAGTACAATGCGAACACCCGTAGAAACTATGTTGTGATTTGTGGCTGAATCAGTACCAATAATAATGGGGTAAATACATAATAGTCAAAATCCAAGACTAGACTGCATCTGCATTGATTCCACTTTGTTTCCCTATAATAGGCCTAGCTTAAGTTGGCTCAACCGTTCATGTTTTGTAGCCAACTCTGATTGGAATTCAATAGAAGCCTCTTTCAATTTTGATGCAAATCTTGCCACTTTGTACTTAATGGAGTGCAGTTTTCTATTTAACTGAACATATTTGAAACCAACAAAACATCAATAGGCCTGTGGTGTCTCTTACCAGTGTTGAACAATGTTCGTTGATTACAACTAAAATTACCCTATTTCAGATGTTGGAGGCACTAACGTGTGGTTTTGTTTAGTCAACCAGATTTTGAAGATAAAAATCCATTTACAATACAAGGATAAAATCTAGTTGGTGTCAATAGGTTTTGAAGAAGTACTTTCATATTCCAGTGTTGGCTTCTGTTTGTGTATTAAAATATTGGCTCCCTCTGTTCAATTGGACTTGGTTTGTTAATGGCTTTCAATGTTTCAATCTCTGGAATAGATTAATTCCTGAATCCAGACAGTTGTTACTGGTATATGGAAAACAAAAGCACAAAAATTCAATGACTGCATTTGCATGCATTCATGTTCGGATTTTTACATTATATCTTTTCAGATGTCTAAATAATGGACTGTAATGTAAATACTAACAATTGGATTCAATTCCATTTATTGCATTCTTTTTCTATCAGCAACTATCGTAAGGAAGCAGGACTTTCCTGAGAAATAGTCAAGTGTCATTATATTTATGAATTTGAGTCATTGTAGAACAGTTCCTTCAACCCTCCTGATCTGGGCCCAGTTTAAATAAGATCTCTTAGACAGAAACTTATGCTGCTTAAGATTGCTTAGGTACACCTGTATTAAAAGTTACAGCCAGAATCTATGTAATAAATGACCTTATGATATGAGTCAGACCAAAATCGGAGTTAAGCATAAAAAGTTATGATTTAAGAGTAGAACATTCTTGAAATCATTGAGTCTCAATGTCACTACTTGGGCCTAAAAAAAAAATACATTTGGTTTGGGTTACCCGACCCTACCTACGGAATAGGCGCCGACCCTACCGTTTTTATAGTCAGTTTGAAAAAAAAATAATGAAAAACTAAAAAAAAAATATGTAGTTTAAACCTTAAACGCTTATACAGAAGATAGCTTTAACACCATTCTCCAATGATGAAAATGATATTCTTATATAAAGCCTAATAAAAAAAAAAAATTAAAAAAAATTAAAAGCCTACCTACCCTACCTATTTTTGAAAAGGATGTAACCCTAACCAAACAATTTTTTTTTTTAGGCCTTGTCAAAATTACATGTTTGTCACTTTAGGGTAAGGTTGTTGTATTTTTAAAAGAAAATACATTTTTATTCTTTTATACTCACTTCATAATGTTCAGTGCAATGTGATGTACATGTACATGTACACATTAAATGGAAGAAAAACATATTTTTTGTTCTTATTTTTGAAAATGGGTCATTGAAGAAGCTTTATTGAGAAAAAAAACAGGGTCCCTTGGGGGGGGGGGGGGGGCTGGTATCAGCTTCAGCGAAGACAGGTAAAAAGGCACTGACTGTACATGCATATCAATTGAATGTGCGACTTTGTGGCACTGCACTTGTCTTGCACTGCTAACATGTGCTGACATTTGTGTACAGAACCTCAAATTGTTTGGCTCAGGGATAAACAAACTTGCATTTTATATCCTATGCTTGTCTGGTAGCTGCATAGTAAACCCCCATCATGAATTATTCCAGAATTAATTCCCATCTTCTGATGATGTTATGTCAGTCTTGAAGGCATGTGTGTTTTATGGGTGTTTTTACATCAAGCACTTTTTGTTCTGTGAGTACATTTACTTGCTTCTAAGGAAACTTGAAGTAGTGAACATAATATTTAGTAGTTCCTAGAGATTGATAGTTCATATTTTTAATTTGTTAGCTTCCATATGGAATGATCTCAGGATATATTTTGATATTACTGTGTTCTCTACAAGAACCAACTGCCGACCAAAATGGACGGTTCAAATGGTTATTGGGTTGGTTCAAATTTTTGGGTTGGTTCAAATTTGGAAAAGTATGTGAATTTTAAGTAGAATATGAAGGAGCTGGTCCGTTACTTAACTGTTTTAGACGGTGTTGAGGACCCAGGCAAATTATTAGTGTCACAATACAATTTTGTAGAGTTGACCAGATGATGGCCAAAATTAGCATCAAATAACACAATAAACATACATGTATCCATTTTTCCTGTTCTCATAGCCAAATGTTATTCTCCAAGAGATATTTATTGTCAAAAGGACTAGACCTTGTATACCATTACACTGATGACTAGGCATGTTTCATTTACATCCTTGTCATTGGTGTAATTACTGTCGGGGATATTTGTTTCCCAACATGTTCTTACCATTGTCCCTTGTGCGAGTGTTTGTCTTTGTTTCATTACTTGTGTTTTATGACTGTGGTACAAGCATCCTTCACAGTCATTAATTAGGTAACTTGTAGTGTTTAGCAATTAAGGAAATTAAATTAAATGAGTAACAGCAATTACATGTGTCAAGTCAAATTAACAGTGACCTTAATACACTGGTTAAAACGGACCTTATATTAGAGTTAAAGCTAAAGAGTTAGGGAGGGGCGCAGCATCCTGTCCTTATTTAGCATCCTCATGACAACCAGCATGTGTACTCTCTTGCTCTCATAATTAAATTCTCAATTCTAATATATATGTACTTGCATGCCACTGGTGCCTTTTATTTTCAGAGCTTTAGATAAGTGTAGTGTACGCCCTTTATGTAATTTGGTAAAGTGTAGTGTATGACTTGGTTTCATTCAATTAAGTGTAATGGGGATTGTTAAAGTTTACTGGCATACTGAAGAGCACACATACATGTATTTTACATACACAATGAACATAATTTTTAATGCAGAAATCATTTAAAACAATGACCAGTGGTGTACTATTCTTTGCATAAAAAAGCTTGCAAGGAAAATCACAGCATTTGAGTGATTCCACACAGGTATTAAAGTGGCCTTCTTTGATGGGTAAAAATGGTTGCTGAATGCTCCCTTAGATCCAAACTATCGTACCCATTCCCAAAGCTATATTTGACAAGTGATCCCAATCAAAATAGAAGAAAATATAAGTAAAAAAAAATATGAAAGTCTTTTACTTAAATTTGTTTATTCAGCATCCTAATAAATCATTTGATGAAAAAATGTGGGGATTAGAGAATTTAGAAATCGTTGTTTTACATTACATTTAGAGATCAGTATGCAATATTAAGTGTCATGATTTATTGCAATATTTACAATCACAGAGGTTGATATTTCAGCCATTTCAGGTCTTTGGAAAGGGAAAAGAAACAAATAATTTATTAGTTTCTGCATTTGCAGGAGACAGAAAAGCATGTTCGTTAACTGTAAATTTTCCCAATTTTGATGTAGAGAGATTATTTTGTATCGAAATTGCATTTTTCTCGACGCAAATATTCTCAAAATGTCTAGGGTTTTTCCCCATAATGAGCAGAAAATCCCAGTCCTAAAACAGTCGTATATTACTATGAACATTTTTTGAAAAAAACAACACTAGAATTAATTTTCATTCACAATGCCTCATCAGTATTTTTCTGTGTTTTCAGGGCAGTACCCCTATCTGGGAAGACTTCACTTCCAAGGCCTCCAAACTTCACACATCACTCAAGTAAGTATTGGCAAAATTAGAATGATCATGTCTACAATAGTCCAAAAAAACTCTAAAACCAGTCAGTGACAAACCCAGGTATATGAGGCTAATGCCACATTGGGTAAGAAAGGTTACCATTAATTTCTAATTGATCCAAATGTCTTTCAGGCAAGTGTACAGTATTATGTCAGGCAAAGGCATTCTGTCAAACAAGCTAGTGCATAACATTAGGAAAATGCATTATTCAAGACATGCATGTGCATTGTGTCAGACGAGAAAGTGCATTATGTCAGACAGGCATGTGCATTATGTCGGACAGGAGACGGGCAAGAGCATTATGTCAGACAGGCAAGTGCATTATGTCAGACAGGCATGTCATGTCAGGAAAATACATTACACCAGACCTGCAAGTCTTTTTAAGTCAGCTGGGCAAATGTATTATGTCATAAAAGTGCATGTAAGTGCATTATGTCAGACAGGAAAGTGCATTTTGTCAGACAGGTAAGTGTTCTATTCCAGAAAGGAAATTGCATTATGTCAGACAAATAAGTGTACTATGTCAGACTGGAAAGTGCATTATGTCAGACAGGCAAGTGTACTATGTCAGACAGGCAAGTGCATCATGTCAGACAGGCAAGTGCACTATGTCAGACAGGCAAGTGCATTATGTCAGACAGGCAAGTGCACTATGTCAGACAGGCAAGTGCATCATGCCAGACAGGCAAGTGCACTATGTCAGACAGGTAAGTGCATTATGTCAGACAAGCAAGTGCACTATGTCAGACAGGCAAGTGCACTATGTCAGACAGGCAAGTGCACTATGTCAGACAGGCAAGTGCATTATGTCAGACAGGCAAGTGCACTATGTCAGACAGGCAAGTGCATCATGTCAGACAGGCAAATGCATTATGTCAGACAGGCAAGTGCATTATGTCAGACAGGCAAGTGACTATGTCAGACATGCAAGTGCATCATGTCAGACAGGCAAATGCATTATGTCAGACAGGCAAGTGCACTATGTCAGACAGGCAAGTGCATTATGTCAGACAGGCAAGTGCACTATGTCAGACAGGCAAGTGCATTATGTCAGACAGGCAAGTGCACTATGTCAGACTGGCAAGTGCATCATGTCAGACAGGCAAGTGCACTATGTCAGACAGGCAAGTGCATCATGTCAGACAGGCAAGTGCACTATGTCAGACAGGCAAGTGCATCATGTCAGAAAGGCAAGTGCACTATGTCAGACAGGCAAGTGCATTATGTCAGACAGGCAAGTGCACTATGTCAGACAGGCAAGTGCATTATGTCAGACAGGCAAGTGCATCATGCCTGACAGGCAAGTGCATTATGTCAGACAGGCAAGTGCACTATGTCAGACAGGCAAGTGCATTATGTCTGACAGGCAAGTGCATCATGTCAGACAGGCAAGTGCACTATGTCAGACTGGAAAGGGCATTATGCCAGACAGGAAAGTGCATTATGTTAGACAGGCAAGTGCATCATGTCAGACAGGCAAGTGTACTAATATCAGACAGGTAAGTGCATTATGTCATGAAGGTTATTGCACTTAATATGTAAGGAAAGTGCATTCATCATGCAAGTGCATCATGTCAAGGACTGTGAACAATCTTTTACCTTAATTTTGAAGATTTTTCAGATACATAATAAGTTTTTTTTTTTGTGATCTTTGAGGTGAAGGATGTGTGTGACAAAGTAAGACATTTGGTTCTTATTGGATCTTATCTGAGCGCTCCAGACTTTCGTTCAATATGTGTCACTTGTCAAATATAGCTTAATTGAAATAAAACTTGAATGATTTGAGACTGAACCAGGTGCTGCTATTGATCTCCCTGATTGGTTTGAATGGTCCTTTGTACTATAGAAATTGTAGAGTCTACTCAAAACTCTCTCACGGTGAGTCAGTGTGTTTATGTTTTACAGATATATACAGCCAAATAACCGATTCTTATCAAAAAGCTTGCATGATGTTATGGGTAAGGGCTAGAGGTTGAAACCATTTCATGTCTGGATTACAGATTGATTTTCCATTTCCTGATAAGTGCCCCATGGTTTGCTACTAAACAAATGAGTATTTAAATGCGTGTTTATCCTCTGGTTTGAACATTTTAGAGATAATTTTAAATATTTGACATGAGATTTTTGCCCAATCAGTAATTTTAAGTCCTTTTTTAACAGTTAAAGGGAGTACTTTTTTACCTCTATTATCTGCCTTTTCAGGGGAACATTGACGGCCATTGCCGCATTTCTCGATGCCTTCCAGAAGGTGGCCGACATGGCAACAAGCTCCAGAGGTAAGGGAATATAGGAGACTGGGAAAGAAGGGACATTTTGATAAACCTCAATGTGTTCTGAAAATTTGATGTGGAACAAAAACATTAATATGACAATTCATTTGTATGTTTCTTTACCAAAATTTGGACCTACTTTCCGTGTGGTGACTGAATCATTGGCTTAAAAAACACATGATCTTTTGGTGGGTCTTTAGGCGCAATTAGTCAAATATTTAGTTTTGGTTTAAAACAATTTGTCTGGTATTAGAGCTTTATAAATCTATGTCACATTTGTGCTTTGTGAAGTATAGAAATGTTCTGAAAACTTTACAATAATCGTGAATTTTAGTTAATTGTTAACATGTTAGCAATTAACTGGCAATATAATAAATTATTTATACACTTGATTTTATCTTGATATAATCGGCTAACTCCATGTTTTAAATGTAGACTGAATGGGTTCAAAACATTGTTATTTTGACCTTAACTGAACCCTGTAATTAAATTATCTCCATTGTACATTGGAACTCATTGGTCTGCTGCAAATGAATACAAACTACAGCTTAATTGGACCATCTTGAACCTTGGCGATTTCTATCTTGAAAAACAATCTAGCTTTTAACAAAGTTACATTGGGATTTAAGGTGATGTTTGCTTAACTTTCATACAATACCGACCATTACATAGCAGTTTGTTGGTTGAACAAAAAGTCTGTCTAAGGTGAAAAAGAATCAGGCAATGTCCAGTTTTAGAGAGTAAAAACTGAGTGATTATAAAGCTGCTAAAGAAGGCACTGCCATTCAAGCAACAAAGACTATGCTAAGCATCATAAATGATAGGGAAGTCATACTCTAGGTTGTTGATAATTTCTTCCATTTCACCTGTTGATTTCTTACATGAAGGTTTCCTCCATTCATCTAATATCTACATGTATCTTCAAAGATCCGAGGGTCTGATAATGGTGGCCTCCAAGTGTATCTGGGCTGGTATGCTGCTGATAAATGGTGTACAATCATATCATATGTTGATGTTGAATTCATGAAAACATTCTAGTTGTGTGTGCTAAGTTGCTTACAAGTAATGCTGTTTTGAAAAATAACTGATAAAAGATAATACTTCATCTTAAAAAAATGGCATTTGTCTGCCTTTTGGATCATGAAATGTGTTTTGAAAAACAAAAATGTCTCCTTTTTTCCCCTCCTACTGAGATGCAAATGGCATTTAAATTCATATTTATTAATACTATATCTTATTGGAATCAAAACATGACATTTTGTGAATGGGAAGTTTCACATTCTTTGGTTTGCTTGTAAGTGAGAACAATCATCCCATAAAATACAAAACAGATTGAGCTGCATGTAAACTATTTACCATTGTTTTAACAAACTGTCTGACAGATAAGTTGGTGCAGATGGGGAGCAGTGGTGAAGAACTTTGGCCTATAGTGGCATATGTTGTGGTCAGTTTGTGTTGAATTAATCATGTTTAAACAGGTGGACCTAGGATGTTCATGTTAATGCCTGGCTTATGTTACATTGCTCTTAATCAAAGCTATTGGATTAGACTCAAACCTCAAAACAAAGTTTTGTGTTCTATATTTTTTATGGGCTTGTTTTCTTGCTTCAAACTGCAGGTTACAGTCAACCCTACCTGGTTCAAAACCCCTGTTAGCCCTCAGGCACCTGGTGGTGTGGTATTCAGTCCACCCATCATCATTCTGATATTATTCTTCATTCTAAAGTGCTCCTGATTGGTATATATAGTGTACATATTCATTATAATATACACATTTTGAAAAAGATATATGGACTGAGTTCTTTGAAATGAATCTGAAAACTTGTAACAGCATTTCAAAAAATAACTCTGAAGCAAACACAAATGCATGACATCCTGCTTAGTTCAATCAAGCTGTTGAAAAGGCTGTGTGCTTCCACAATTAAATCTCAATTTTTGAATATTTTTTTCTTGAAATATGATTTAATTTCATGTGCTTTTAAAAGTTGTGCAGCTGCTTCAAATGATATGGGTTTGGTGCATAATTCTGCCACAGTTTGTATAAATTTCATATTTAATAGGTTTCCGTTATCAAAGGATCTTTTGGCTATGGTGCACAGGAGATGTATTGTTCTGGCTATATTAGTTTGATCGTGGCACAATGTATTCAGCCTTGCAAAGCTTGATTGCTGGCCTTAACTTTGTTGGAATCAAATTCAGAAGTATTCCTTACTGAACATTGACAAAATTTATGAAGAAATTTTTGTTTTTGTTTCATTGCATGTTGGTACATTGAAAGGCATTTGGACTGAGTTTCTCTTAACAAAAAACATGTTCATTGTGGCAGAACAAATTAGTGCCTAATTTCACCTACTGTTCATTTGTCAAAATGACTGATTTAATTCTACTATATGTTATACCCAAGATACCCATGGGCTTTATTGATGATTGTGTGGGCTGAAAACTTCTTCTTGTACAACTGTACCTTGTGATTGTATTTAACATCATGATGCAACATAGATAGTTAACCACAAGTACATTTTTTCTGGTAATAATATTGAACATTTAGGCGTAGGTTTGTGTGTTATGACAAGATGACTATCATACGCTGATGCACTTTAATGCCAATCCTTGGTTTATTCTGAGTTGGGACGCCTTTATTCAGTATTTCATACCGTATTTTCTCGACTATAAGACGGGGAAATTGGGTCCCGATTTTTACCCCCAAAGTAGGGGACCCGTCTTATAAGCGAGTCGATAAAATATTAAAAAAAGATTCAAGTCAAAATCAGTTAAATTTTACATAGGGTATTCGTCTATCCAGTCTATCGTCTGCTGATATAAGTATGGGGCAATTAAGTAAACAACAACACGAAATCTCTTCACCGCGCGTGCTCTGACGTCACACAGTGTACCGTTATATCTGCATTTTTTCTCATGGCGCGTGTCAGTATAATTAGTTTGACAGATATATCAAATCAATAAATTGGAATCTTAATATGATGTAAGTACCTAACTGTCAATTTGATTAAGCAAACAAATGACAATGCGAATATGAATCCTTTATGTTCGTCGCCAATCAAGGGACAATATTGCCTAAAGCATTATTGCTAAACAAACACCTATTCATGCCTCGGCTTTTCGCAGTTATGTTATTGAAGCCATTTATTTTGCCGAAGAACTTCATTGGTGTCTTCAATAAAAAAATAAACTAAAACAAACATATGTTGTTATTGATTAATTATTACAATTTCGATAAGTAACGACCTGTCCTGTAAACTTATGTACTCATTTTTAACCTACCTCCAAATAGAGAGCTCACAGATGACCGCCATTTCCGTTGAGCTTGAACATTTTTACACATTAGGAAGAATTTTAGCATTTTAGATTTGCTTAAAAATTGACCCCGTCTTATAAGCGAGTCGAAACAAAAAGCACCAGATTTCATGGGCAAAGTTAGGGGGCCGTCTTATAAGCGAATCGCCTTATAGTCGAGAAAATACGGTAATGACAATAAAATACTTGACAGAAAGGTTACTTTTCACACTTTAAGTAATGCATATATATATTTTAGATAACACTTATACTAAGAATGTTTTTGTGGTATTTCTTTGATAATAACTGTCATGTATTTAGATCAAATAATTAATTGGAAAACATGGGTCAGACTGAAGATCAATGACATTATTTGTGTACAATGTTAAACTACTATTCGTCAATGAATGTATGATTTTCGTCACCTCATGCGTAAGTAAAGGTGTTAATGTACGCTGTTAACCACCTGTCTCAAATGAGTTCTGTTTGGACTAATTACTGCACTCCTTAAATACTTCTCTTTGTATAGCTGGCCAATGAGTTAATGTTACACAGGAAATGCTCATTGTTATCCCTCTTTGGTGTCTGACAGATCAGGTTACCCTATTCTGTTTTGAATAGAAAAGAAATATTAAAACACAAGGACATGAGCAATGAAATATAAAAATAAACCATTTTTCTCTTCGTTTTATCAAAATATAATTTCATGAAACAAGTCACTTTTTCCTTTACAGAAAGGCAATGCAGGCCTAATCAGATCTTAATGTGACTTCGCAATATTTGCTGAATTTTAAATGCCAAGAGATTAGCTACATTATGTAACTGCTGTTTAGAAGGAAATAGCTGTTTGTGAATGACTTGTTTGATTTGCAATGGACTTAGGACAATATCTCCTACATTTTCAGCTTTAGGGAAGTTGATAAAAGAAATTTGTCAATGATTGCAATTCACCGCTCCCAGATCATTCTGTACTCATGCTTTATGGGTATGTTCTAGAAAAATGAAGTAGTAAATAAAGAACCCAAATTAGTAATGATAATAAATTGTATTCTTGTGGTGTTTTAAAGAGTTGTTATGAAATTTTGTCTGTAAAACACAATCATCCTTCTTACCGCAGTTCTCTATTTCTCATTTCCTATCAGTTATAAAATCTTTCCAAATGGATAATTTTAGCATAAAATTGCAAAGTTTCTTCATAAAATTTATTGAAGATGCAATAATGGAGTTCATAAAAACGAAATAATTGTATTATAATATATTTGGTTAGTTTTATGTCTTTCGTAAATTTGTAATGTCTGTATAGTTTAAAGGATTGTTGCAGTGAAAAAACTTCAGTCACTTGACTCTCTTACCAATGGGATGAGGATGGTCCTCTTAAATATCTTCCAAAATTATAAGCCCCAAAATGTCCTGGTCTAAAAATTTGAGGGGGTGACTGCAAAAACGTTCTACCTGCATCTACATTGTATTGTCACTAATTAGAACCTTGTCCTAATCACTCCATCAATTGATTGTCTAATTAATGGAAATAAGTCCGCAATTGATTAAACTTCTACACTGGTTGAAGTTGAAGTGCTCCCTGTTGAGACTTTTGTTCATTTTATGCTTCCTGAGTATTCATTTCCTGGCATAAAAGAGTTATACAATTCCAATTAGCACCATGTTCAAGATTTCAGAGAACTACAATTATAAAGTTGATGGCAACACTTGAATAAAGTTGTGCTGTAAATACTTCAGACTGAGTTTAAAAGCCTTAGTGTAAGAATTCATCAGTGGTCATATGCACTAGATAAGGGCAAATTATGTTCTATTATTGTATAAATTGAACTTTTCTTGAGATTAAGTTTGAAGTGTTTTTTAAGCTTGCCTGTTTTTCAGAGAAAAAGTCTCGGTATATCGTCCTACAAGTGGTGTTGTTGGTGTGCACAATTTTTATCTTGGCGATATTTAACCATTCAAGATATACAAATAAAACACTGTAAACTCTTTCCAGAGAGAATATGCTCATGTATGGCAAGACCCATAACTCTGGCTGAATTGAATATCAAGTTTTTAACTGAAAAACAGACATGTGTTGGTGTTCACTCCACAGCACTCTTGTACCAGTTATTTTTTAACAGGGTGTTTATTGGCATCTTCCCCTTTAAAAATCTACATTTTTCTCCCAAAATGATAGAGTAACCTCCACTGACAGAATTTTAAATTCTATCTTTTTTCAACGATAGAGGCCTGCAAGCGGGTGAAAAAACCTGCCTACTATTAAGAGTATCATTTTGTGTCTGACAAACACAACTAACTTACTGGTCAATTATCTTTTAACTACTATCTTACCAGTTATGATGAAATGACAATCACTTTAAGCCTGACATATTATTATATGGCATTATTAAATGGCTCTATGAAGGATTTCATGCTAAAAATACTATTGAAGGTCTGTTTCCTCAACCAGGGTTGTAGGAAGAGTGGTCTGGTCTAATGAGGTTGGCACTTATTTCATTAGCTGTCCCCAGAGAAAGCAGGAATGTTATTGAAGTGCTGGGTTTGATAGCCATTTGAAGGACTGACATCAGAATGTTTTCTGGGTTTGACATTTCTCTGTTCAACATGCTTGACTAGCATGTTTGAGCGAACAGTCCTGAAGGTTAAACCCTACGTAAGAACAACAAAAAGTAAATAATCCAAAGCTATGTTATTTTTTCTATGACCAAGATAATGGAACTAAAATTTTGATGGGTGAGGGTGTCATGGGTATTAAAAAGTGGTCAAGGGTTCTGAGTATTCTACTGCATGACCCCAGCAGTGAAGTACATCTACAGTTCATGAACAGTTCTTGAATAAATTCATGCACAGTTCAGGAACCTGATGCTTACTTAATTTATATATAAAATCAAGAAATCGAACGTTAAACCAAGAAAGATTTTAACCAGTGCAGGCTCTTGCGCAAATTTGACCACTGGTAATATAAAGCTCTTGTCACATAATCAGGCTAAAAAGATTATATATTGATACTTAACTAAAGTAAAATCAAAATTATTATTGACTCTTGATTTCTCCTATTTGTGAATTAATTGATTACCTCCATGTCAAACACCCATCATGCATCTATTGTAGAAATCCCAGAATGCAAAGTCTGTCCCTGGGAGAAGCTTGCATTATTTGTAGGGAGAATTTATTGCATTATGGCAGGAAATGGAAGTCAGCTGTTAATGAACTTCTGTAGAAAATGTGATTTCCTTTGTGGCATTTTTTGACCAAGTGCTGGGCCATTTTCTGTTTCTGATCTTGGAGAATAAATGTTATATGTTGACAAGCATGTTGTTTATTTACTTTTATACAATGTAGCAAATCATTAATAACTGAATGAACTTTGTAACACTGATAAGTTACTCCAGTTTCGATAGTTGTTATCATCAACTAAACTTGATCAAGTATTTTTTTACCAATCCAGAAACATTCATGGGTGTTCTTAATCTTTCTTTATCGAAGCAATTTATTCCATGATTTATTCCAATCAGATGGCTGCATTGAGCAATATGGAACACATCCGTGAAACAGGTTGCTATTCTGGTTGAGATGTGTTTTATTGATTGTTGACAATGTTAACATACAGTGTATGACTGGCTGCCAATACTATTTGATTGTTAGGACTTTGAGTCCTGCATGCATTAATTGATTCGCCTTTATATATTAATCTACAAGATTAAAGATTTGTGTTGTACCTTCAAGTTGTTGCCTTATTTTCACTCTGGTAATTTCTTGTCAGAACAATTAATTATGCTATAATCATAGACTTTTGAGTCTTCATGATACCCCCTCCAAAGAGTGAGGCAACTCACTGTGCTTGGTAAAAGGATCTTGTGACGTTTTGCAAAATTACCGTAAAAAACTTATAAGCTACAGTCTGCTTTAATTAGGAATTATGCGGCTTTGGTCAGGCCCCAAATTTTTTAATTGCGGTGGTTGTGCTCAAAAGTGGATATGTCCATTGTTACAGCATTATGACTTCAGCTAAGGCCATATTGGTTTATTGTATCTGGCTCCTTTGCACTTTCAATACAGTCATTTGTAAATACATAATTATTTATTTGTGATACAATATATGACAATATTCTGTTTTGTAACAATTGTTCCTGCCGTTGAGGACGTTAAGATTATGTTGCAATTATTGCCATGTTGATCACCCATGTGGGTGATTTTCTTCAGAATATCAGGTAGATGTGTTGCATGCTTACTGGCTGTTATCTGTGAACAGTTGTTATAATAATTGTTACATTCCTGCCACATACATACAAGTGTAGATACAAGATGGGAAAATTGGTTAATTCAGATTGCCATCTATAGGCAGAGCTTTAATATTCTGTAATGTAATCTCAACTTCTGTGTGGCTAAACACCCAGATTTTAAATACAATTGTCATGCAGCTATTACACCGTATATATGATGTGATTAACTGTCTGCAAATATGTGCATAATAATGCAGTTACAGTTGGGTAAAATTTACTCTGGGTGGCAAATTTGCCTGAAGTTTTGACATGGACTAATTTTGCCCCTGCCGGCATTTCATGTCATATAAAGGCAACAATTGATTTGCCTTTGATAGGGTGTTTAGATTTTTGTAGGGTTTTACACTTAATAGTTGAATAGTTGACAGCCTGAAGAAGCAAATTGTTATCAAAACAATGTATTTATTATACCCCCACAAACGAAGTTTGAGGGGGTATATAGGAGTGAGCTTGTCAGTTGGTCGGTCGGTCGGTCGGTTTTCATGGTTTCCGGACGATAACTCATGAAAGGCTTGACAGATTTGAAAATTTTTTGGTACACAGGTGTAACATCAGAAGGTACAGGTCAAGTTCGATATTGGGGCTGGTAGGGCCAAGGTCAAGGTCACTGTTACTAAAAAAAGAAAAACTGTTTCCAGATGATAACTCATGAAAGGCTAGACGGATTTGAACAATTTTTGGTACACAGGTGTAACATCAGAAGATACAGAATAAATTGATCAAGTAAGTGAGCTTGTTGGCCGGTCGGTCGGTCGGTTTTCATGGTTTCCGGACAAAAACTCATGAAAGGCTAGACAGATTTAAAAGAAGTTTGGTACACAGGTGTAACATCAGAAGGTACAGGTCAAGTTCGATATTGGGGCTGGTGGGGCCAAGGTCAAGGTCCCTGTTACTAAAAATAGAAAAACGGTTTCCGGACGATAACTCATGAAAGGCTTGACAGATTTGAAAATTTTTTGGTACACAGGTGTAACATCAGAAGATACAGGTCAAGTTCGATAGATCCTTCAAAAACTAAATGAGCAAATAATTACCTTAAAAGTAATTGACACTTGGAAAGATGAACAAACAAAACAAATCCAGCATGCTTCATTTGAACCAGATGCCAGTGGAATACCAGCAGAACTTAAGTATGGCATATTTGCCACAGTAGTGCTTACTACAAATATTGACCTGTCAGATGGACTTGTTAATTCGGCTACAGGAACAGTCCCGGGATTTATTCCCAGGTGGATAAGGATGCATTCAAGCCCAAATATGTACTTGTAAAATTTGATGATGATCGTGTTGGAAGAAAAGCTCGTGAATGCTCTAGATGTCTTATTCCAGAAGAGATCAGCTAGAGCATCAGCTAGTTTTTCTTGTCAGCAGTGTAACTTCTAAATTACTCAACAGATTTAAATAAAACAATACATGCATGATAAAAGAAGATGCAGAGTGCAGAAACCTTGGAGTTATGGCCTCTTTTCAAAGGAATGGTTTGCCATTCCTGTGTCCAGGCGGCATTTGGGGGTATTCGTCACTCCTGTGACAGCTCTAGTTCTATCAAACCTTTTTTGAAATTTGTCCACCGACTGTTCTACAAAGGATTAATATGTACAAAATACCATATATGTGTATGATTTAACTATGTAATAGCTGTAGATGACATGAAGTAATATCTTAATCATAAAGAATTGGTGGAGTGAGTGTAGCACGAGCCCTTTTTAATCATTTAGATGTTACTTCAGGTCATCTAACTAACTAAGAATACAACCTCATTGGTTGACACATTGTTAATAACACAGGGAATGTGTTTGGGATGAGTAGTGAAACAATTATGAACAAGGATATATATAGTTAATGATATTTGAAAATAATTATTCTTAAAAAAACACACATTTCCTTATTATTTTCTCTGAAATTAATGCAACATAATATGGCTATTTAGTTACAAGAGTGGTTTAAAATATGGATATATATATACTGTGGGATAGTTAAAATAATAGCTTTATTATTATTTCTTATGCACTCTTCAAGCAAATTATTGGCATTTTATCAAAAATATTCTTTTTCAAACAAATTGATCTATACATGTAAACAAATTACAATCATTACATTCAAATGTGTGTATAAATGTTCACAACTTTGTTAAAAAAATTGAGGGAGAACACTCAGCATCACCATAAGTTTTCTGTACATGAATGTATCACATTGAGAGGTGCTACTTCAGCATCTTGATGATGATTCAGAGCTTTCTTGCATCCTCCCTAGTCCATAAGTACAACAGGAAATAACAGCTGATGGAATGAGACTGATTTTTGGGCTTTTTCCGGGTTGCATTAGCCACTAGCCAACTTGAAATTAAATTTTATAATAATAGTAATAATTAAGTCTAAAATAAATAAGGCCGGTCAAAATTAGGCATTTGATGTTACACACCAGTTTGATATTTAAAAAGGGCCTTACAACCCCTTCCATTTTAAACAAAGTTTTCAACAGGTTATTAAAATGAGGATGCTGTTGGGCAAACGGGCAGATATATGTCAAACATTGGATTCCGCTGAATAAATTGATGGATAGATATGGAAATTTGTGTGTGCATGGTTGCATATGGGGTGAAATAGTTTGGGATTGCGAGGCCAAGGTCTCTGTAACTAAAATAGAAAAGTGTCCATCCAGTAACTTCAGTTAAAGGTGATGGATTGTGATTTAAGTTGGTGTGTAAGAAGCTAATGTGAAGAACTTAAGCACAGGGTTGCTTTTGAGGTTGTGGGGTCAAGGTCACTGTTACTAAGAATAGAACAATGGTTTCCCCCCAATGACTTTAGTCAGGATTGATTGACAGTGATTTGAGTTGGTGTGTAGGTAGATAATGTGAAGAGTTTAAGCTTTGGGTTGCTTTTTAGGGAATGGGGTCAAGGTCACTTTTACTAAGAAAAGAAAAATGTTTTTCACCCAATAACTAAGTATGGATTAATGGATTGTGATGAAATTTGGTGAGTAAGTAGCTTATGTGAAGAGCTAGATTGGGGTTGCCTTTGAGGGGTGTGGGGTTAAGGTCACTCTTACTTAAAATAGAAAAATGGTTCCCACTCAATAACTTTTGTTAAGAATGATGGATAATGACGGAACTTGGTGTGTAGACAGAAGTATGAGTGGCTATAATTTCTAATTGCCCATATAAAAAAACTGGTTTCATCGCATTTCAGCTCGTCTTAAAATTATTAAATTTTGCAATTTTGACAATTATTTTCTTTTATATTTGCAAATGATATTTTGCAGCACTGATATTGTACACACTCCAGCGAAAAATTGATTCCAATTTCACACCAATAACCATAGATTGGATCTTTAGAAGCAACAGGTTATTAAGTTGTGACAGGAAGAGCTGCGGACAGCATGTCCAGTGGGATCAATATGGTCAAGTATTGACCACCAGTCTTTAACTGCAAAACCATTTTAGGTTATCCCTGGCTTGACCTTATAGTAATACACTTAATGTCACATACCCATTAATATGGGGATGTTTCTATCTGCCTCATATGGTTGATCTACAAGTTTAGTAATGTACGCAGGGGCTTTGCTTACTCACTTGTGATGTTGTGGACTATGGAATATATGTCCATACATGCTAACTTTGCCCTCCAATTTTCACAAAATTTTAATGTTGTCACTAATTCTTCTTTCTTATTGCATCTGATGGCTAAATTACACACATGCATTTCCTTAAAAATAGCACTCAGTGTATCAAGTGTTCATATAGTTCACAAATGCACATATATAAGTCGAAACTGGCGATACTTCAACAACTGCTTTCTTTACATTTTCAAAATGGTAAATTTATATTTTTCCCCCAATCAGCTCCCATGGTGAGTTAATGAGGTTCACTCGACCTCCAATTGAACTTTCCTAGCATGTAGAAAACAGCAGTTGTGTCTATAAACACATCCTGGAACTGTTTTATGGCTCAGGTGGGAAAATCCTGGACAGTCAAAATGATTGGCAGATTATCTGGCAGATTATCTTTAGGGTGATTGTTTCAGGAGGGGTACATATTTGCACCTAAGCATGGTGTCAGGGCTGGTCAAAGGTTTTTGTTGTTTTTGGATCATAATATGGCTGCATCAATTACCAATATTTCTGATAATGGTATAATGATAGCAGTTCAAAGAATACAATAAGGTTTTGTCAATGTTTTAAAAGATATCCCTGAGGTCTAGATCACAACCGAAAGATGTTTAACACAGTATGCTCTGCCAGGGATATATTACCCATCAGGGATGCAACAATGTTCTTTCACAGGATCTGAAATATACACCTGAAGGCAAGCAAGCTATCTGTTTTGTTGATGGGTGTAGGTGCATGTTATTAATGACTTGTGAGCACACAACATGCATCACTTTCAGGTGCTTTTGTGTGTACAGGCTAAGGGGTAAGGGAAATACTCCAATGGAGAGAATGGAGCTTCTCCAGGCTTGTTGTGAGTTTGATGGATGGTGCTAGATGTTTTCCTTTGAACACCTAATGCCTGGTGTCTATTAGAGAAATATTCTTACTCAGAGATGACTGGTAACAGTTGCACCCACTGAACAATTTTTGGTTGATTTATTGTGATATAGCTTTGGTGTTTTCATGGTCCTCCGTGTTGAGGTTATTATTTTTAACCTTGGTCATAACTCAAAAAGCAGTATTCAATAGATAAGGAAAAAAATATTCAAGATATTTAAATGAAACTTGGTAAACGTTTCAACTGCCAAAGACAATGACCAATACAGGCATAATAGCAAGGTATGTTACAGTAACTTTAATACTTGTTGAGTTATGCCCCTTGTTTGACTTAAAAAACAGTTTAATTTTTAATCATCATGCACAATTACTGTCTCTCCTTTTTCACATACAATGAAAGGCAAACAGACAAGAAACACAAACAACAACAAACACTGACATGGTTTATCAATTAGTGTTGCAGCCTGATACCCTGTTTAAACGGTAAGCAAGCCTCAACATCACACTTGTCCTTATTAATGCAACATCAATTAGCAGATACCTCAACATTCAACACTCACAAGACAACGGCAGTACCAATAGTGGACAAATACAGACATTGTACCGATTGTTCAGATCTCTGTTAGAGTTAACAATGTTGTTAATATCATTGTTGTTGAATTTCAAAGCTAAATAATATTGTTCTTGAAGTTCCATTGACTCACCTGTGGTCGCAGCAGTATTACTAACAATATTTGAGACAACTGTTTTAGTTGAGCTTGTTTTATTTGAAATATATAAGTACATTGTCAAGTAGTTTACCATTTGGAGTTAACAACAATATTGTTAACATATTGTTAACTTTAAACAAATTCTGAACAATCTTCCCATTGACTTTGAATGTTTGAAACTGAAAGATTTCCAAACTATAATTATTTTATGTTCTTGTTGCACAGTTTTTGCCAGGGAGTTTTCCAGTTGTAACAAACAGACAGTGTACGGTATGATAATGAGGTACAGATACGTTCATTAGGCAGTAAATTTTCCAAGTCTGGAACACCTACTGTTGTTTTTTTGTGGTGCTTTTAATGAAACTTACTGAAAGATTGATATAGTTTGGAAAAGGTTCAAGACAGTTTTGTACTAAAGTTGGCACATTTTGTTGTTAATAGCTTCTACAGGCTTGGTGATAGTTTAAAATGAAGAAGGCTGCAGAAGACTGATAAGCCCGGTGATATAATTTTTGATTTATATGTACAGATAAATGCACAGTTGAAACAGTGTTGCTGCAAATATAAAACACAGCGGTGAATCATATTTTATCTATTTTTCATATGCTGGGTTTGTTTTGAAGGATAATAACATTCGTGTGAGAGGAAAGTTTTATTGGACTTCCTTTCTGATTTCAATAGACATCTGTCAAAATTTTATTTTCTTAATGTCTTTGCTATGACATTTAGGCTTTAAGACTTTTTCAGACAAAAAAAAGCGCAGATTCATTAACTGCTTATTGATATTCCTTTTCTTTATGCAGGATTTCCTGTGCAATGGTGGTAAAATAGTATATCAGTTGCCTCGAGCCTCCTATATCATTATTATTCCAAATTAGGCACTTCAGTTAGTGGCTGTATTCATCATATTTTCCCTCAGACACCGATGATGAATTTTCCCATAAAGAACAGAAACTGGCTATGATATATTTGGACAATATACAGTATACAAGGTTTTGCCATCCAAGAGGCATGTAGAAGTACTGAAAGAGGCGAGGTCTTCAGCTGGTAATGGACATTTAAGACATTGTCTTGAAGCAATTAATAGAAAACTGTCCACATGATTGCAGGTCAGTGCAGGGTCAGAAGCATTCAGACAGAAATGTAGGGGGTAATCTGACTAGTGCAACAAAGTCATTTCTAGGCAAATGAGATCTGTCTCTCATGCTCTAATTGCATTGAAATGAAGAAAAATGTTTGGTGTACAAATCAGGCGAGATGGAAGATGGGAGGTAACATTATGTAGTATACAGTCAACTTTCATTGTCATGCTGTTACAAAAAAGCATACAGGTGCAATTAATAGAGTTGGAAGTGTACAGTACAAAATTAATGTCCTGATCTTTCAATTTGCAGTATTGCTTTGCTGTAAACATGTTTTGAGTCGTATAGTATATAATTTTATAATACCCCAGTGTCTTAGAAACTCTCTAAGGTGATAACTAGACAAGAGAAAATAGCATTAAGTGACAACAGCTCTAGAAGATTATCCAGAAGCAAGACCAATTCCCACTTGGATTCCAGGAGTGTTGTTGTTATGGTCATCTCGACTTGATTGCCTTCAATGTATCACCAGCATTGTCCAGCCAGACATCAATGTTGTCTAGTTTTATCCAGATTTATCACACTGTCTTGGAGATAGTGACAGTATGAAACCATGTTATGGATTTTTGCTATGCCCAACAGCAAAACTGCTAATGTCAATATTAAGAATAATATTGTCGTTCTGAGAAAGGTCTAATGCATCGCATTGCAAATAATTAGACAGATAGTGTGTAATTTCCTATAAAATTGCAGTTTTTTCGTAAACATTTCTTTAATTGTATGTATTTGAATTCTGAATATTCTTGGAACTCTCCAGTCTGTCCAGAAAGGAGTTGTCACAATGACATACGTCTTAGTTACATGCGCCAGGTCCAGTTACCTAATTAATGCTGTGTTTTACATGTAAATGAATGCAATTACAAGAGTTGCCGCTTTGTTTATGAGCTACACTCACCAACTTGGTAGAAGCTGGAAACATGATTATGCATATTATTACTGAGGAAGAAATTCTAAGATAAAACACCATTATACCACAATGTCAGGCATGTAGCTGACTGTTCACAGAAACTCAGTTTGCGTAATGAAATTTTGACAGGTCGAAGTTTTTGTCATACCGAAATCCCTGAATTTAGAATGAAATCCAAAGGGGGGTAGGGGATGATGGGATAAGACATTGATCTGCTTAAACTGAAATTGGACCTAGCTACGCGTCTGGATGTTGTAAAAGGTCATGTTGTAAGATGTTGCTGTCAACAGTGTCCACCTCAATCAGTTAGAACACACTAACTGAATTACAATCTGTTACCAATGAAGACTATAATTTATTGATTACCATTGAGTTGATGAGGGTTTCATATGAAATTATTAGAAAGATGTCTTTAATGCTTCAACAGTTTTGTGGACAAAGCAGTTAATTGTGTAGACAAAGTAGCGGAATTCTGCTGACCATGTATAGATGTGTCGCACATTGCTAACACCACAGGGAGAGTTCTCCAAACTGTTTCCTTGGCAATTACATACTGTTTGCCCATCAGTGGAAGACCAAGGGCTGTATTAAATAACCAACTTAGATTACACTTAATTTTAAGATCAGAATAATCCATGGTTAAATTTTAATTGGACGGTAAAAATAACTGGTCAATAGACAGAATGGAATCTCTGAGGCGTGTCCAAGAACTAGGATAAGAATGTTACTGTGGCAGTTCTTGCTGACATATCTCCATTGACCATGATGACCCACTACAGTCTGTCCCTCCATCCCCAGAACCAATCAATCAATCATTGTTATGTGACCATCTTAACTGAGCATTTTGTCACATTATGTCATTGACAGGAAGGAAATGGGTTTTCGGTTTCTCTCAGAGGAGACAAATTTAGCCCGCTTGTGTAAATGCTGACAATAAGAAAATGATGGAATAATGGATGGTCACAATAACTGCAAAACTTGTCACTTTCCCTGGTCAAGGTCTTGTATTTTATGAATTATTATGCCCCCTTTTGAAAAAAGTGGGGTATATTGTTTTGCACATGTCGGTCGGTCGGTCGGTCGGTCTGTCTGTCTGTCGGTCGGTCGGTCGGAATACCAAATGGTTTCCGATCAATAACTTGAGAACGCTTTGACCGAGGGACCTCATACTTGGTATGTGTATTGGTCATCACCAGCAGATGAACCCTATTGATTTTGAGGTCAGTGGGTCAAAGGTCAAGGTCAGTGTGACCTTTACATGAAAAACGGTTTCCGATCAATAACTTGAGAACGCTTTGACCCAGGAACCTCATACTTGGTAGGTGTATTGGTCATGACCAGCAGATGAACCCTATTGATTTTGAGGTCAGTGGGTCAAAGGTCAAGGTCAGTGTGACCTTAACATGAAAAACGGTTTCCGATCAATAACTTGAGAACGCTTTGACCCAGGGACCTCATACTAGGTAGGCTTATTGGTCATGACCAGCAGATGAACCCTATTGATTTTGAGGTCAGTGGGTCAAAGGTCAAGGTCAGTGTGACCTTTACATGAAAAACGGTTTCCGATCAATAACTTGAGAACGCTTTGACCCAGGAACCTCATACTTGGTAGGTGTATTGGTCATGACCAGCAGATGAACCCTATTGATTTTGAGGTCAAAGGTCAAGGTCAGTGTGACCTTAACATGAAAAACGGTTTCCGATCAATAACTTGAGAACGCTTTGACCCAGGGACCTCATACTAGGTAGGCTTATTGGTCATGACCAGCAGATGAACCCTATTGATTTTGAGGTCAGTGGGTCAAAGGTCAAGGTCAGTGTGACTGTAAGCTGAAAAAAGGTTTTCTGATTGTCCATATTTTATTTTCTTATATAGTAGACAGTAGAAATTTATATGTCACTAAATGCATGAGTTGAAGTATCAGTTTTCAGTGAACATCTAGTTTAATTATGCCCCCCTTCGAAGCAGAGGGGTTATATAATTGCTTTGCACATGTCGGTCGGTCTGTTGGAAGACCAAAGCTTGTCCGAGTGATAACTCAACAATTCCCGGACCTATGGTCATCAAACTTGACATGAAGATTAGGTATGACCAGTAGATGACCTGCCTCATATGCATCCAATGACAAATCAGCTGTCATTTCAGTCCATGCATATTTCATTCAATTGTCCAAATATTTCTGGCAACTTGGCGCTCAGGGGGCATAATGTTTGACAAACATCTCTTGTTTTGGATTTATCTTCTCTTACAATATTGACAACTCAACAACAATGCATGTATTTTCTATTATGCTTATATGCTACCATAGAAAGTGTGCATCTTTCCTCATAAATTAAGTTTATAAGTGTGGAGACTTGCAAAGGTATGATGTATGTATAATATTACAAAATTTATCTTGTCGCAAGATCTTCCTTATGAAGATATAAATATATATCGGGTATATTTGAATAGTTGTTTCAAGTAGGTGACAAGTTTTAGATCAAGATGACTGCTGACTACCTTGAGACTGAAGCATGCATTGCAGATCTGCTTTAAGGCATCATATTTCATGTCACCAAAGATTCCCATCAAAAAGAAGATATCTTAAATATCCTTTGGTATATTTTGTTGTGTCTGGCCAAAGAGAAAGAAAACTTCCCCATTGATTGTTCTCAAGCAGATAGATTTGGAGTAATATCTTTCTCACCTGTGTGTAAATGTTTGCTAAAGTTGTCATGCTGTGAAAGAAAATGAAATAAAATTCTGTTCTTTTCTTTGATGGAAACCCTGTAGGTATTAAAGTCTCCTGCAGATTCACAGTGTCATTGACTTATGTGGAAAACAAATATAACCAAAGCTGGCGGGATAGGCACAACAAATTGTATGAAGGAACAAAACTAGAACCAGCTGAACCACATGACCATGACCCCAGCTGTACCATATGACCATAACTCCAGCTATACCATCTGACCCTTAGCTGCACCATATGATCAAAAGCTGCCCAGCTGTATTACATGACCTCTAGCTGTACCACTTGACCCCTAGCTGTACCACATGACCGCTGTAACACATGACCCCCAGCTGTATCACATGACCCCAGGCTGTACCATGTGACCCCCAGCTGTATCACATGACCCCCGGTTGTACAACATGAGCCCCCAGCTGTATGACATGACCCCCGGCTGTACCATGTGACCCCCAGCTGTATCACATGACCCCCGGCTGTACCATGTGACCCCCAGCTGTATCACATGACCCCCGGCTTTTCCCCATGACCCCCAGCTGTACCACATGACCCCCGGCTGTACCATGTGACCCCCAGCTGTACCACATGAACCCCAGCTGTACCATGTTTCCTCCCAGCTGTACCACATGACCCCCAGCTGTACCACATGACCCCGGCTTTACCATGTGACCCCCAGCTGTATCACATGACCCCCAGCTGTACCATGTTACCTCTCAGCTGTACCACATGAACCCCAGCTGTACCATGTGACTCCCAGCTGTACCACATGACCCCCAGCTGTACCATGTGACCCCCAGCTGTACCACATGAACCCCAGCTGTACCAAATGAACCCCAGCTGTACCACATGAACCCCAGCTGTATCACATGACCCCCGGCTGTACCATGTGACCCCCAACTGTATCACAGGAGCCCTGGCTGTACCATGTGACCCCCCGCTGTATCACATGACCCCCAGCTGTACCACATGACCCCCGGCCATACCACATGACCCCCAGCTTTACCACATGACCCCCAGCTGTATCACATGACCCCCAGCTGTACCATGTTACCTCTCAGCTGTACCACATGAACCCCAGCTGTACCACATGATCCAAAGCTGTATCACATGACCCCTGGCTGTACCATGTGACCCCCAGCTGTACCATGTTACCTCCCAACTGTACCACATGAATCCCAGCTGTACCATGTGACCCCCGGCTGTACCATGTGACCCCCAGCTGTACCACATGACCCCGGGCTGTATCACATGACCCCCCACTGTACAACTTGACCCCCAGCTGTACTACATGACCCCCAGCTGTACCACATGACCCCCAGCTGTACCACATGACCCCCGGCTGTACCACATGACCCCCGGCTGTACCACATGACCCCCGGCTGTACCACATGACCCCCGGCTGTACCACATGACCCCTAGCTGTACCACATGACCCCCAGCTGTATCACATGACCCCCGGTTGTACCACATGAGCCCCAGCTGTATCACATGACCCCCGGCTGTACCACATGAGCCCCAGCTGTATCACATGACCCCCGGCTGTACCATGTGACCCCCAGCTGTACCATGTTACCTCCCAGCTGTACCACATGACCACCAGCTGTACCATGTGATCCCCAACTGTAACACATGACTGCCTGCTGTACCACATGACCCCCAGCTGTACCAGATGACCCCCAGCTGTACCATGTAACCCCCAGCTGTTCCACATGACCTACAGCTGTACCATGTGACCCCAGCTGTACCATGTGACCCCCAGCTGTACCACATGACCCTCAGTTGTACCATGTGACCCCAGCTGTACCATGTGACCCCCAGCTGTACCACATGACCCCCAGCTGTACCATGTGACCCCCAGCTGTACCATGTGACCTCCAGCTGTACCACATGACCCCCAGCTGTACCACATGAACCCCAGCTGTACCACATGACCCCCAGCTGTACCACATGACCCCAAGCTGTTCCACATGACCACCAGCTGTACCATGTGACCCCCAGCTGTATTAATGACCCCCAGCTGTACCACATGACCCCCAGCTGTACCACATGATCCCCACAGCTGTACCATGTGACCCCCAGCTGTACCACATGACACCCAGCTGTACCACATGACCCCCCCCCCCCCAGCTGTACTACATTACCCAATCTTCAAGGCCCTATTTCGATATAGATCATTCCAACGTGTAACCTGGTTTTTGATGCAGTTTCAATAAAAAATATAGTAATTAAGGCCATTGCATATATTCTGACTGTATCTTTTCGGGTGTACCTGAGCACTCTTAAGCAGTGTAAGGTTAAAGACAAAGATATCTTATTGATACCGGGGCCTTGGCCCCAATGTCTGGACACTTCTTAGTATTAACAGGTTTAAGTAGCTTTTTCAAGAAAATATTACTCAAATTATAGAAAAACAAAAATAGTGAGCATAGCTTAATCCTTTATGTCATAAAGATTATTCCTATGTAAAGTAAAAAAATATATTTAAAAAAGTAAAAAGAATAGATAAACAAGCATAGTGAGCTTACTTTATCCTGTTATTGGGGAAATTTCTAGACTTCAGGGTTAAGTTCCAGATTTACATTTACGGTCATACTTAAGTGCAATATGATATAACATTTGAGTTTATTGCCTCTTAATTCAGTTATGGAATGGAATATATCCCAAATTTTCTGTCCCCGTAATTGTGGGAATCGCCTGCACACTGTCATGTCATTATAAATAATGCGTTCTTATTTATTCATCGAGTTATTATAAAGTAAAATGGGCTAAACACATAATACTTAAATATTTTCATATTTTGAAGGTCATTATAATGGGAATAAAACTGGCACTAATCGCAGGTAATTGAAAAAATTGCTCTGCAATTTAGTTGTCAATAGTTTAAAATACTTATATCAAGATTGATAACATTGTAGGCTTTATTTTGAATCTCCAATATTCATAAGACTTGAGAATGCTTTTGTGTTGATGAACATTATTATGCATTGTAATTAACATAGGAGATAAGAAGAGACGAAACTATTGTCAGACTTCGGTCATAACGATCTTTTTTTGTAGAAAAGACAATTTCGCCTGCTATAAACTATTTAAGTTGCTTATCAAAAGAGTGTATGTTGATGATCTCTGTATTTCTTCTGAACATATAATGGAGCATTTTCAATGTTATCAACAGACCTATGTAAAAAAAAAAACATGACAAAAAGTCTACTTAGTCTTTTGTGGCAAGGTGATTGGGGGTATTTATATTGGCGCCTTTGGTAATACTGCAAGGGCAGACAGTATAAGCATGTCTATTTACAGAATGTAAATTGCATACAGAACAAGACTCACTTTTCTGTGCTGTAAGGTCTAATAAAATGTTAGAAGTTCAGAGTGGGAAAAATCAAACAGTAGGAAAACCCATAGTAAACTGTTTTTCCATGAGCGACCATCAGGTCAGTTATTATATCATGGAAGACGTCAAGGTTGTGGGGCAATCATGCAAATGTTGACCAGAACTTTAAGAACCTAAAGGTGTATACCTGCGAATCTTGGTACACATGTTTTACAATGCCTATGGGCATTATTAAGGAGTACCTTAAGTCACATAACTCTGGCTAGAATACTTCTATAGTTGTGTCCCTTGAACAACTGAGAATAACGGACAGTTCTTAGCATTTCAGTGCTCTGATTAATCATATGTGCAGTTGATTATTACAGTTGTTATTTGGTGTATTTCAGGAGCCACAAAGGAGCTGGGAACCGCCATGACCAGACTGTGTATGAGACACAAGGCCATCGAGAGCAAGCTGAAAAAGTTCACAGGGTAAGGGCGATGATAGCACAGAAAAATCTCTTCATGGTTGTTGGGGCTTTGGCGCATTTCTTCTGAATTCTTAGAGCTATTTAACAGTGCAGTACTCACTGTCTTACAGTTCTCCTTGTCAAACAATTGCCACTTCTTGATTCTTGAGCAGGCTGCAACCTGGTTTGAATTCAAGTTACCAATTAGTGGAAACAAACATATTAAATTTGGGCTTTTACCATAGATTTGGGGTAAATTGTCCCGATCACTGGAAACAAGACATTATATATACATTGCTTCACGGTCCTCCAAGTCAGGGTTAGTGTGAAATGTTCACTTCACAGAAGTGTTCTTGATCATTTTTCTTGTTGGTTTGAGGTTGGTATCATATTTAACTATCAAAGTCAACATAATTTTATGAGAAATAATGTAGCACCTTAGAATGCGCCTCAAACCTGTGAAAGGGCTGTTTTCAAGACATAGGAAAGTGTAGGCTCATTTAAAATAAAAGTTTTCTTTGCTTTTTATTGTAAAAGTTTCTTTGTTCAAGTGCCTTTAAAATCTGTATTTATTTACTTTTAAAATGATTAAATAACGTGCCAGTGTTAAATGTCCTCAGAAGGTTAAGAGTATTCCAGTCAACCATACTGTCTATACTGTCAACAGTTCTGTCATAGTATTAATTTCTGTCTCACATTCCATAAAAGGCTGATCAAATTTGTTAAGCACTCTTGAAACTAATTCAGGCAATTTAAATAGCATTGTAACTGTATGAAAAGTGATATTTTCTCTTCAAGTTGACAGTATTTGTAAACTTCTTAAATCTTATCCAAGATACATTTAAAGTGTTTGAATTTGATGATAAAATGCTCTTTATTACAAATTGAACTCAAATTAAAGTGCTTAATCGGCATCCTTCTGAGCGCGTAAATAATTGTGCCACTGGGCTTTATCAACGTATGAATTATGTAATAGGGCTAAAACATACAAGCAATAAAATGTAATCAAGCTCACCTTTAAGCACATATTAGAGTGCAGAAAATAAAAAGAAATTGTTATTCAATCGCTAATGTAAGGTGCTATATTAAAGGTAGAAAATTAGGAACATTGTTGTTTGTTTAATGTCATATGAAGTAAGTTTCTGTTTTACCATCATAAAACAGGTGATTGAACTGCTGTGGCAATAAATTGATAATAAATATGCCATTAAAAGTAGCCTGTATGATGGTAAAAATCTCCCTGTGTTTGATTTGAACTCCTGTCATTGACGATGTTAACATCTGATTTTGTCATAAGAACAGACATGCTATTTAGTATTCATATTATTCTATTTGCAAAATACATTTATTGTTTTACCCCAAAATGAAACTTTCAATGATAAAACTCAAGTATATTTTATCAATTAGACATTTCTATTTATACAGTGAAACAATATATAAATGATTTCATTTTTGAATCACCCGACTGAGACTAATGTCTTTTTAACTGAATAATGAAATCAGAAAAATAAACAAACAAAGGCAATGAATGCACACTCATCCATCCACAGGTTAAACTATACAATTACCTTACATGAGGCATTCATCAGCACAGTAATGCCGTCTAGGGCGTGACCAGGATCATGATGTTACATTTTAGGTCAGTAAATTAATGTCCTAAAAATGAGGTCATGCCAGCAATGTCCTTTTGTATGTGCCATTTAATGGAGAAACGACCAGAGCAGCACACAATGTCTGGTATATAATATGTTAATAAATTGTACAAATATAACATATGCAGACAGATTTAACGATTAGTACTTAACTTATCTTTAGCAATAGGTAAACATGTTCTATTTTTGTAATATTTATTATGAGTTAAATCTTTTTCTGTACCACTTATATTTCCTTTCCACTTATGGTATAGAGCTATACTGATATGATCATAGCTGTAAGGTAGCTATTTGTCCTTGTCTTGTATAGAAAACAGGGTGCGCTATATACAGGAAAGAGGCTACAAAACTTCAAGTGTTCCCTGGCCAGATATATTAGTGTTTTGATAGTTTTAAGTTGTAGTTAAGTGTGTCAGGTTCCTGAATAATAACAAAACATCAGAATGATTTACTGAAGTCCCAGCCCCAAGCTGAACCTGTTACAAACATACATGATATAAGGAAAAACATTGACAGTGATAGCAGGCAGTGACACTGTGTCATGTCATCCTAAAAACAGAAGCCTTATACGCTAGACCAAAGCATTGGTGTCAGACTGTCCTGCTAGTGATGTCCAGGGGATTATTCTTCATCAGGAAAGTTTGTTGCTATTCCAGAATGCACATACATTGTAGTCCTAAGCATTTTCTGGCCTATCTAAAAGACCCACAGTTAAGACAATTGTGTGCAGGTCCAGGCCTATAGTGCCTCATAATATTGACATATCAAAGTGAATAATAAATATATATCAAGCAAGCATCAATAAACCTTGCTTTTGCAATATTATGTTGAGCAATGTTAAGTGATACTGCAGGCAATGCAATTTAAACTGTTTGCTTCAGTAGTTATGTTTACAAAGCTTTTACAAAACTATCAGTTACAGACACATTAAACAATTCTTTTGCTATGAAAGGAATATATTTTGTGCTGAATTAATGGTTGACAGGTCTATTGTACAGATGTTCTTGATAGCTGACAAAAGCTCCATATAGCTCATGCATGTCATAGAAAAAAGACCCAAGAGCTAGAGCTGCCGCTACTCACAATATGTGGGTACATGTATATATACATGAATTACAAATACATGTGTAAAACAACATCACCCTTCATATTTATCATGAATAGAATGTAATTGTAGAGAAGTGGTGATTTATAAAATGTATATGTAACAGTATGAGCATATCTGTAGTGTCTTCACATTTCCTTGAATCTGTCATGTTTGTGTCACTGTCAAAAAACAACAAGTATCCATCCATATGTGAACTTATCACTGTGTAGTTTATCCCTTAATCTTACTAGCTATTTCATTCTCATTAATTATAATTGTTTGAATGTAGTGCAGCCCTGTATATTACCTTTCTATATTTCAGAACGATAGTGGATCACCTGGTGAGCCCCCTACAAGAGTGTATGGAGGACTGGAAGAAGAGTGTGATACAGCTGGACAAGGAACACACCAAAGGTACACCAGCCAAGCCCAGACCTGCATGGCTCTCAGACTTGGCTATCAATACCTGCCCACAATAGGCTGAGAGTGGTCAAGGTTCACCAGGGTAGCACAGACTGCATGGCTCTCAAACCTGGCTATCAATACCGCCCAATAGGGTGAGAGTGGTCAAGGTTCACCAGGGTAGCACAGACTGCATGGCTCTCAGACCTGGCTATCAATACCTGCCCACAATAGGCTGAGAGTAGTCAAGGTACACTAGGGTAGCACAGACTGCATGGCTCTCAGACCTGCTATCAATACCTGCCCACAATAGGCTGAGAGTGGTCAAGGTACACCAGGGTAGCACAGACTGCATGGCTCTCAGACCTGGCTATCAATACCTGCTCACAATAGGCTGAGAGTAGTCAAGGTACACCAGGGTAGCACAGACTGCATGGCTCTCAGACCTGACTATCAATACCTGCCAACAATAGGCTGAGAGTGGTCAAGGTTCACCAGGGTAGCACAGACTGCATGGCTCTCAGACCTGGCTATCAATACCTGCTCACAATAGGCTGAGAGTAGTCAAGGTACACCAGGGTAGCACAGACTGCATGGCTCTCAGACCTGGCTATCAATACCTGCCCACAATAGGCTGAGAGTGGTCAAGGTACACCAGGGTAGCACAGACTGCATGGCTCTCAGACCTGCTATCAATACCTACCCACAATAGGCTGAGAGTAGTCAAGGTATGCCAGGGTAGCACGGACTGCATGGCTCTCAGACCTGGCTATCAATACCTGCCCACAATAGGCTGAGAGTGGTCAAGGTACACCAGGGTAGCACAGACTGCATGGCTCTCAGACCTGGCTATCAATACCGCCCAATAGGGTGAGAGTGGTCAAGGTACACCAGGGTAGCACAGACTGCATGGCTCTCAGACCTGGCTATCAATACCTGCCCACAATAGGCTGAGAGTGGTCAAGGTACACCAGGGTAGCACAGACTGCATGGCTCTCAGACCTGGCTATCAATACCTGCCCACAATAGGCTGAGAGTAGTCAAGGTTCACCAGGGTAGCACAGACTGCATGGCTCTCAGACCTGGCTATCAAACCTGCCCACAATAGGCTGAGAGTGGTCGAGGTACACCAGGGTAGCACAGACTGCATGGCTCTCAAACCTGGCTATCAATACCTGCCCACAATAGGCTGGCAGTGGTCAAGGTTCACCAGGGTAGCACAGACTGCATGACTCTCAAACCTGGCTATCAATACCTGCCCACAATAGGCTGAGAGTAGTCAATGTACACCAGGGTAGCACAGACTGCATGGCTCTCAGACCTGACTATCAATACCTGCCAACAATAGGCTGAGAGTGGTCAAGGTTCACCAGGGTAGCACAGACTGCATGGCTCTCAGACCTGCTATCAATACCTACCCACAATAGGCTGAGAGTAGTCAAGGTATGCCAGGGTAGCACGGACTGCATGGCTCTCAGACCTGGCTATCAATACCTGCCCACAATAGGCTGAGAGTGGTCAAGGTTCACCAGGGTAGCACAGACTGCATGGCTCTCAAACCTGGCTATCAATACCTGCCCACAATAGGCTGAGAGTGGTCAAGGTACACCAGGGTAGCACAGACTGCATGGCACTCAAACCTGGCTATCAATACCTGCCCACAATAGGCTGAGAGTGGTCAAGGTTCACCAGGGTAGCACAGACTGCATGGCTCTCAGACCTGGCTATCAATACCTGCCCACAATAGGCTGAGAGTGGTCAAGGTACACCAGGGTAGCACAGACTGCATGGCTCTCAGACCTGGCTATCAATACCGCCCAATAGGGTGAGAGTGGTCAAGGTTCACCAGGGTAGCACAGACTGCATGGCTCTCAGACCTGGCTATCAATACCTGCCCACAATAGGCTGAGAGTGGTCAAGGTATGCCAGGGTAGCACGGACTGCATGGCTCTCAGACCTGGCTATCAATACCTGCCCACAATAGGCTGAGAGTAGTCAATGTACACCAGGGTAGCACAGACTGCATAGCTCTCTCTTACCTGGCTATCAATACCGCCCAATTGGTAGAGAGTAGTCAAGGTACACCAGGGTAGCACAGACTGCATGGCTCTCAGACCTGGCTATCAATACCTGCCCACAATAGGCTGAGAGTGGTCAAGGTTCACCAGGGTAGCCCAGACCGGCATGGCTCTCAAACCTGGCTATCAATACCTGCCCACAATAGGCTGAGAGTGGTCAAGGTACACCAGGGTAGCACAGACTGCATGACTCTCAGACCTGGCTATCAATACCTGCCCACAATAGGCTGAGAGTGGTCAAGGTTCACCGGGGTAGCACAGACGGCATGGCTCTCTAATGGTGTAGGTGTCTGCCCTTCACCCAAGAGGTTGTTGTTTAAAACTCCGAACGAGCTACGTTGGAAATATCAGCTTATAGCTGACTAATCACAATCAAGCTGAAGTAATTACCTGCTCATGGATGTTAAATGAGTGGTGTCTGGTTTCTTTTAAGTTGACTGTTTCCTGCTTAAGATATTCTCTTGAAGCTTTATATATTTGATAACCAGGGGCCTGGCCTGTTTCAATATTATTGATATTTTTGTTTTATTAATTGTGTTTTCAACTACAGTTTTTGCTAAAGATTAAAGTATACAAATATGTAGTGAAAAAACAAAAATATGACCCTTTAATATAATCTGGACATAGTTCAGTCTCAAACTAATTTCTGTTCAGTGCCCCTTGTCTATAGAGACTGGTAAAGCCCCCTTTGCTTTCAATTGCCGTCAATGTTCTATACAGAATGTTGTCAGGGAAGTTACATAGCTTATACTGTTGCCATAGACACATAAGAATGTCATATAGACCAAGTGGTTATTATGCCAACTAATCTTGTTTTAAGTGCATATTCATAAAGTGAGCAGAATAGCTTGTTAAGTGCCTCAATATTCCTGTACAGTTAATTACTTCGTAATTATTATTTCCTTCAACTATTACAAGGATAAGCAACTGAAACAAGGATAAGAGAATGAGTATTATTCAAAAGAACACTATTACTCTTTTGACATTAGTTTGAAAGCAAATTTGACTAAGTTTGCAGTATCATGCATGGGTTTTTCCCAGCCGCATGCTTTATTATGTAATACTATTAACAAGTGATAATGGTGTAATGAATGAAGAATATGGTGGATCTGCTGTGTGAGCTTCTCTTTGATGTTGGCTCACTTTTGTGCGGCAAGGGATATCATTTAAACAAAGCAAGTCTGACTTGAGGCTTCCATGTGCATCCGGCACTCAGTGACCATTAAAAGGACAAAATGACATTAAAAATGTCAGTCCAACAGCCTTTTGTATAACACTTTGATGAGTTATCCACATGTTATCTTGTGGCTAGTTAGCACATTCCAATGATTTCATTGGTTAAAGGTAATTATTGGATTGATATTGACCAATCCATTAACATTTTGGCTGACTCTGACCAAACCAAATAAACCAGTTTTATACTAATTTCTGCTACCGATTGAAATCTGTCTGTCCAAAAGTAAAGGTTTGTGTCCAACTGGGAATGGCCATAATGGCGGAAGTTAAAAACCTGAGTTAGGTCTTTTGTACTTTTGTACTTGCTTATTTTACCTGGGGCCAATTGTATTAAACTGGATAAGATATCTGCAAGTTATCTTTGGTTCATTCCACATGCAAGCAATGTAATTGGCTAACAATCATTATTGCTTAAATATTGACCAATCAAAAAACATTTTGAATAACTTTACCCCAAGATTTAACCAGTTATATATTTTATTGGCTACTTAGTACAGTATATCATGACTTAGTGGCCTTTATTGAGGTCATATCTTTTCCTGTTAGTAAGATTCATATTTTGCCCCATAAGCAAGATTCATATTACTACTTTCAACTGTCAAAATGACTAACAAAATATTAATGAGCAGGAAATAACTAGATCATGTTCTTTACTAACTTATGTTTGCAGATTATAAACGAGCCAAACAGGATATCAAGAAATGTGCAGCGGATACTGTGAGATTGCAGAAAAAGGTTAAAAAAGGTAACCATCAACCATTGATAAATGAGTAAACATTATATACTTTAAGTATATAGCCCAAAAACATAGAGCATTTTTATGATTCCCTAAGTGCATAGACATAGGGGAAAATTGCTTTAGGCTCTTTTGTACAAATTTAGTCTTGTAGTAGATCATTGATATGAAGTAGATCATCGGATATAAATCTCTAGTGAGCAGTAATAAATCATGCCAGTTTGGAATGTAATGTACCTCAGTCCAAGATTCAAGGTGTGCCATTTAATAAATTATTAAGATCTACCATAAAAACTGTATTGTAATTATACATGCAGAATCAAGAAACGGTGCATACAAAAATATACCAGTTCAGAAATAACTAAAAAAAAATGCAATTTTAAAAGAGGACTTCAAAATTGTTACAAGCTTTGAGGTAATACCTCCCTGTATTGCGGTTACATTTATGCCTCAAATAGTGGGATAAAAATCATGTTTTGTCGAAACTTGTGACATTGTTTTTGACTAATTTGTGTCAGGCGGAGTTTCCATTTTCTGTTAGTATATTCATTTTGTTTGCCTCATAAATATGAATCAGTTAATTCATGCTTTCAGATAATAGCTTTAAGATGTGCTTTTGTGTTGTTTTTTTCTGTGTAGCAACTCATTCATTGCTTAACATTCTGTTGCTTATTATATAAATTGTTTTCACAAGTTCTGTATTTTGCGATATTTGTGTCATTTTTTTTTTCTCAGCCTGACCTTAGGATTGTCATGTACAAGTAGTTCTCAAGTAATTAAGCCTTTTCTACCTGGCAAAACACAGCAGGTGAATGTTCATTTATTTTAGTTGTTTTATTCCACCAACTTATCACACATCATTTTCTTGCTTCTTTATAATATAACAATTCAAAGTAATTTATTGTTAGGCGATTACAAGTTTTCTTCACATATTTCATCATTTTGATTTAACTGAAGCATTTCTGATTTTCCCTGAGGATTTTGTTAGGAAAGTATGTGAAATATCATTTTTCATTTCAGTCAAATAAAAACATACTTTCCTTAATAAATAAGTAATAAATAAGAGACCTTTCAGTTTCTTTCTTATGAAATAACTTATAATGTGACTTCCTTATTTATAAAACCTGACATTGGAGTATAACAACTTTTACTTTTTTATGTAACCAAATTTTTCCTGCAGTTATAAAGTACACAACAAACTTATAGCAGAAAGATAACCCGTCACTTATTAGACTTTGGCAGGTGTTTCTTTTTATTATTATTGGTTACATCTTCATCTTTATTATTACATCAATTTTGCTGATGTGTAGGCAGCAAATAGCAACATTTATCATATAAAAGAAATACTCTTTTTCCAGTCTTATCTATCTTGGACTATTTACATACTGTCAAATGGCTGGTTATTGTCTGGAGAAGTTTTTAACACTGATCAATGCTCAAGGGTATTGATTCATCAGCACATTTCTAGCAGTTAATGAAATATCTCTGCATGATATCACTTGTAACTTTGCTATATATAAGTGAGCTGTTATTAATGGTTTCCTGTTATAGGCTCCCGGCGCGGGCTGCAATCGAAATCGCTGTTTGTATGTATGTAAATTATTATAAAGAACAAGGATGAAATATATGGCAAAGTAATGTCCCAAGTATAAACAAGTCCATTTTTTTTTACTGCAAATAAGGATGATACTTGAAATATTCTTTGTTTGTAGTGATCTGAACAACTGGACAAAAAGCAGCAACTCAGATTGCTTCCGTGCAGTGGCCTGTCCACCTCTTCAAAAAAGCACAAACTCAATTTTTGTATGTCAGGACTATAGGCAAAAATATTTATGTAGAAATTTTATGTTTTGTCAACAAATAATATCCTTGGGTTCCATTACTCTAAAAATGTCTGCAAACATATAATATTTTGAGGATGGCCTAAGCTTATTAGGCAAACAGAGTGCGGTTTACTTCAACATGTTGGTCATAAAATAACAAAAAAATCTTTTTCAACAAAGGTTATATTTTGCCACACAATAACATGTTTTCAGTTGAATATTAACAAATCTGAGAAAATAAGTTTCTGAGTACTAATGCCAAGAAGTAATTGTTGTTACAGTGACTTAGAGGAGTGCCAGCAAGTAGTTTTAATTTCATATTTTATCTTCCATTAAGCAAAAACACCTGTGATTCTATGAAAATAATCAGAAAAAAAGTTCTTTGTCTGATATTCTCTGATGTAGTAGTTTACATAACATTTGTGTTTTCAGTTTTAATTACAATTATATATTTATTCTGAATTGAACGATATTTTACCTTTTTTAAAAGAGCATTATTTTATGGATTATGTTGAAGATTTTCTTTTGGCCAAGATTCCAAAGAAATAAAAACTCAAGCAAAAAATGTATTTTGTGTACAACTCATTGGTTTTTAAGTACCTGTAAATTTTCATCTCTGGAACAAGTTTTCTTTTAAATGTTGGTTAGATGTTTCTATCAACACGTTCTATGAGAAATAGTTTTTAAAAGAGTAAAAACATTCAAGATTTTGAATCGTTGAGATTGCGATTTGGCTTGAGTATTATACTCATGATATTGAGGCTAAGATGTGCATTAAAAAGTTAAAACAGTCATTATAAGCTTGTCCGTTGCTTAAAACACACATTATAACATATATTGCAGCATATTTTATGTTTTCAGCAGCATTTTTTTGCAGACATTTATGTTATTATCCACAAACAGAAACAGCTGATACATGTTAACAGCGCTAAGACACTTATGAGATTTTGTAGCAGGTCTTACCATTTTGGCTAAATATTTATTGAGACATGCTTTTTAATCTACTGCAAAAATAGAACAACAATATAACTTAAATGGTATCCGTAAGGAATACTTTTGGTATTTTACCAGGTCTTTAAAAATAGGTTTTCATTTGGAAAAATATTTTAACCATCTACAAAATGATTACATTTAGATTCAATTTTCACTTTAGATGCTTTTCATGTCTTTTCATTGTTGTACAATTTGGAAACATCACCCAATAGATAGATTCCTTTCTGTTTCTTTACTCCAGCTGCCAATGGAACGAACCCCACCTCACCTCTCTGGTTTGATGAAGGCATGTCGTGAAAAGATTACATATATTTAGTTTAATTCTCCAAGCTCCATCTTCTCCACTCTGTGCCTGTAAACACTGCATTTTCATCCTTACCAATTTTTGATAGTAAAGGTGTGAAATATGGGGATTGTAAGATGCAGATATCATAGAACATTCGCATTGTAAAAGACCTTGTTACACAATATGAGGTATAAAATGGATGCCATGTCTTCTTTGCTGGCATTCATTTTACAGTATAAATTGGTGATGATGAAAATAAAGTGCCATGTAAGTCTGTCTTCATGAAATTGAATGCAACGGTCAGAAATGTTGTTATAAGATATTGCATCAGTTTCAATGTTTATAAAGGATTGATATTATAACCAAGACAACGAAAATCTCTGCTGTTGGACACAGCTCTTCCTCCATTGCATGATTCTGATTGCACTTTGCTACAATGATTCACATTTTTAATAGCACTCTTGATCATAAGGGTTAATAAATCTGAAAATAGTTTGAGACAAGTTTATATCAGTAGAAGAACATGCACTTTGCTTATGTCACTTTTCAAAAAGCATGAAATTCATCTATTTGTAAAAGGTGTTGTATACAGAAACTATATAGTGTTTTAATTCCTTAAGTGAATATGTTGTGTTTGTTGCTTGATTGTAAGATGGCAGTGTAAAGTGTAAATGGAGCTGACATTAATAGATTTATCTTTATCCTGTAAATTTTCATGCAGATTAGTTGATAAACATGTTGAGTATTTAAAAAAGGTTAATACATTCTAGTTAAATATAGTTTTTGTTGAGTCTGCCTGGGGTGAGCGAGACATAGTTGTCATAATGGCAGTTCGGTATATGTGCATGCATGCGTCTGTCCATACCGAATTTCGTCAGGGCTGTTTTTTTCACATTTCGCATTGTAGGATTTTCAAAAACTTGCCATAAAGTTTCACCATGGTGAGGTGGCCTGTTGCATGCAAGACCCAGGTCTGCACCCAGATTGATCCTTGTCTGGCTGTATCTTCATGATGCATTATAGGATGTTAACAAAAAACTTCCATCAAGGTTTACCATGATGAGGTGGAGTGTAATGCACAAGACCCAGGTCTGTACCCTAAAATCAAGGTCACACCTAGAGGTTAAATGTCAAAAAGAGTGTTGTTGATAGGACTGGTCTGGACTGAGCTTTATCGGGGCTGTATCTTAACCATGCATTATAGGATTTATGAAAATATTGCCATGGAGTTTCAACATGCTGAAGTGTAGTTTTGCAGGTTCACATATTGTTCAACTCCATGTTATTCTGTGTTTCAATTGCATTGAAGAGCATTATGTCTGTGTCAAAGGCTCTTTTAACGGGCTCGACATGGGGCCATTTGGTGTCTAGGTTAAGTAATCATAGCTAACACTTTCACCAGTATAAATGAAACAAGTAATCTTATATGACAGTCTTACCTCACTTACTGAAAAGAAATAAAAGTGTCGACTATAAAAAATACTCACCACAAAGTATTATAAACATTGCAAAGTTAAACACTTTTTATTATGCCTGTCATGGAGATGTTCATGCCCTTTATTAATTACAAAGTTATATTTGCTGAAAAAGAAATGTATCAGATATCTTTATTAATACAATCCTTTCTTCATGGTGTATTATTGTTTTATTATTTTCTTTTGATGTTCATGTATATTTGGTTCAGGTGTTTTTATTTTTATTTTGAAATTCGTTTTGATAGAAGTTTATTGTTACATTAGTTAATATTCTTCTTATTGGTTTGCTTGTTTTATGTTTCCTATGTGTTTCCCATAAAAGTCATCATCTTTCAGCTTATATATCCACAAGTTTCATTTAATCACCAACATCATAAAAACTTATCTGATTTTCACATGGTAGATTAGTTTTCACATTTCATTTGTCTTTCCTTTCGTAAATGCGGTTAAGGTATCCCAACATTTCATAAATTTGCTGTCAACACCTTTCAATCTTCACATGCATATATATAGCTACTTTTCCTAACTTTTAGGATTTCTTTTTTATTTACAGGCAAAGCAGACATGCAGAGCCGGTTGGACAGTGCAATGCAGGATGTGAATGACAAGTATCTGCTGCTGGAAGAGCAGGAGAAGAATTCCCTGAGGAACGCCCTCATAGAGGAGCGCAGCAGATTCTGCCTCTTTGTCTCCTGTCTTAAACCTTTTGTGGTAAGTCTTGGAATTGAGACTAGTTTGACATGAGAGTTACCACCATCAAAGAGAATGGTAACTGCAGAGTTGTGCAATGAAAGCACTGAAAGAGTTGAAAACCTGTGGGGGCAACAAGCTTTTTTTATGATTCTGTTCACAGGAAATAAAAATTAAATCCAAAAACTTTTTGAGTGGCCCCGAATTTTAACAAAGTGCCTGTATTTACTTAAGGTAATGTCAATTTATGGATTTTTAAGACAACTAGCTAGTTTCATAACAGAAACTGATAGACCTATATGTACTAGGATATATGAACATTGCCTTCATCTTGCAAGTTTTTGCTAGTGTAAAAATAATTTTATGAAACTAGATATTGACTGAGGACGTTTTGATTGATTGTAGAAGCTTAAGTTAGACATGGGCTTTTAGTCAACACTTTTTATTTTCTGCTTAATTATCTATTATTATCTATTTCCCTGGGTTCCTCACCAAAATTAATTTAAGATTCTTTGGCTTGCTTTTAAATTCACAGTAAGGTTGCAATCTTATGAACACATTTAATTAAAGTGGTCTCTTATTTTGCACTATTTTAAACTGCAGAACACAATACATCTGAATTTTTAACCCCTGCGCATAAATTCTCACCATGTCACAAAAAGTAGAGCTGACGATACATGACAGCTTACATATATTGAACTTTAGCTTAACTCAATAAGCATTCAATAAATTCACATGCAACTAAGTAGAGTAAGTTACACAATATGAATATGCATGTAAAGGCGGGTACTTGTGTCTTAATAAAATAATTGCTCAGCTATGCTTCATTACCAACTCTGTAAAATGGATGCTTGATGGCAGTCCGTGTATGAAACAAAGTTAAGTGTCAACATGGACGTGACACCGAAAGTGTAACTCTTATATTTTACAGTATGTATTCTGGTGTTGTTTTTTCATGTCAGGGATAAGTGATACAATTAATGAGATTGATGACACTGTACGACATGAAATTGATGACAGTATTCATGGGCTCCAGACCTTCAGATACTGATCTTAATATGATTGGAATATGGTGACTTTGATCATTCTGAATATCTACAATGAAACTTTCCATTCCATGGATTAGCCATGTGACCAGCCAATAACACATCAGATCTGTGTTTATTGCTTTTCTGTCATAGCGGATCCTTTCTAAGGAATGGCTACATTCCAAGTACTCAAACATCAGCATTCAAACCAAAATATTGGGTTGATAAAAGATGTCCATCTTTTGCCATTTAATATAGGGATGGCCTTTGGCTAATTTAGCTTTAAGTTAGTTGTTGAAATTGATTACTACTACTTGATCTAAGAAATTGTAAAATACAAATGTTTAGCAAACCCTTAAATATTATACCTGTGCAGCATTTACTGGCAGGTGCTTGATTTATCAACATGCTAATTGTACACTTTTAGCTGGTCTTTCTTTAAGAAAAATATCTAGGTATTGTCATTTCCTTGGTGTCGATGTTGACATTGACCTGCAAAAACCTTAACCTTGGCGATAAGGCAGACTTTGACAATGTTCATTTTAACGTTGATGTACATTTTGCAGGAAACAATGTGTGTATCAAGAGTTATAGCTCTGTTGCCCTTGTTTTACTAAAAAACAACAACCACAGATGAACGATCATGAGTCTGTGGCACCTTAGTTAAACTGCGTTAAGCTTGGAAACTGAAACTGGCTTGGCCTTGTTGACATTAAAGGTGACATGTTCTCCCCTTTATTTTCCCCAGGATGAGGAGATCAGCCTTCTGACGGAGGTCACGCACCTACAGGAGATCATGGAGAGCCTGTGTTTGCAGGCAGACAGCCCAGCCACCCTCCCTCCAGCCTCAGAACAGGTCATCCGTGACCTCAAGGGCACTGACTCTACCACTACATTCACTCTACAGGTGAGCTGAAATATATTCCTGCTGTGAAAGTAGCAAATATGAAGGAGAGAAAATATATTTTCCTGATTTTATGGTAAATTCCTGTGGAACTTTCAGATTCTTTAAAAGCTGCTTTGATGACTGAAATTGTAATACATGTCTAACATAGTCATGCTTTTAACGCCTGGTCATGAGGATGTGTTTAACAAAGTATTTGATGCTAGATATCTTATTAAGTATTATATTTGTTGTAACATCTACTTCTTTTGCTCTGTCAAGTTGATATAGCTTGTGTTATGTATGGTTTACAGAGAAAAATTCCTACGATTATTATATGGCCAAAGGTATCTTACCATTTTCAATCATCGTGATATTTCAACCTCTGTCCAGACAGACCTGTATGTAGATGTTATAATAGAGGGGGGGTAATGTTTGTAAATAGGTTATGCTCAACCTTTTGCCACAAATTTTTAATGGTAGATACTTCACTGTGAATTATTTTCTTGTTTTGCCTTCGGATTCTTTGCAAAATGTGAGCTGTAAAATAATTATGTCAAATAACGAAGCTGAAGTTTAAAGCTGCACTCTCACAGATTTACCATTTTTACAACATTTTTATTTTTTGTCTTGGAAAGAGCAAATTTTTGCGTAAATGTCTGCAAAGCAATGATATAAGTTTGTTGACAAAAACTCAGATCGTAGATTTTCATATTTCGGTTCGAAAAATAATGTTTTTTTTTGCCTAAACCTAAACGGTTTAAGAAAAATGCATAAAACATCAATTTTTGAACTTGAATATAAAATTCTGAGATCTAATTTTTGTCAGCAGTCTTATTTAATTGGTTTCAATGGATTTTCGCAAGAATGGCTCATTCCAAGACAAAAAATAAAAAAAGTTGTCAAACGTTCAATCTATGAGAGTGCAGCTTTAAGATTATCTCTAAAATGTTAAGGCTTGCACGGCAATTCTAAGTTATAATCAAATTCTCAGCTGTCTTTATAAACAAACTGAAGCATTGCATACAGGTCCCACCCCATGTATGTGGATCATAGCACCCTTTGAAAATGTGTCCATGTAAGCAGTTTTCAGATTTGGGCTGCTCTTTGGCGGACTGCTATTGAATTGGCTGAACTTCTTTGTGATTTATTTGTGTTTTTCAGCATGGTCTTTTGTTACTTTTTATAAGCTCGTCATAGCCTTGGTGTTGTTTTCGGCAGAATTGTTCATTAGAAACGAGCCTTGGTGTTGTTTTCGGCAGAATTGTTCATTAGAAACGAGCCTTGGTGTTGTTTTCGGCAGAATTGTTCATTAGAAACGTATATCATGGCCATTTCTTTAAAACCATTCAAGGGATCAAAATGAAACTTGGTATACACATGACTCTAGAAACAATATGTACATAATTATAATAAGGCCCAACTATCTGGCTTTAATTACTGTAGAATTATGCCCCATGTTTGTCCATAAAAAACACACTCAAAACTAGAAACACAACAGGTGAGGGTTGATGTTTGTTTCACCACGCTCTTGTATTCGAGCTTTTTACTAAAACATGTTTTTTGCTGTACTTCACATGTTGACATGATAAATGTGTCAATATTTTACAAAATAAACCCATTTTTTTAAAGGTTTATTTAAATGTTTGCCAACTGTCTGTCTTCACGTTTGTTTAATAACATTTGTCTGCCTACAGTTAAATGTTCATTTTTAGATTAAATAGATTCATGACAGAGTTTGAAATTTATGTCAAATTTAAAAAAAAACACAAAAAAAACACTGCATGTTGATTTAAGCTCAAGTTATGCCATTTATTGGTTGTTTGTTTTATTTAATTTGTTCCTCTAAATGTTTGTGATTCTCTGGCAAGTAGAGACTGTCTACCAGACAACAATTCATTAAATAGCTTTACATGCTAGACACACCACAAACATATTCTAGGAGTATCATTTATTACGCAGTGAACACTTTATATGCACAGAATGAAAATATAAGCACCCGTAATGTAATACAATAAATAATATAACAACCTAAGACCTTCAGTCAAGCATTCAGCCATATGAAACCTGATATACTGTATTCCAGAATGTATTGATATATATATATATATATATATATACATGTTGTTATGCTGTAATCATCCTTTAGATTATTGTTATAGATCAATCTTAGATAGGTATCGTTATTGCAAATGGGGATTTACTTTTTTATGTCATAAAAAGACAATGGTTGCAATAGTACTAGTAATTGTATATTTGAAATGTTTGCAACATGTTTAAGAAGGTATAATAACTATTGCTAAAAGCTCTGTGGATACATGGTTACCAGAAAACATATACCTAAAAAAATCAATAACTTTATATAAGGTTACATTCCACCAAACTTTATGTTTTCAGACACCTCCGAGTTCCCCAAGCTCGTTAGGTTCGAGAAAGTCGAGCATGTGCAGCATTAACAGCATCGCAAGTTCAAGTTCCGGGTCTGCACAGTCTCACAGTCCCTGCCATAACAAAAACTTACAACAGGTTGGTTAAACAGATGTTAAGAGTCACTTTGGGTCTGGCATTGATGTGTTAGAATATCCCTACTTTCTGGGCTGAATATTGGTGTTACTTTTTCTTGTTCTATTTTCTGAGTTAAGTGTCACTAGCTCAGAGTGATCGCAAGCGAGGTGGTGCATTATCAACTGAGCTAACCAGCTAGGCATAACTCGCACACTCTAAGCTGTGCAAGCTGTGGCTGGCACATAAACAAGATCTTGATAGTTAAAAGATTTTATAATAACCATGATCATACGTTTTGAATCATTTTGCAATTTATTCTTTTAATATTTTTTTATCAAAATTTCTGTAATCTTGAGCTTATGTATAATATTCAGACCAGAAAGATAGATAATTTTTTGCAGCACTTAATCAGAGGTGTTTGTGAGCTTAAGTGTTTATGCAGTAGAGAATTATTGAAGCATCTTACAGTGGTATGTGTATAACGATGGTTGAATAATCAACAAACATATTGCTCCTGAGAGAATTGTTAGTTATTCAGATCATCGTTACCTTAAAGGAAAGGCTTTATGGAACAACAATCATGCTAGTAATTGTGGAAATTCAATTCAAACAAATATATGCAAGCTTTTAGGATTTAGATTTCTTGATAAAACTGATATGGGAAAACCCTTTAATGTTAAAGCTGCACTCTCACAGATATACCATTTTTTTAGTTTTTGTCTTGGAAAGCGTAAATATCTGCAAGCCAATGAAAAAAGATTGCTGACAAAAGATCAGATTTTTATATTTCTGTTCAAAAATTAATTTATGGCTTAAATTGTTTGCATAAAACATCAATTTTTTAATTATGCCCCCGAAGGTGGGCATATTAAAATCGCACCGTCCGTCCGTCCGTCCGTCCGGCTCTGTAACTTTCCCTTGTATGGACAGATTTTAAAATAACTTGCCACATGTGTTCCACATACCAAGACGACGTGTGTCGTGCAAGACTTGTGTCCCTACCTCAAAGGTCAAGGTCACACTTAGTGTTTATTCACAATGGAGTGCTGCATATAAGGACATAGAGTATAGGTTGTCGTGTCCGGGCTGTAACTTTCTCTTGTATGGACAGATTTTAAAATAACTTGCCACATGTGTTCCACATACCAAGACGACGTGTCGCGTGCAAGACCCGTGTCCCTACCTCAAAGGTCAAGGTCACACTTAGTGTTTATTTACAATGGAGTGCTGCATATAAGGACATAGAGTATAGGTTGTCGTGTCCGGGCTGTAACTTTCCCTTGTATGGACAGATTTTAAAATAACTTGCCAAATGTGTTCCACATACCAAGACGACGTGTCGCGTGCAAAACCGGTGTCCCTACCTCAAAGGTCAAGGTCACACTTAGTGTTTATTCACAATGGAGTGCTGCATATAAGGACATAGAGTATAGGTTGTCGTGTCCGGGCTGTAACTTTCCCTTGTATGGACAGATTTTAAAATAACTTGCCACATGTGTACCACATACCAAGACGACGTGTCGTGTGCAAGACCCGTGTCCCTACCTCAAAGGTCAAGGTCACACTTAGTGTTTATTCACAATGGAGTGCTGCATATAAGGACATAGAGTATAGGTTGTCGTGTCCGGGCTGTATCTTTCTCTTGTATGGACAGATTTTAAAATAACTTGCCACATGTGTTCCACATACCAAGACGACGTGTTGCGTGCAAGACCCGTGTCCCTACCTCAAAGGTCAAGGTCACACTTAGTGTTTATTTACAATGGAGTGCTGCATATAAGGACATAGAGTATAGGTTGTCGTGTCCGGGCTGTAACTTTCCCTTGTATGGACAGATTTTAAAATAACTTGTCAAATGTGTTCCACATACCAAGACGACGTGTCGCGTGCAAAACCGGTGTCCCTACCTCAAAGGTCAAGGTCACACTTAGAGTTTATTTGCAATGGAGTGCTGCATATAACGACATAGAGTATAGGTTGTCGTGTCCGGGCTGTAACTTTCCCTTGTATGGACAGATTTTAAAATAACTTGCCACATGTGTTCCACATACCAAGACGACGTGTCGCCTGCAAGACCCGTGTCCCTACCTCAAAGGTCAAGGTCACACTTAGTGTTTATTCACAATGGAGTGCTGCATATAAGGACATAGAGTATAGGTTGTCGTGTCCGGGCTGTAACTTTCCCTTGTATGGACAGATTTTAAAATAACTTGCCAAATGTGTTCCACATACCAAGACGACGTGTGGCATGCAAAACCCGTGTCCCTACCTCAAAGGTCAAGGTCACACATAGTGTTTATTCACAATGGAGTGCTGCATATAAGGACATAGAGTATAGGTTGTCGTGTCCGGGCTGTAACTTTCCCTTGTATGGACAGATTTTAAAAAAACTTGACACATGTGTTTCACATACCAAGACGACGTGTCGCGTGCAAGACCCGTGTCCCTACCTCAAAGGTCAAGGTCACACTTAGTGTTTATTCACAATGGAGTGCTGCATATAAGGACATAGAGTATAGGTTGTGGTGTCAGGGCTGTTACTTTCCTTTGTATGGACAGATTTTAAAATCGCTTGCTACATGTGTTCCACATACGAAGACAACGTGTCGTGTGCAAGACCCATGTCCCTACCTCTTAGGTGAAAGATACACTAAGTGTTTATTCACAAGGGAATTCTGAATATAAGGACATAACAGTGTAGGTTGTCAAGTATGGGTGGTATTTTTTATGTTCAGAGGCAATTTAAAATAACTTGCCATATATATTTGACACGTAAAGGCAAGATCAACTTTTCATGTACTGACCCTGTTCGTAGGCCAATGTCACATTGGGGGGCATTCGTCACATACTGTGACAGCTCTTGTTTAAATATAAAAATCTGCGATCTAATATTTTGTCAGCAGTCTTATATAACTGGTTTCCATGGATTTTCGTTTCAAGTCAAAAAATAAAAAAAGGTGTCAAAACGTTAAATCTGTGAGAGTGCAGCTTTAAGGTGAAATGTTAAAGTCCCTTCCTTCAAGGTATGATGAACCAATTAGGCTGACATGATGCCTTGGCTTTGTTTGACTTATTTTAATTAATTATATATCATTTGATATAATGGTTATTAGAAAAATCAGTTATACAAGACTATTACTTGATGAAAGTTACCATTGCCTGCTGTTTGATGCCCATATAAGCTATGTTTGTTATAGGTTTTGTTCAAATTTGATTGTCAATTGTTTTGCATTTTTCAACAGCATTTTATTATAATTAACAAATTATATCATCATTATGGAAATAACAAAATGTCTTAATAATTCTGTAGCCATCATGTTTTATCATTAATTCTTCACATTGGTTATACCCTCCTTTCTAAGAAGAGGGTGTATATTGCTTTGCACACGTTGGTCCGTTGGTTTGTCAGTCGTTCAGTCTGTACCAAGGCTTGTCAGAGTGATAACTCGACAATGCCTGGAACTATGGTAATCAAACTTGACCTGGAGGTTTTGGTGTGACCAGTAGACAACCTTTGTCATTGGGTCATCAGCTCAAGGCTACAGTGACCTTAAATGCGAAAAAGCCTAGTGATATCTTGACAATGCCTGCACACATGTATATGGCCTCCAAACTTAACATAAAGGTCATAAGGTCAAATGTGATAGTGACCTTGTATGCAAACGTCTGAGTGATTACTTGACCATTCTTGCACAAATGACCTTCAAAATTGACATGAAGGTTGTGGGTGTGATCAGTAGATGACCCCTATTTATTTTGGGGTCAAAGGTCACAGTCATAATGATCCTGAGAGCAAAAATCTTCTTCGAGTGGTAACTTGACAATGCCTGCAAAGACAGTCCTCAAACTTGAAATGGAGGTAGGGCATAACCATTAGATGACCTTTATTGATTTTGAGGCCATAAGGTCCATAAGGTCAAGGTGATGTAGACTATGAACGTAAAAGTCTGTGTATTAGCTTGACAATGGTTGCACTCACCATCCTCAAACTTGAAGTGGAGGTTGGGAGTGACCAGAAGATGACCCGTTTTGATTTTGATGTCAGATCAGCTGGCATTTTGGTCCCTGCATATTTTATTCAAATGTTAAAATACATGGCGCTTATGTGTGCATAACGTTAAACAAACATCTCTTGTTTTTCCATCTACATTCTCTATGCTTGTGTGCAGTCATGCTATATAAATACACAGAGATGATAAAGTGTAACCCACAAAAGCCTGTCCTGCCGCCTGCAGGCAAGGAGTGTGTAGATTGTCATGTAAGCCGGCTATTCTGTGATCGTTGCAGCTCCACGGGCAGTTACTGGGCTCTGGGGTTCGTCTGACAAGTGTCTCGTCACAGGATTCTGGGTTTACATCACAAGACACGCTCTTCCTGCGCCCCACAACCCCATCCTCCCTTAGTCTCCACACGCAGGTACGGGAACACTGTTGTCAGGATCTTGTCATGGTGATGTGGTGTTATCATGGTAATGTAGTGTTGTTATGGTGGTGTAGTGCACTAAAATTGTCCAGTGATACCAGGGTGTACCAGGGTGTAATGGGGCTGTTGTATACCTTGCTAGATTCATGTGTAGGCTGTTGTTGTTTTCATACTGATGCATTAGGACTCTCCCAATACAGGTAGGTGTTATTGTCATGGTTGATTAGTACTTCATACAGGGAATGTAGATGCTCAAGTAGGGCGGTATTTATGTCTGATTACACACCTGAGTGGTGTTTTGCACCTTGACTCTCTTCTCTGTGATTCAGTGCCATTTATTTTTACTTGTTCTGTAGTTGGATCAGTTTTAGTAATTGTGTAGGTGATAGTAGTCAGAAATATGCCACTCTGGCTTTATGCACAAACCATAATACTTTGTAAAAATAAACAGGGAAAAGTATTGTGCTGAACTCTACAGCTATGAATGTTGATAAGGTAGTTTGGATGCTTGTTTACTGAACTGAATGCTTAAATCATAAAGCATGTTAAAGGCACATCAGCTATAACTTTAATATAATCAAATAAAAAAAATATATCTGAACATTGTGATATGCTGTAACATTAAATTAGTTTCATAAAAATATTTACAAAAGAAAAATCATGAAAAGCGTTGCTATGGCAGCTTGGATGGAACTGCAGGAGCCCTTTCAGTGAGCAGGTGGAGACTATAACCTCCACACCACAGTGAGGGATCACAGTACATGGGGGTTATGAAACATATAAATACAATTTGTAATTTTGGCAGATGCGGTAAACATTGCATAGAAAGTTGTTTACATTCAAATATTTATGTCTACATGAACAAAAACATACCCTTCAAAAACATAGCCTTTCCTGCTTTCTTCACTATAAGTCAGAAGTCTAATAGGAAGTGTGCAGGAGGCCTAAGGCAACTAATAATTTATTTCTTTATCCAGAAATATATAGACAAACATGCATGTGAAAATAGAGTATGTGCCTTTAAAACTTTTCATGGATGATAGATAATTATACTGCTCCTTTGCATGTAATCCAATACACATATATCCAGATCATTGCTTACATGTAGACTGTTGTCATATGTGAAGTTACCCATTTGGAACGTTTTGCTTTTTGATTACTTACATACTTTTGCATAACTTTTATATAACTAATACTGCTAAAATAAAATTTCTGATGTAACTAATATCTCTAAAGCATTGATTTATAAATAGACTGAAAAATAACTAATTGTTCAACTTGAATAAATGTAATATAATTAAGTAAGTAATCTTTATGATTTTAGCAGCCTGCCGAAACTAGTCAGGACGGTGATACTCCGGAGATTGGGTCAACGCCGTCCACCCCTTCTGAGAGCTACCCTAACACGCCCTCAGCGATGTCAACATGGACTAACTGGCCGAACCTGCCTGTGGGGTCAGGGAAGACTGAGCAGGGTCGCCCACACACTATATCGTCTGCGTATGAGAAGTCCCATTACTCCCGGCCAGCACTGTCTTCACAGCTTTTCCAGCCCCCTGGATCACTGGATGGTAAATGATTTTTCGTTTTGTAAAGATGGTTTAAAGTGCAGATATGCATTGTGAAAACTCAGGTGTGTCACTGTTTGGTATGTTTGAACTCATGTAAGAGGATTTGGAACTGTTTATCGGCGCCTTACTTCCAGCTGTCCACCTAGATGTTACGTTTTTCAAGAAATTTAAAAGGTATAATAGATGAATGTCTCTCAGTCTCAGAAACAGAGATCCTAAAGCTAGAGCAACCTCATGGCATTATGTCTGTGCCCTTCTTGCCATACGCCTAGAATTTACATGGGTAGCATTGTATATAATAATACACAACATCACCCATACTCCTATTTAAGGTATAGATGGTAGTCAACCTGCCCCAGAGGCGGGGGCCATCAAGCGAGATCGGCCCCACAGTGTGATGTCTGTGCCCTACTCCAGGCCTTCCGCCCAGATCAACAAGATGCAGCCCGTACTTCCTCCCCTCGGACCTAAACCAAAGTCCCGGGCTGTGGCTCCACCCAAAGTGCCACCCATAGGTTGGACTCAGATACTAGTTCTAAGATAATACTTGAATAAATTAAGGCCTCACTTTATTTTCAGAGTATGGAATATGGTCTAGAAAATGTGAAACATTGAAAACCCCACAAAGGAGTAAATTAGTAATAGTTTATAGGGCAGTATGGATAAAAACAATATATAAGGCAGTCTGTGATAAAAAAACACAATATAAAGCAGTCTTTCTGATATTTAAGTCATTGATAATTTAACTTAATCATTTATATAAGAAGAAATTTCTTAATTTGTAATGTTAACTTGAAGAATATGTAATATTTAAGACAATTCAATACTCATTTGCCATTATAATATAATGACACATTATTGGCAGTACAAGTAAATGTATCCATCTGCAGGTGAGCAGCCAGTGTATGCCAATCTGAGTGAGATATCTCCCCAGGGTACTAGCGTGGACTTGGATAAGACACCAACATCCCTGGATCCTCCCAGCATGGACAGTAAACCACTCGTGGTATGCAATAGGCACCTATATAACACATTTATGTGGATTTAAGACTAGACAGCACTGACATAACCAATCAAAGCGGCCACTTGCTTGCTCTTTTATGCAAGAACTTTCAGTTAAATCAGTCTGTATGGCAGATGATCTCGGGTATGTAAGTTATCACATTGTTGCAGGGTTATAGTGTTCTGTCTGTCGGTAAATTGAAAGTGTTTTAGGATGAAGTTTTGCACTAGACTAAACAACAAACTAGGTTAACAATATAGTATCAAGTTTCATAGTTAGGTGCCTTTATCAGTATACTCTTGCCAAACAATGCATTTACTGAAATCATTACACATATACACTAATATATATTCCCCTTTTTGAATACTGAAATAGCATGCTGTTACTTTCAATTTTGTATTAACCTTTGTTTGTTGTTTTTGACTGCATGTGAACTTTCTGCTTATTTAACTGTAACAGGCCATTTTCGCAGAGTGAATTTTTGGCTTTTTGATGCAGCTTGTCAATTTTACTTAAAAAATAACATTATATATATATATATATATATTATTCATATCTATTGCTTTACCACAGTTTTGAAAGTTTTTTGTGCACTGGTAAAAGTCAAGTACTTTTCCATCCTTAAATCTGCTCTAAGTTCACATGCATACAATGTTCAACCTGGTTTCATTCTAAAACATAGAGAGACACCTTTTTCTCCCACCTCTGATAAGTTGATCCGAAAATTTAACCATGCTAGAAATTCTTATCTTGCCCATGGGCAAAGATTAAACAAGTACCCGTATGGAACTCCTTTTTAATGGTCATCACATTGTAATTACCTCCCGTTTTGAAGACTGTCATCTGTAGCATCGTAGAAACCTTGTCTTGTGGATATATATTTAGAATGCTAATTAATTATTTCTCGCTTCAAATGTCGCCATTAAAAAGATTTCACGCACCTTTCAAGAAATAATGCAGCACTCTCCTCAGAACTATTTAAAGACCGATTTGACCATTAACATAATCTGAATCACTGCCCATATATCCATGACAACCACAAATTATCACATATCCATACACATTTATTTTCACTATGCACAAAAAAGTTACAGCAAAAATACATTTTTACTTAATTTTGTTTAACTGAGGTGGGAGTTAAAGCATCTACCAATGCTGCTCGTGTGAGATAGGTTCATCCTTACCCTCCCGAACAGTGTTTTGTGGAAACTCAGTAAACTTCGTTTCCGCAAAAGATCCTAGGCTCGGGTGGGGATGAACCTATCTTACACTCTCAGCCATGGAAGATACTTAAAATCTTCTGATATTGAGTTATATCAATTGGGACACTTGTGCTTATTACAGATCTAGCATAGCTTTTAGCATAAAAGCGAGAGCAATAGTGGGCTTATTATATACTTGTCCGCCTTCGACTGAAAAGGTTTTCTATTCAAACTGAACGAGTTCTAGCTCCATATATGTGTATAAACTTGATTAGAGTTTGACATTTGTCGTATGGTGCATGAACGAAACCAGGCGCAAACATTGTCATAAGTGTTTTGTCTCAAATGTGTTTGAAGCCTACTGGTCATGTATGTTGTGGGTGTTTGAGAGATGACCATTCTCTGACCTCTGTTGTTTGCTTTCCTCCTCTGGACATGCAGTTTGCCGAAATCGATCTTACCGAGGCAATACGCGACCTTGACAATTACACGGCTGCGCTGCATGGCGACTTCACTCCCGGCGATCGGAAATCAAAGGCAAGGATATGTAAACTCGTGCATATTTGCTGGCATATTTATCCAAGTGCATTATTTGAAAAATTGTACAATTGTTTTAAAAGTTGCTCATATTGTAAATGTGTTGTTTGAAATTGTTGTAAGGTGATCATGTTGGGGCTGTGGTAATTTTGTTGTGGCTTGGGAAATTTATAATTACTAAGATTTTGGAAGGATTTTCATGTTCCGATTATTGTTGATTCAACACATAGTATTGCTAGTGTCGTTGTATCCATGTCATGAGTGTTGTATGGGAATGTTGTCAACAGAAATGGTGGAAGGTTTTCCTGTATAGCTCAGTACAATAAATATTACATTAAAATGGTGTTTATTCTAACCTATTCCAAGCTTTGTTAAGGGTGATGGGACAAACGGTCCTTATATAATCTCTATTGAGAATCTGGATTGTCTGCCTGGTGTGGTATTTGGAGAGTTACAAAAGTATGTAGGTAATATTAATGAGAGCTAAAAATTAAGGTTATGCTTATAGTTGCCTGCACCTTGAATCATTTCTTTAATAGAGCATGAATAACAAACTGCTAGTGCTTGAGATAACAACTTCTTCAACATAATTTCAACAGTTACTGTTTATAATTTATGAACAAAAACTGGAATGCTACATTTGAATCATCAATTTTGCTTTACATGGAATTGCAGAGCTATTGGAGAGCTATTGGTCTGAGGTTTGCTGAGGGCTATTCTATTTAAACATATAACCCACAGAGGGGGGAGGCAGTTTTAAAATATACCACCCCCCTACAGAAGTGAATTTACCCTTTTGGGGTCCAAATTAACGAAAAAGACACACACCTATATAATAGTTAAATAATTGCCCTCCCTCGTGGGTTATATGTTTTACTGGAATAGCCCTGATAGCGTTTATTATGAAATGAAAGGATTTCTTAGCCATTTTTATTTAAGATGTATTGGCTACATGTAAACTTAGTGTTGGCTATAATTTTATACTTTTTAAGATATTTTATTCATTTGGAATTTGATTAGAATGTTCACAAGCACAAAACATTTAATTTAAGTTATAACAAGTGTGTGAAGCACAGCCATGGATAATTTCATTTTAATGCCATGGGATATTGATTGTAGGCAATGGTATGCAAGCCATGGAGGTAGTATGCAATCCATCTGTTTTATTGTGTAACATTGTATTCATTTCCCTTTACTGTAGATGGAGCAGAACACCCTGGAGTTAGCGGCAGCCATCAAAGAGCTAGAGGCGAGCACCGCTGCCCTGGAGAAGGACACGCAAGCCAGCCAGTCCTCCCTCCACACACAGGCCAGCTCATCCAGTGGGTACGGGACGATGAACAGTACACCGGCAACATCTGAGGACCCACTGGCTAGTGGAGGTATGTATAGTTGTGTGTAACCTGTAATGTTTGTGGTGTGTAACCTTATATTTAGTCCTCCCTTCACACGCAGGCCAGCTCATCCAACTGATACAGGACAAATAACAGCAAAACTGCCACGCTGGAGGACCCCCTGGCTAGTGGTGTGTGTGAAGTGTGACCTTTGTTTTGGTTGTGTGTATCATTGTTATTAGCCAGTTCTCCATTAACACACTAGCCAGCTCTGCCAGTGGCTATGGGATATGAATGGGACACCCACCAAGTCCGAGAATTAATTGACTTGTGGACGTACGGTGGTGTGAAACGTTCAATGCGTTGTTTTCCATCATTGTATATTGTGGAAAAATCTGGTTGATAGTGAAGATATCACAGCTAGCTCATCTGGCGGGTAAAGGATGATGAATATACTTGTTCATGGAGGTACATGTGTGTGTTGTACTGGGAAGTCTTTATATAAGTGGTGTTTATGTTGTTTTTGTGGGAAATGCAAGAAGGTATAAAGAGATTTGTCAAAAATTAGAGAATGAACAGCACTAAGGCCTAGTGGATCCCCCGACTTGTCAACATAGAAAATAGATTAGATATTGTCATACCATCTGCGTCATCGTCAGAAATCTTCAATACACTAAGAATGAATGGTCCATCGGCAATGAAGTTGGTGATTGTCTTCTCAGAGAGTAGTGGAATACTGTAGAGATACCTATGTATATCTATCAACATAATAAGTTCTTATGATATTTGTTGCTAGTCATTTCCCTATATTTTCTACCTGGTTTTTGTATTTTTGTAATGTCTAGTAATTAGTGAACTTAACAGTGTGATACTGATGTCAGATTGCATGCTGCCAGTATACCGTGCATTGCTATTGGATTCATCTAATTGAGAGACTTGTTGTTCACTTTATTTATTTGAGTATATAACTGTTTGATTTCATGCATGCTTTTAACCTTACGTTGCTTGAAGTCATGCACGGAATTATGATCATTAAATTCATGTTTTTGCCCCTCTAGTGAGAGTGGAGTTTATCAAGTAATGTTAAATTTTCTACTTTTCTACTTAACTGTCTTCAAGGCTTCACAATTCAGGAGCATACACAACTTCCAAAATAGCTCGTTTGACGGTTAATTCAGTCAGACCTGACTTTTGCAGTATGTGATAGGTTTTTAAAAGTGTATTTTACTTCCAGATCGAAAAAAACAACAACTACAAACACTTGCTAATATAATTTATTTTGTTTGTATGTAAGGTAAAACATGTGATATGTATCCGTCTACCACTGCGCAGTAATATTCATCAAGAAACATTTATGCCCATTAACTACAGATCGAGAGCTTCCAAGATCAAATCCAGTTGCCTGAGCATTTATTTTTTTCTAAGAGAAAAATCATTATATTCATGAAATTAATTGAAGGATTTAACTTATCGCCTTTATATGTTTTAAAGAAACCCATTTTTTAAATGGGCCTTTAATTTTCTTGATGACAGTTTCCCAAAATATGTTCTGCAAATTAGCCAGAGCATTATATGGTCAATAATTCCCTGCTTGATTATACATGTATATTTGACATTGCTGTGTTGTTCCTTCGTTGCATGGTCTTTCCTGCATTTCAACTTGCAGAATACCTCGACACAGGCCAGGCAGACTACGCCCGCGAGCAAAAGAAATACAACACTATCCCCCGAAATAGCCCCGTCATTAAGGCCGCTTTCCAGTTCAAGCGGCCTGCATCAACCATTATAGGCATGTTGTTTTACCCCTTTTGTTTTAGCTGCATGATGTAACGTAAAGTCTGTTCTTAATTATAATGCTTAATTTCAGTTTTTTCCAGAGTAAAGAATTACTTTAAGAGCTTAATATTCTTATAGTATTAAATAAAAAAGGGAATTAAGAAAAATATTTAAATTACCCTGTGATATTCATATCATAATGTACAAACATAAAATATATAGTTATGAATCTTAACTTGTTTTTGTATAACCCACATGGCTTTAAGTAAGCTTTTCTTATTAGTATTATTAGAGCTGCATTTTGCTATTGTAGATCTTAGATATTGCTTTTGTTAAGATTCCTAGATGATAGTTTTGTTTGGTTTATCAAGAGAATGCATGTAGAGCTTACTGGGAGGATTATACTATCTAACTTTTATTCTGTAAAAAAATATATCTTTTATCTTTGAAAACTACTCATTTGTTTGACTGATACATTAACTGCCTGAATATACTGTTTCATTTCTTTGTAATAACCCTTGTACAATATTGTAAGAAGAATAAAACAAAACTTCACATTTTGATATTTTCTAATTTATCTTGTTCAAAAAAGTATTGAAAACATTAACAGCCATGTACACATAGAATACATAACTCATATTTTCTGTTTAAAGGAATGCCAATGTCTGCCCAGCTGGCCCGGCGTAGCTCGATGAATGTCCCAAAGCCGCCGCCTCCAGTTCGTAGATCATCCTCGATCTCGACTGCATCCAACCCTGCAATATTACAGAAGTTTCGCAACTCCCCACCCCGCCAGTTAAACCAGTCTGCTGGCCCACCGCAGGTCAGCGCTAAGCCAATCCACCAAGGACAGGGGAATCACCGCAGAAGTCTTAGTGCTTGTGGCGGATCAGAGCCAGAGCATGCTTATGCAGAGCTTACTGAGATTCAAGCTAGCATCCAAGCTCGTCAGCAGCAGGTGCAGGGGGGTCAGATATATGCCCCAGGGCAGGTGCCTGGGCAGGTGCACCCTGGGATGGGGTATGGAGCCATGTCTGCCCCAGCTACCCCACAGTATGCTCAGCCAGTCAACCCTGTTCACCCTCAAACTACCACGAACAGTAATATAGTGAACAGTCTGAATGCTAGGTTTGCAGCCATGAACACAAACATGGCACCACAGCAGTCAAATAACAATAGTTCTAGTGGTAATAGTATCTCTATTCAGTCAAACTGTGTAGTAAGCAATCCACAGATGCAGAACTCTAAGTCAGCGTCAACAGCAGGGTTAGATTTACCCGATCTTCCACCACCGCCATCAGAAGATGAGCTGCGAGCGATGGATCAAATCTACAGTGTGCCAAACCAAAACTTACAACAGACTCAAGCATACAACACACAGAGTATGGCTCACACAAACAGTGTACAAATGAGGCAACCTCAAGCCCAGTATCAGCAGCCTCAGCCTGTTAATCCTGCGGGAACAGACGTTCGCACGTCCTTGATTTCTGAAATGAAGTCAGGAAATAAGTTTCGGAAAATGACTAACAGTGAGAGAGGATCAGAATGCTGATTTTTAATGTTGCCATAGAAACATTGCAATATATAATAGTCACTATCTTGCTGCTTTAATTGATTTGTTTTAAAATGATTTTAACTTTCATTTTAAGCTAACATTTTTCTTTCTTTTGGTAGTGATTAATTTTAACTTTCTATTTACAAGGATTTTTTTAAAATTCTGATCTTGTTTTTCTCAATATTGTAATGTGACTATCACACTTTTTAGCAACATAGTGATATTTTAATATTTAAAATATTTGAAACAAATCATCTCTGATATATGAATGAGCTGGGTGATATTTATATAGTGAGATGTGATATTGTTTAGAGTTACTCATAGTTAACTATCATACTTAAACTCTCTGTTTGAAAAAAGAAGACAAAATTGGTCATTATTTTGTTGAAATTTGAGTCTAAGACATTGGGATCATTTGGTTCTAGTGACATTACTGTGAATTGAATTCTTCAGAAATAAGACTTGTGAAAACAATATCATGTGACCCCTATCAGGCAGTTCTGGGTATTGTTGTTAAAGCAATGATTGTAAATACAACATGTATAATATATTTGTGCTCCTGGTGTTTAATACATTAGTTTTTGTAAAACTTTTGGCCGTACGCCCCATTTTTGAGTTCCAGTTTGTTCAGTTGTTTGGAAAGAAAGCCCTTACATTGTTATGGAGCTAAACATGGAATATGATATTGAATGTCTGGTTCAAACGAGATTATTAATGTTACAGTATCATCTCTAACAGAATATTTATCTTGTCTGTAAAGAGAACAAATCAGGGTATTGTCGTTGCCTTGGTGTTGTCCGTGTTGTTGTCCAATGACATCTACCTTGTCCATTACTAAGGGAACATTCAAGATAATCACATGAAACTTACAGATTGCATATGTGAAGCAAGCCCCGTTACTCCGACTTTATTTATTGTTGAGATATTATTCCTCTTGACGAACTGAAAACAGACGAGCGTTGGAACAAGCTTGTGGTGCTCTTGTAGTGTTTCTCTCGAGCAGTGAACATTACTTGTGCACGTGAAGTGGTATTATCATAAAATAGCCAAGTACTAACTTTATCGGAAATATCTTTTTGGTTTGTGATCTCTTGAAACAAGTGATAAGTTCTCTCATTTAAACAGAATCTCAAATTTTGTATGACCATAATACTATATTATTCAAGCTTAAAATTATACGGAAATTATCATCATACGATTGTGTGAGTCCATTTTTTGCATAATGACAGACATTGTGGCACGATTTTGTTGTTTAAAATTTTACTGTTTTAAATTTTTACTTTGAGTGAAATATTGTTTGAAAATACCATATATATTTTTCATACCGCATCTTTTTGGACATTTGGCATAGATTCACCATATCAGCATATATATTTTGGGCATATCTTTTTTTTAAATGGCAAACATTAAACTTTGCTTTTTGCTTAAATTTCAGAATATTTAAATAACAACATTTAAAAATACACAATTAAATCACTGGCTCAGCATCTTATTTCACAATTTCAAAACTATTCAATCGTTAAAAACAATAATCACATTTAAACTATTTTATAGAAAAGATTTACATAATTATTTATTTAAGAATTATGATTGACAGAAAAGGTAGTTTACTGGTAAGTTTAAGTCAGACAGAAATGATTCATCAAATAATATTCTAGTCCTTGTTTGAATATATTTAACCTATATGCCATTATTCCCCTTTGTCAACTTTTAAACCATTAACTGGTACAGGAATCTAATTTTCAGATAGTTTTTTAAGAAAAAATGACAATTTAGGTTATTTCATGGGATTTTCACAATGATTGACAGATGATAGGAGGTGATGAAGGAGTTCTGCCCATTCTACAGACATTGTGGAAATGAACTTTTCTCATTATGCTGATCGTAGCTATGTATGTGTTGAATGTTCTAGCATTTAAAAGTTCAAAGAATAGTTCATTAAGTATTAAGTAAGTTAAATACTGAATGTATAAAAACCACACAACTATTTGATAATACGACAAAGAAATAATCTTATTCTAATGGTACTTGTAGAATTGTTAAAAATAATGTTACCTTAAATGTAGTCTTTCATTTTTCTTTCAACAAAGTTGATTTGTTTTAAGAAATCCTTGTTATATGTGTAGTTTGGTTAGCTGGTGCAAATTGTGCAATGCCCATAAACATCCTCCTATAATCATTGTACGCACAGGCCCCCATCTCATCAACGAATGTATCATGCATTCAGTGTTTCTGATTGATATTTCTATTTAGTAATTATATCTATTTCACAAAGAATAGTTTGATTAGTTGGTTCAAACAAAGTTGATATTGCACATAAAATGTTCTTAATAATCTCTAAACAAGTACAGCATCCAGTGAAGTAATAATTTGGAAGGTAACAACAACGAAGTTAACAATGTGGTTAACTCTAATAATGGTCTAAACAATCGGCCAAACATTGAACTGAAAATCTTAATCTTACCATAGTTAGTTGTACACTCGTTAATGAGGTGGTCCTACAGTCACCTGTCCATGCATCTTTCATTGCAATAACACATTCACCCATCTTTGGCTAGTTTTGCTGCATAATTTAATACACAGGCACAGGGGATTTGTTATCACTTGACAGAGAGAATTATAGTCACTATTGTTTACATGAATTGAAATCCATAGGTATGAATGAATTATATTGATAAAAAAGGTATTGAGGAGCATGTACTTTATATAAATGTGTGCGCCATTGGTTACAATGTTAAATGTAGATACCTGTTGACCCATATAATGGTGGTATCATTGGAAAGGGTGGTTACATTGCTTACTGGGAATTGATATGAAAACTTAGTGACTGCAAAAACAACATTTAAGATAATGTTATGGCAGTTTGTTTTTGGTTCTTTATTGCAGCTGAAATCGGATATGAAATGTTTTTTCAATTTTTTTTAGGTAAAAAATGCTTGTTTGCAATATTTTATACGGCTGCAATATTAACATGTTCTTCACATATCCCTACACAATAAACCCTTTTCAATGGTACCACAATAATGGGGTCAGCTGGCATAAACAAATTCACATTATTGCACATCCGATACTTATTTTGCTTCTTTTTGTGGAAAAATGTCCTGACAAAGATGTTGCCAAATGTATTTGCAAGGGAACCTCTCTATTATATATTAACGATTTGAAAAGATGGTTTAAAGTATATATGCAAAATAAATGAGATTGTACATGAGTATAGATCCGGGATGATAAGGTTCAGGATTGATCTTGAAATCAGGACAGAGCTTTCAAACTCAATATTTCATACAGTTGTAAAGTTGTTGTTTTTTGCTGGACAATTGTATACAAAATGGTAGGAGGTACTTTGATATGGAAGTTAACACTTTGGGAAACCATGGTTACAAGTGTTACAGGTGTCTGAGCACCTTTTCCCTGTGAATGACCAGAGTCCCTCATAACAAAGTTAAATGCTTAATATGCTTAATATCTTATGGACTGGTATACTTGGTCTGTTATCATCTCTGGCACATGTACATGTACCTGTACGCATTTTCCCCATTATAGACCTGCTGTCCCCACCCAAAGTTATGTGTGCATATTCATTGATGAAATGAGTCAGTCTGTCAGTCAATTGTGTGTTTGACATGTATCTTGTCAGAGGAACTACATATAATTCAGTTCTGAAGTCATCTGTATTTATAATAAACATGCTTTAATAACAACTGTATTACAAGACCCTTGCGGAGGGCAATCATTGTAAATAAACACGAAATGGAAGAACTGTCTTGTCATCACTTAGTGCAAATGTGTACTTGTGTAGCTGGTAGGTTCCAAAAAATAAAGTCAAGGTATTATCACAGTCTCGATGTCATTGTCGACAATGATGCAAACACAGTAACGCTGACCATTATACCAAAACAACGGTTATGGAACTCCATACACGGTGCGAATGTGTGTTTGTGTTAAGCAAGGCCCACAACTCGAGCATTTACTTGTTACCGTTGCATGTATTGTGTAAGGAATTATATCTCCTGCTCTTTCTGAATGTTGACTGCCGACCAAGTTCATGCGAACGTTATATGGCCACTATTTCCGCCGCAGTAATATGTATACTTATTGTATCAGCTCAGGGCATTAATGTAAGCTGATAATACAAAAACGGTCATGGTTACTAAGATTCAAATCTGAAGATGTACATACATTGAAGTATGTCAGAGTAGAATGGGTGACTCGATTTTCATCGGTGTTTTTCAATAAGAGGAGGCAAGGTTCAAACCCATGAATCGTTATTGTGACGTTTACCATGACTCGGCAGGATTTAGATATTGACCTTGCATATCTAATCATCTTTCTCCTCATTTTGAGGGGTTGAACATAACACATTAACACACTTCATACAATTTATTAAATAGATGTAAGCGCTTATGGACCAGTTTTAATAAAGATGTAATTCGTCAAATTATCTTAAACGAAATGGGTTTTTTTCTTGATATTTTTTCGTTGAAAACACGGTTAGTAATAAAAACGCATTCTTACCCCACAAATAACATTTACCACAATTAATAATATTGTTTTAATATTCCAAAAAGGATTGAGAACTGTCGAAAACAATTGTTCTTATGAATGATACCGAGTTTAATTTGAAAGAAATATGCATACAACACGGTATTTCTACCTAATGGGACTATAGTAGATCACAGTAAATCTTTAAGCATTCACTAATCATTTAATATCTTGCGTTTTCTTTTATTAAATACAGGGTTATATCCTTGTTATCAGTAATATTTTTTTTCCATAAATGCATTATTTAGTTAAAGGTTGTCAGCCAAAATTGATGTTTGTTATACATGTATATGTATTGATTTTGAATAAGAGTGTCAATTTAACGTGTTGCAAACCGTGATGTTCCTTCGGTAAATTCAGGATTATTAAAGTAACGACGATGGTTCTTTATCAAAGCATGGCCCTGGAGCAGGTTCGAAGTTAAATATAAATACTCGAGGATGGTAAAGTTAAGGATTACTCCTGAAGTCCCTGATACCAGCAGGCCACAATTTCTCGAAACATCTTAAGCTAAACAGGCTTCAGTAGCTTATTTCAATCAGCCAAAATAGATACTTCAATTGAATTTTGATGAATGAAAGATGGTTTATTGTGATCATCTTAAAGATAATTCATTTTCAAAGTATAAAATCTCTTAAACAAGTAAATATTATACAAATTATTGAAAAAATAAATAATTGTGAGCGTAGCTTAATCCTGTTATAAAGGACTTAAGAAGTTTCGAGAAATTGGGGCCAGATTGAGAGCTTACATTTTCAGACTAACAGTATAGACTTATACGGGTAGATCATACAGTGTTATTCATTCAGGTTCGCGTTTCGGGTTTTCAGAACATTGTACACACTAAAACCATAGGAACGCAAATGTTTGTCTCTTTCGGGAAAACAAAAAGTTCGATGTCTTACCAGTACCTCCAGAAAAAATAGCAAAATGATGCTTTGCAACCATTTGGAGAGCTCTTCGATACAATTGAAAATATATCCAAATCATCTCAATTAAAGAGCTTTCTGTTGAATTCAGTTGAAGTAAGTAGACTTTGCGTTCCATATAGATATTCATTATAGAAAGACGGGTTTCACAATTTCTGGCCAATGATTTTGTAGCAACGGAGCTGATGCAGGATTTGCCGTTTGAGGGACGCAACTTGAGGTCATAACTTGAGCTGTGCGCCCCATATCCCGGAACCGAAATGTTAAACGTGGTTCTCCCCAAAGTCTAATTTTGACTTTTGTTTGTCTAAAACGTTTGATTTCTGTGTATTCTATGCAAATGTTTTCTACCTCACTTGATTCGCTAAAGTATCAAGTTTAAGTTTCAGACCAAAACTAGTACAAGGCATAGTCAGAATGTAGCATTTCGATAATAAACGCTTAATTCGAGACCATAGAGATATAGAGTAATAATTTGTTTTGTTCTGTCACCAGGGACCAAGATGAAGAATCGAGCCGTACTTCTCACGAATATAATGGAGCAATTGCTCTCAAATTTGAAACGAAAAATGTTCATTTTAGGAGATAATCTTTAAGTATAATTACAAATTTACTGTGCTGGAAAGCGCTTTATTAAAAACAAATCGGTATGTGTTTTTTGTTGCTGTTAATGCACTTATTTTCCCTCGAAATTGACCTCGCATGCACTGTTATGGCTCGATTCCCCATCGCGAGGGAGAGCAAAATGCATCAACTTTCAATAAACAGTGATCAGTAAGATAAACTTGATACACATAAATATAGTGATAAGATATACTCCAAAGGTCGACCGCGAAGTTGTTTTCAAGAGTCCTTGAAGTACTTTTCGATGAAACACTGTTATCACGGATTTCCTGTAAAAACTTCACATCTAGAACAACTGGAGGTTAATTAATTACTGCTGTTTATTGGGTACAACTTGCAGCATTGACTGAACAAATCAAAATACATCAAATCAAATCAACATGTCTGATAATATTTAAAAATGAATCAGTCCCATTTTCAAATCAAATACATACATTTTCAAACCAATTAGACTGAAACAAAATAATCAAGTGAACATAGCAATAATGTAAAAGCAGCTTTTTTAATAGCACTTTCTTTTGGAATTTAAGTATCTAAAGGGAAGCATGGTATGTTTTAGTAAAGCCAAGTATTTGTAAGACAACAACAGCAACACCGCCGATTTCAAAAAGCATATCTAGTTTCTTTAGCAATTCCGTCGCCCATTCTGGGTCTTTGTCTTTGGGATTGCGCGCCTGGCAGAGGCCGGCACAAATTCTTGGGCCACTGCAACATTCTTTGTCAGGGCAGACCGACTTTATCTCACAATCAGGGCAGATCTGCATCGGCTGTGTCTCACAGCGTGGTTCATCGCCCACCGGGCATTGCCTGCTGACAAGAATAATGCAACAACAGGGCAGAGGACAAGTCCAGGTGCACCATTCCGAGCAGCAGCGGTCCTTGGCCTTATCACAGTCCAAAATGCATGGCTTGTACTTCTGTTTGCAGAAAGAAATCCTGAAACCGTTTTTAAATACCTTAACGATATACCAGATGAAGAGAAATACAGCGTCTTCTACGTTGACGGTACAGTAGTAGCTTGACGCGGCAATCACGATGATCTGAGGTATGTCTTCCACAACCATCGCAGCGACCGTTTCAACCCATCCATGTAGAAGTTGAAATCCGCGGAACACGTGGATGCCGGTGATCTCTTTTTCCGATTGGTTAAGGCTTCTGTCCTGGGGCACAGTGTCTGTTTGATCGTTATTCTGAGGCAAGCCTCCTTGCGATGCGCTGACGTCTTTATCATTCGGTCCGTTTTTCGTCTGATGGTAATCAAGAAGCGTTTCGCCAATGGTGTTGATAATTTGGAAAAGAGCAAACACGGTGGCAATTCCACAGAAAATGCCGTAAATCGTCGGTAAAAAGGGGGCCTTTGGACTGCATTCGATAGCTTCTACCTTTCCTTTCTTACCAAAGTACCCAAACATGGCGGGTAGATCAACTGTGCCCATCCAGTCAAAATACTTCAACCAGTTGAGAGTTTCGTTAAAGATAAGGACTGCTACTGTCACAAGCCTCCTGATGATGATGGAAACCATCGATGGCATGTATCCTAGTAAGAACGAATGAATCATGTGCACGGATATCAGTATTATATCATTATGTTTTCATGATATAAACGTTTAATAGTCTACATATGTCATTTATCCATAATATAAATGTTTAATAGTCTACATATGTCATTATTAAATTTAGTCATAGACGAGCTCCGTTAAGCAGGAACACCATGGTTGATAAATTGTAGCAAACATATCACATTATAAAACTTTGTTTCTACTCATTAACAGGCACGTGTATGTTCTTACCATCATATTGCGACTCTTCGTCCTTCATAACGCCTTGTATATGTGGTGCATGGTTATATCCTGGCGCCATCGGGCCTTGTGGGACCAATTGACCTGGTACGCTTTGACCGTGGTACACGTTGCCTGATTCATCATATACGTGGGGCACGTTACCCTGAGGGGCGGCGTGCCCTGGTATATCATATCCGTGTGAGACCTTGTCGTGTGGGGCTAAGTGTCCGGGTGCATTCAAGTCTTGTTGTTGGTGCCCAGGAGAAATCGGTCCTAGAGACAATAAGGGAAATACCTTTGAAATACAAGTATGATATATTTTAGGCCACGCCGTAGAACCTAAAGAAAAAAAATCATTCATTATCCACAACAGGTCGTGCTCTATGACTAGTATTTTGCGGATACTATATAAAACCACACCATATGATGTTCCGCCAGACGGATTTACCGCAACCATTTTTCAGAAAATGCAAAAATGAAATGAAATGTAGAAGTTAATTTTATTTTGATTTCGCCCGATTGCTCCAATATTTTCTGAACATATTAAATAAATTGGCGGTGCCCTGAAAAACCCTCCGCTATATCCGACCTTGCGGGAAGCTGGACTTGTGCATATGATAGGGGCCATCGGAAGCCATGGGCTGCATAGTGATCGGATTTTGGCTCCCATCCAACACGTCCTGCTCCCGTCCCTGTGAGTCCCGAAGACCGTTGTCAGGGTCTATAATGTATGCTTGCATATCGTCGAAAACATTTTATTTCCTTAAATATATAATATATTTCAAGGTAATAATGCGCATTATAATTGTCAATGTTCTTATAGAAATAATTGTTTTAGTATTATTTATAGAAATGAATTAATTTATTTCTAACAAATTTGATAATTGATTCAATAATGCATATACTTGAATTGGTTTGGCGTAATTTATATTAATGATTGATGTCAATGCTTTTCATTGGAATATTTCTAACGTTTGCTGCATTAATATATGCCTCGTCATCATATTCGTCGGATACAAGAATACGCTGTAGTTTGATCAAAATAAATCACCGGGGTTACCGACGATGTGTCACTCTCGATGTGTGATACTCATAATATATATAGAAAATACAGGATTCTTTAAACTGCTGGCGTCTTAACAACACGGTGAAATACGTTATACAGAAACAATCAATGCTAGACGCACACAACAGCACCGTCTAGTGCGTTACGTAGCTGCAAAGAATATAATTTTTAAACTGAATTAATCTCTTTGAAATAATCGCCCCATTCCCCCGCTTATCCGACCTTGCGGATAACTGGAACTCTGCATTTGATGGGGGCCACCGGGAGCCATAGGCTGCATTTTGATGGACTCATTGCTCTCATCCGTGTTGAACACTTCCTGTTCCCGTCCTTGTGAGCCCTGAGGGTTCCGCCTGTTTCCCCGGACACCGTTGTCAGGTTCTATGAAGTATACATGCAAATCGTCATATATTCTTTTTGCCTTCAATATGTCGTACAATATCATATTTTCTCAAGTTAAAAATGTGCATCTTCATTATTGATCTTATACAAAATTATTCGTTCGGATGTATAATGTTGAAACGGAAAGTCGAAACACGTTTTAATATAATGTATTTTTTTGTTTCTTATAAATTTGATAATTGATTAGATAATTCATAGTTTGTTTAATAAACATTGTAGGTCTCAAATACAACTTACCATTATCACCCTGGTATCCTCTGTTGCGGGGCATTTTGAACAATGAGCAAGACTGATTCGATCTGTTATCACAGCAAAGTTGATAAGCATGCGCATGTACATACGCGATTGTGGGTTACGATTTCAGGTGGTGTGTTCTTATACGACTCGTTAAATTAGTTTATGAAGTTGTACATTGTCTACGTACCATACGTAAAATCTGCACACGTTTTCATAAAATCTGAACCCTTGTGAAACATTGCACCATTTGTTATAGACACTACACCATATCTGAAACACTGCAAAATGTGTCATAGACACTGCACCATATGTGAAACACTGCACCATTTGTCATAGACACTTCACCATATGTGAAACACTGCACCATTTGTCATAGACACTGCACCATATGTGAAACACTGCACCATTTGTCATAAACACTGCACCGTTTGTCATAGACACTGCACCATTTGTCATAGACACTGCACCATTTGTCATAGACACTGCACCATTTGTCATAAACACTGCACCATTTGTCATAAACACTGCACCATATGTGAAACACTGCACCATTTGTCATACAAATTGCAACACATGTGAAACACAATGCACCATTTGTCATAGACACTGCACCATTTGTCATAGACACTGCACCATTTGTCATAGACACTGCACCATTTGTCATAGACACTGCACCATATGTGAAAGACAATGCACCATTTGTCATAGACACTTCACCATATGTAAAACACTGCACCATTTGTCATAAAACTGCACCATATGTGAAACACTGCACCATTTGTCATAGACACTGCACCATATGTGAAACAATGCACCATTTGTCATTAACACTTCACCAAATGTGAAACACTGCGCCATTTGCCATAGACACTGCACCATATCTAAAACACTGCACCATTTGTTATAGACACTATACCATATGTAAAACACTGTACCATTTGCCATAGACAATACACTATCTGTGAAACACTGCACCATTTGTCATAGACACTTCACCATATGTAAAACAATGCACCATTTGTCATAGACACTTCACCGTATGTGAAACAATGCACCATTATATTTTGTCATGTAACTGCACCATATGTGAATAGACAATACACCACATGAGAAACACTGCACCATTTGTCATAAAACTGCACCATATGTGAAACACTGCACCATTTGTCATAAAACTGCACCATATGTGAAACACAATGCACCATTTGTTATTGACACTGCACCATTTGTCATGTAACTGCACCATATCTAAAACACTGCACCATTTGTTATAGACACTAGACCATATGTGAAACACTGCGCCATTTGTTATAGACACTACAACATATCTGAAACACTGCACCATTTGTCATGAACACCACACCATATGTGAATGACTGCGCCATTTGCCATAGACACTGCACCATATCTAAAACACTGCACCATTTGTTAAAGATACTATACCATATGTAAAACACTGTACCATTTGCCATAGACAATACACCATATGTGAAACACTGCACCATTTGTCATAAAACTGCACCATATGTGAAACACTGCACCATTTGTCATAGACACTTCACCATATGTGAAACACTGCACCATATGTGAATAGACAATACACCACATGTGAAACACTTCGCCGTTTATCATAAAACTGCACCATATGTGAAACACTGCACCATTTGTCATAAACACTGCACCATATGTGAAACACTGCACCATTTGTTATAAAAACTGTACCATATGTGAAACACAATGCACCATTTGTTATTGACACTGCACCATTTGTCATGTAACTGCACCATACAGGAAACACTGCACCATTTGTCATAGACACTACACCATATCTGAAACACTGCGCCATTTGTCATAGACACTACACCATATCTGAAACACTGCACCTTTTGTCATAGATAATACACCATATGTGAAACACTGTACCATTTGCCATAGACACTATACCATATGTGAAACACTGTTCCATTTGTCATAGACACTTCACAATATGTGAAACAATGCACCATTTGTAATAAAAAAAAATCAATTTATTTCAATGACTGCACCTTTTTTATTTTTTTACCATATGTGAAACTCTGCACCATTTGTCATAAAAATGCACCATATGTGAAACACTGCATAATTTGGCATTAAAATTGCACTATGTGCTCAACACTGCACCATTTGTCATAAGACAAAGCACTATATGTCAATGTTTGTGTTCCATGCACCATTTGTCGTAAAAATGAACCATATGTGAAACTCTGCACCATTTGTCACAAAAACATCACTATATTTCAAACAATGCATCACTTATAAAAAATTGCATCATATATGAACACTGCACCATTTGTCATAAAAACCGCATCCTTTGTGAAACACTGCTCCGATTGCTTCATTCTTTGAAGAACATCGAAGAACAAGGGGAGATTACTTTGCAAAACAGTGCCCAAGAGTCACGATCCACGCAATGTATCAACCTCAATTCCATTCATAAGCTGCTTAGTTATACTTCAGATACACATTGTTTAAGGAAATTAAAATATAATGCGAGATAACTGTGCCAGAATATATCAAAAACTTACAATCCCTGCGCTGAGTACGATTTCACATTGTTATTTATAAATGTTCAAAGTTCGATTCCTTTGAGTAGTTTGCAAGTTATGTTTTAGAAACATTTTTGTAAGTAATTCAAAGAACATTACTCATTAGGAGATACCTCTGCAACATTTAAATCAATAGTTTTCATATGTGATGTTCAGCATTTGATACAATTCCCTACAAGTTTTGGATTAATGCCCTGCAGGTGGAGAAAATTTGTAATAAGCACTTATACAAGAGAAGATAACTTTAAACATAAAACTGCACCAGATGTTTAATACTCACACGGTGTATTACCCCTCGTTGACATCTATTTTTCAGACAGTTTCTGAGATCTGCTACGGAAAAAAGAGTTTATTGAAGAAAAGGAAAACGAGCACTCTGACAACTAATGATAACTTCAAAAATAAAAATGCACGAGGGATTCAATTCTTTCAGATGCATAACCTTCAGTATCTCAAGCTTGATTTAATTTCTTGTAGCAGGTTCTCTCTTCCTTTCCGGTAATGGAGGTGGTTGATGAAATTGTAAGAATATGAATACGAATGAGGAACTGATTTCATCACTAAAAATAAACATTTTTGAATAAAAATTAAAGTACAAGGAGATGTAACATTTCAACGAAATGACCAAGCGCTACCATTATTGCGCAGTGTACAAGTTGATATGTTCGTTTGACGACCTTGACAAATTCTACTTTGTGATTTTGAGCGGAGATTTGCAATAAAGTGTCCATGAGGTATAATGCTGACATGGTTAAAATACATTGCTATCTATCTATGTTTGGTTTTTCCTTTAATTCTGTTTAGTTGTTTCTGAGTTCTGCTCCACATAGATGAAATGCTATGGAATGACAAGAGGAGCTATTTGGAAAAAAGAACATCTATCAATGCTCAAGTTTCATTCAATTCCAACCAGTTGTTTCCAAATTATGGTGCCTAACAATCTTTTAGAAAAATCATTAATAAGACGAAGAAGAATACTGTCGAAAACAGAACCATGTTTGTCTCATTTCGTCAAAGGGGTGCATAATAAGAAGAATAAAAAGACAGAAAATGTTTAGTATTTTATGCCTAGTAAATTGCGACATAAACACGGTGGAAGATAACAGTGCAGGAAATTGTTGCAATTGTTATTACATTCCGTCCAGTATATTCGAAGTAATATTAACGATAATAAAAAGCTTATTCAATGTAAATTTGCAACAATGGCTCCAAAAATGGTTCCAGTATGATTTCGTTTTGCAAATTGTAGAATTCAACGTTGTCAAACATTAATCATCTATGTTATTTGAATTCCATTCTGTTTGTTCGGCTCTGGATAAATGTTTAAGAAGAATTTCAACGCACAAAGGGAAATAACTTTGAAAGATAGCGATCACCTTCCTTAAATCACAGTGATTTCCCCAAATTTCTTCTAACTTTCTATCGTTATTTAAATATTTGTTCAACCTATGCTTCTTACAAACCTTTTTAAGAAATTATTTTGCTTTGTATTATGTCACATCGTCATTTACCTGACTGTGTTTTAATAAACATTGACAAGGGGAAATGTCGTTGTAACAACGTTTCTAAAAGTAATAATTCTTGCAAGGTGCACAAGCACACACCATGATCTATCATTGTATCATTGTTTTCATAGCCGTTCAATTCATTCAATAAATAGATTTGTTACTAATAGCTGTTGATTAAAACTAATTTGACGCCCCCCTTAATATTGACGTTAGTGGTAAACTTTGAAGACTGGTACTTTCAAAAATATTTTCATTTAAAAATATATATTAAAAGAACAGCTCCTTATTGGGCTTAAGCTATTTTATGTGCATACAAATCTCGACACGACACGACACTCGCAAGTTTATTCCCCGTGAACTTGAAATCTGTCGTTATGTCTCCATATTTGAGAGAGAGAGAGAGAGAGAGAGAGAGAGAGAGAGAATGTGTATGAGTGAAATAATAGTTTCTTTCATAAAGAAACATATATTAAAAATACACGTTTTGGCTGATGCCCACTCATAAGATGGCGAGTTTGAAAAACTAACAGTGCTGTGTAAAATCGGTGTATTGTGCTCTTGTTCAGAACGCAATAGTGTTTAAATGCGCACCGTTATGTTTGTCTGTTGGTTGACACAGGTATACTTTTGAACACGTATTCTCGATTTGTGAACCTTTGTCAGGATTGCACAATCGGTGATGCATCCCATATTTATTCAATAGGGTAATATATTTTTCGGGAAAAACCCATTCGACCCACTCATTCATATTAACATGCCCCGGTTTCGGAATTTCAGAACACTGAATATATTTTATTTTTACTACTTTCGTAGAAATGCACTTGTTCTTCTCTTAAGGGAACACAAATCGTTCGCTGTCTTACCCGTACTAAAGAAATAATTGTTATTTTCAAAAATGATGATTTTGCAAAGCGTTTTGAGATTGATTATTAACTGGGGCTATATCGAAGTTATAATAGTTAAAAGACGGACCATTTCAGGGTAATCGAGTTTTATTTGGCTTGGCATATTGTGGTACGCTCTCCATTATGTGGTTTTGTCAAGCCCAGTTTTTTTTGTGAAACATTTTGCTTGAAAGGCACGGTTAAAGGTTATTACGTTGTCTCTGTTAATATAATGCTTTCATACTTTGTGTTCAATCGGAAAACCTCGGCGAGTATCCAACAGGAATTGACTAGTCTATTTCGAAGCTTGCCGGAGATGGCCGAGTTGTTACGAATGACTTCGTGTTATTCAAGGGCTGTCGTCATATAAGTAAAATTACTCAACTTTGATAACATTATTAGGACATTTGAGTGCCTACGTACGGCTAGTTTGATTATAAACATGAGTTTGTTATCATCCTATCACACATTTGTACATTGATATAAACTCTTAATGATAGTTTCAGTTCAATTCTGGGTGCACTCCAACTCAATTGAAGATATATCAAAATAATCTCCAATAAAAAGCTTTCTAACTGAAAATGTTTAAGTTTATATCTATTTGGGCATCCATATTTATTTGCACTCTTTTTCTGGCCACTTGTTTTGTAGTAAAAACAGGGATCAATGACTTGACGTCGGAGAGACGCAAATTAGGGACGTAAGCTGACACATGCGCACCTTATCCAAGAATTGAAATGTTATTTGATGACTTTTAAGGATCTCGCTAAAACTAGTTTAACTGGAATATTGAAATCCGATGTATTTCACTCCTGTATCAAGAGAAAATCTCCAACCGAAAACTAGCACAATAAATAGTCAGAACCGTTCGCCATTTCCACAGTAAACACTAAGTTTGATGCCGTTCAATACTATGGACTCCTGTATCTAACTTATGACTTTGTTCTGACACCAGGGAAATTATTGGTTAAGTGTATTTATACTCGCACTTGTGCTCCGACAAGAGTGTTAGTCATTTTAGGTGTTCGGAGCATAGTGCACAGGCAGAATGTAATCTTGGTTAGAAATACCCTGATTCTTTCACGTGTATAGCACTATTATCCCATTTAACGTTCCTCCCTGACGACAATTAGTATTTTAGTGGTGGGACAGGAAATCGAGCCTGCGACACCTTGGTTTGAAATACACGGATCCGCCACTATCAGGGAGCAAGGTGCATGCACTTTAATGAAACTAACGTTAACAGTTAAAAGTAAATACATTTATCAATACGATAAACGTAATGGCCATGCATATATAATGAGATAAACTCCAACGATTGACCGCGATTTTGCTTGCAAGAGTCCTTAGCATACTTCCATATCGATAAAACCCTCCTCTTGTAATGACTTGATAGTGTAGGAAAAACTGGAGTTATTTGTATACTGCTATTTATTAGGACGTTCTCAATCTTGCAGCGTCGCATGAACAAACTACAATGCATACATTCATCATTATCTATTCTTAATATAACATTTAAAACAAAACGAACCAGTCCTATTTTCAAATTAAATCCGCATAAATTTTAGACAAATATATTCAAACAGAATAACAAATTGAACATAGAATAGCCTGTAAAAGCTACTTAAAGAAGTTTAATATTATCTCTAAGAAGTTTTCTGACGAAGAAGAACGATATACGTTAATAATGCCGATGGTGACGAAAAAAACAAGGCCTATTGTGAAGAAGGTCTCTAGCTTTTTGATCAGTTTTGCCGCCCACTCTGGATCTTCATCCTGACGACCGCATACATGACAGGGGCCGTCACAAATGCTTGGACCACAGCAACAGCAACAATCACAGATCGGCTTTATCTCACAGCATAATTCATCTCCCATTGGACACAGCCTGCAATAACATACCATACAACAACAGAGCAGGGGGCAACTCCAGGTGCAGCAGCAGTTCCTGAAGCAACTCGTGCAGCATACCGAACAGTCGTTGCTTGGCTTGTATTTCTGTTTGCAAGATTCCTTCCTTGCCTTGTTTTTAATGTATTTAACAAACATACAGAAGACATTATATACAATCTTGTTTGTGTCGACGGTACAGTAGGCACTGGAGAAGGCAATCACGATGATCTGAGGAAAGTCTCCCAAAATCATCGCAGCGACCGTTTCAACCCATCCATGTACAAGTTGAAATCCGTGGAAGAAACTGGCGCATCCATTATCTTTTTCTTGTTGTTTTCGGTCTTTAGCCTCTGGCACAGGATCTGTTTTAGCGTTATTCTGTGGCAAACCCCCTTGCGATGCCTCGCCATCTTCATATTTCTTTGCTGTTTTCCTCACATGGTATTCAAGAACCGTTTCGCCAATGGTGTTTATAATTTGAAATAGCGCATATAACGTGCCAATAAGACAGAACGCGCCGTAAATCGTTGGTAATTCCGGTGCCTCTGAACTGCAATCGACATCTCCTGTCAGCTTCTGTCTTGACTTTCCAAGTTTTTCAATTATATCGGGTAAATCAATCATGCCCATCCATTCGAAATATTTCAACCAGCTGACAGTTTCATTGAAGATGAGGACCGCGACTGACAGAATTCTCTTGACGACGATGAATATCATCGATGGCAAAATGTGTCCTGGTAAAAACGAATTCATTATGTACACTATAAAATAATCCAATGTTTTACAGAATTGAGAGTTTTAAAAGTATACATTTACACGTTTATTTGTTTATTTCAGTTTAAGAACGTAATATATTTCACCAAGTTAGCGCCAAAAGTTATTGTTAAAGAATGGCGTACGAAATATCCGTTTTATGTTAGCGAAATATATCACAATCTTACACAAAAACAAACAATTTCTAATTTTACCATAAGTCTTTTCGTGTTACTAAAATAAATGTTATTGCATTTTTATTTAAAACAAAAACGCTCCAAACTGGATGCGCACCTAATGTAATTTCGTAAATGAAGTTGTTGATCCTGTGTCATAGCCCTGTCTGGCTGATACAGATCATGGTGAAATATCAAAATGTGAAACATATCAATGGACATTTCACTATTTTAAATAGTGTCTTATCAGTTTAATTGCTGTGATAAAGCTCTATGAACCAGCGTTAAGCAAATACTAAATGCCATTATTCGGATGGAGTCTTAGACAAGCTCCGTTAAGCAGGAACACCAAGGTTGTTTACTTAAGTCCAACATATTGCTGTTTAACACTGTGTCTCTACCCATAAACATGCACGTGGATTATCTTACTAGTAAAAGTCGTATTTGCGTCCCTGACTTGATTTTCGGGTGAATGGTAACATAATGGTGCCATTGATCAGTGTGGGGCGACATGTCCTGCTCCACGGTATTCATAGTGCGCCTTACCTTGTTGGGCGGAGTGTCCGGCTGTATATTGTCCTTGGTTAAAGTTGCCGTTCGGGGCGAATCTTCCTGGTGGACCATATCCTTGTGGGGCGTAGTGTCCTGCTATATCATGTCCGTGAGGGGCGAATCCACCTGTATGACCATGTCCGTTTGGCACATTACCTTGTGGGACGAAGTGCCTTGGTTCACCATGTCCTTGGTTATCGTTACCCTGTGGGGAAAAGTGTCCTGGTGCACCATTTCCGTGGTAAACGTTGCGATGTGGGGCGAAGTGTCCTGGTTCGCAATATCCGCTAGGCATGTTACCTTGTGGGGCGAAGGGCCCTGGTACATGATATCCATTGGGCACGTTGCCTCGTGGTGAATTGAAGCCATGTGGTTGGTAACCATTTGAAACTGGTTCTAGAGGCAGTAAAGAAATCAAGCTTTGAAATACGAGCATGATTGTGATTGAACTTATAGTACTCAATTATCCAAAGAAGCTCTTTGATTACCTGCGTATAATGAAACATACGTTAAAAGTATTATGTAAGGCAACATTTTTTTAATATTGCGGCCGACAGGTTTACTAAAACAGTTTTTCAGTTAACGCAAACTTTTAAACAGAATTGAAAGAAAAACAAATCTTTTCCCGCTCTTTCTCTTATTTCTTTCGGCCAAACACTGTTGAAGAATACAGATGCATTGCTGTTACTTAAAGCTGCACTCTCACAGATATACCAGTTTTACAACTTTTACTAACGGTTTAAGAAAAATGCATAAAACATCAGTTGTTGAACTTAAATATAAAAATGTTCGATCTAAGTTTTGTCAGCGATCTTATACAACTGTTCATGGATTTTCTCAAAAATTGGCTCGTTCCAAGACAAATAAGTAATAGTCCGGGTTCCAAGTCCTCATTTTTGAGAAAAAAGTGTCCGGCATGTTATACAAATTATTTTTATATGTTTTGTTAGGAGAAAGTCTATTGTTTATGAAAAGTGCCTTTGGCCACATGGCGGCTCTTGCGAATTTGCTAAATTCTAGATGGCGTTCAAAATGGCCGCCCGAAATTTGTAATATGAGAAATAATCAAATAATAGGTTTCTAACAATTCTGTCGACTCATACTAAACGGAAATTAAAAAAACAAAGGAAAAAAGTATATAGGAAAAAAAATATTTTGAGTTATTTTTCATATCTTGACCTTGAAATGACCATGACCTTGAAATGACTGAAATAAGCTTGAACTTGACATGGGAGAGGTCAGATAGATATGTCAACATAAAGCATACTATGAAATAGATACATGCCATGCATTAAGATAGACTTTCATAGTAACACTAGCACAGTCTGCTATAAGACTTTTACAGCAATAGCAATCTTGCGTCCACCTTTGGCATGCCATTATAGTATGAAACCTTGGTGTTTTCAAAAAATATAAAAGCTATTTCCTAAAATATTATTTTAAATGAAGGAACATACAATTTACAATTTTGCCACCACTTTTTGACACACACTAAACATAAATTAATTAAAAAGGAAGAAAAATAAACAGGAAAAATCGAATTTTAGGGTATTTTTTATACTTTGACCTTGAAATGACCTTGACAATGACCTTGAAGTAGTTAAGGTTATATGTCAATTTGAAGTACATAATGAGAAAAGTAATATCCATATATATGTGCATTCTTATTTATTTAATGAAAATAGCTATATTCGAACATAATATTTTTACTGAAATGGCAATTAATGGCGGCCATCTTGGACGCCATCTTGGATATTTCCTTTTCGCAAGAGCCGCCAAGTGGCCAAACGCACCATTCATAATCTACAGACTTTAACCTATAATTTGATACCAAAATGTTTTGTATAGCAGAGGGGTGCAGAAAATTTCCTTATTTTTCACATTTTACTGCCTTGGAACTCAGACTATAAAAAAAGTTGTCAAAACGTTCAAGCCGTGAGAGTGCAGCTTTAATATATTTAAAATAATACCCCCGTCCCTGCTATATCCGACCTTGTGGGAAGCTGGACCTCTGCATCTGCAGGTGACCGTTGGAAGCCATGGGCTGCATGGTGATACACTCATGGCTCCCATCCGTGAAGAACACTTCTTGTTCCCGTCCATTTGAGCCCTCATTGCGCTGCCTTTTTCCCGGCTGACCGTTGCCAGGTTCTTAAAAGTATACATGTATATCGGCATGTACACTATCTCTGCCTTATTTATGTCATACAATATAATATTTTCTCAAGTAAATCATGCGCATCTTCTTCGTTGTACTTTAACATAATACCTCGTTGCGAAGTGTTCCATTGAAATGGAAAGACGAAAATAAAGTTTTGATTTATCCACTACTCTATAAAATTGGTTTATTTTATTTCTTATAAATTTGAAATTAGTTCATTGTAGGTCTCTAATAAAACTTACCATTATCACCCCGGTATCCTTTATTGCGGGGCATTTTGAATAATGATCAAGATTGAAGATTTTGACAAGTTCTGATTTGATCCGTTATCACACCAATCTTGATAAGATTAAGCATCATCCACAAGAGTTACACGCAGCAGGTATGTGATTAAGATTTCATTTGAACAATCATGTACATACTGTTAACTGTTAATATGCAAGTTTTAAATTCATTTTGGCCTTTTGAAGACACCACCCTGAAGAGCATTAGTTTTTATATTACTCCACGAATTCAACCAGCTGGTATATGATATATTGTCATCGTGATTGTAATAACTAATTAACTACGAGTTTTGTCATCTTTAGTGGTCTTCTAGTAGATCAAAACTTCCATTTTCGTTGCCTAGGTTCATTAAGTGGTGTATTGTTACGGTATCATATGTAAAATTTACACACTTTTTCGTAAAAACTGCACATTTGGAATAAAAACGGCACACTATGTAAAACATTGCACCATCATCATCATCATCATCATCATCATCTTCATCATCATTGTCATCCTTGCAGCAATACAAAACTTCTTTTTGATTATTTATAATATATATATATATATATATATATATATATATATATATATATATATATATATATATATATATATATATATACATATTCTACGTGCCACTGAATTCCATGTGTTCATGTAGAATTCAGGCTTTAAAAAACATTTGCTTGAATCTATTAAAGATCATTGCGAGTGCAAGAACTGTTTTGAAAGCTAACATTTCAGTTCTTTCTAGACAATTTTCGTTTGAAGAACAAAAGGAGATTACTTTTCAATTAGAAACTTCTTTGGTACACCTTGTTTAAAAAAGTCAAAATACAAAATACAATGGGAGATGACTTTGCCAGAAAATGTCATATGTTTAAATTCCTGCGCCGAATTCGACTTCACATTGCTTTTTATGAATGTTAAAGTTTCATTTATTTACAGGTTGTTATTGTAGATTGCCGGTTATGTTTTGAACACAGATTTTAAGAACTTCAAATAACACGATGGGATTAATCTGCAATATTTAAACCAAATGTCAGAGGTTTATCACTTGTAAGGAACATATCCAGTAGTTGACATCTATTTCTTCTAGCTGAAAAATAATTATATTTAGAATTACTAGAAATGTTGCTTTTGAAGATCCACAATGGAATATTATTTACCCCCCCCCCCCCCCAAAAAAAAACAAACCAAAAAAAAAAAAAAACAAACAAACAAAAAAACAAACAACAACTTGGCACACTGGGATGCAACCTTGCAACACAATGACAAAGAGGTTTTAGAAAAATGATCTTAGACAAGAGGCGTATATTCTGCAACACTGGGATGCAACCTTGCAACACAATGACAAAGAGGTTTTAGAAAAATGACCTAGGACAAGAGGCGTATATTCTGCAACACTGGGATGCAACCTTGCAACACAATGACAAAGAGGTTTTAGAAAAATGACCTAGGACAAGAGGCGTGTATTCTGCAACACTGGGATGCAACCTTGCAACACAATGACAAAGAGGTTTTAGAAAAATGACCTAGGACAAGAGGCGTATATTCTGCAACACTGGGAGGCAACCTTGCAATACAATGACAAAGAGGTTTTAGAAAAATGACCTAGGACAAAAGGCATGTATTCTGCAACACTGGGATGCAACCTTGCAACACAATGACAAAGAGGTTTAAAAAAAATGACCTAGGACAAAAGGCGTGTATTCTGCAACACTGGGATGCAACCTTGCAATACAATGACAAAGAGGTTTTAGAAAAATGACCTAGGACAAGAGGCGTATATTCTGCAACACTGGGAGGCAACCTTGCAATACAATGACAAAGAGGTTTTAGAAAAATGACCTAGGACAAGAGGCGTATATTCTGCAACACTGGGATGCAACCTTGCAACACAATGACAAAGAGGTTTTAGAAAAATGATCTTAGACAAGAGGCGTATATTCTGCAACACTGGGATGCAACCTTGCAACACAATGACAAAGAGGTTTTAGAAAAATGACCTAGGACAAAAGGCGTATGTTCTGCAACACTGGGAGGCAACCTTGCAATACAATGACAAAGAGGTTTTAGAAAAATGACCTAGGACAAAAGGCGTATATTCTGCAACACTGGGATGCAACCTTGCAACACAGTGACAAAGAGGTTTTAGAAAAATGACCTAGGACAAGAGGCGTATATTCTGCAACACTGGGATGCAACCTTGCAACACAATGACAAAGAGGTTTTAGAAAAATGATCTTAGACAAGAGGCGTATATTCTGCAACACTGGGATGCAACCTTGCAACACAATGACAAAGAGGTTTTAGAAAAATGACCTAGGACAAGAGGCGTATATTCTGCAACACTTAAACCATGAGTGATTATTTTGAATGTTCAAAATCCTTTCGAAAGTGTTTGGGTAATAGCCTTGAAAAAATATGCTATGAACGACAAGGGACGATAACTTAACGAAGATACGCCAGAGGCAGGCTTTATTATTTCGTAGTGAATAAACTTCCTTGCCATATATCAATGTCTCAAGGTTCCTCTCATTTCTTCTAGCAAGTTGTCACTTTGCTACGGAGAAAGAGTTGGTCGAAGAAAAATAATAAGAATAAGAATACAAATTGTCGGGGTTTTGGCTAGACATTTGCATTTGAAATGATAAGCAGTACCTTGAAATGGATATATATGGCAGTGTTATAAATTTCAACAGGGGTCTAAGCCAATAACCCTGCGTTGGGTCTGAATCACTCATACTCGGACCTAATTTTTCAGGGCGTTAAGGATTTTAATTGTTGCAATGTTGGTTAGATGCCCGATCAGAAGTAGCACAATTGACTTTCGTCGGCCTTGGCATTGCTAACTAGAAGTTATTGTTCTTAAGTTGTTCATATATAACATACATGTTTATGCACTTAGAATGACCACCGTGATCCAAATTTACCTTTTCCTACTTCATAATTGGTAGAGGTGACACACACCACAATGAGCAGTTTAACACGACCTTCACCAGTTATAGTAATTGGCTTGAACTTGTCTTGTTTCGGAATGTCATAATTGATATAAGTGGTCAGTATACTGAGCAGTTTTTCGTTGTCAATTGGCAAAATGAGCGTACACTCTGCTACAAAGCGGCATACAAAAAAACGTTTTTCTATTAATCTAGAGCAATCGGCAGCCTGTCATACAATTGACCGCTAAACTTGAATGCAACATCGGGGTAGTGATCGGCAGTTTTTTCCTTGGTTGCCGGTGCAATGGAAAATACTGAACGATCAATGAGATGATGAAAGAAATGGACATTCGGTTTACATCCTTTGGTATTGCTTTCTTGTTATATGTATCCAGTATAAGATACATTACATACATAATCAGTATGAATAAAGTGTCGTAAAATCACTTTCTTTTCACAATATATAACATATAGAGCTGTTCTTCTATTAATACCTTCTATCTGCATTAAAACGCCAGGGTACGATGAGAGTGCTAAATAATGTTTAAGGATGGCGTGATGGTGAAATCATACTTCATCCATATCAACATGACCGACTGTGTTTTATACTTTTAGAACCTTCAATATTTTTTTCACAAAATAATTTCACAGAAATGCATTTGCCTGCCCTTTTAGGAGCCAAAGGCGTACGATGTCAGTACGACAGGAAGAATCATTATTTTTCAAAATACTGATTCTTTTGCTCAACGTTTTAAGAATGACTATTAATTTCGTATTGAAGCGTTATTTAAGTTTATTGACACGATCATGTTAGGGTAATCGCGTCTTATTAGCTTTATCATGTCGTTGTACGTTCTCCATTATGTTTCTTGCGCTGAAGACAAGTCTTGTTATTTGTCCGTAAGACATCTTGCCTGAAAAGAATGGCTACAGCTAAGCATGTTGTTTTAAAGTGTCCCTCGTATTTGATATTAATACATACACGTTTACAACAGACGTAATTATTGAGCCTTTAACAACATACTAAATCATGCATTTATAGAAAATATTAGTTACTGATAACAAAGCTGTAATCATGTATTTAACAGCCGAAAATGCATAGCTATTTAATGATTGGTGAGTGGTAAAATATTTACAGTTGTCATATAAAGTAGAAATACCGTGTTTTCTGCACCTTTCTTTCAAATTCAACACGGCTATCGTCATAAGAACCATTGTTTTCGATGGTTATTCATCCTCTTCGGTAAATTAAAGCAATTAATTCTTGAATAACGTATTCGGTAGTAGGAGCTGATATTTAATTACCACTTATTGACCATACTTTGTAATATTTCATAGTCTTTAGTCGAACATAAACAACATCTCATTATTAAGTTTTATAGCACTATATGGACATTCGTTTGCCCACTCTACGCATAAAGATTTGAGGACATTTGAGTGCCGACTTCATGCTAGATAATTATACACTTAAGATTTTTCTAATCCGATCACACAATTCTCCATTAACATAAACTTTTAATTTTTGGAGCACTCAACTCAGTTGAAAATTTCTCAGAATGGACTCAATTGAAGCATTCTCTAATGGATTGGAAATGTCTTGTTGTGACCCTATATATACGTACATGGAGCTCCAAATCTACAAAAACATAATTAAAAAATACATCTATATGATTTTGTAGAAAGGCGGCTGAAATAGGGGTACAAGTTTGATGCGTAACTTTGGATGTCCACCCATTTTTCCGTAACCAAAATATTGTACAGAGAAGAGATTCGGATTGCCTAAACTATTCTATCCGGTCAAAACTTTCTAACTTTTTCTAACCTACTTGATCTGCTACTGTATCAAGCGTAAGTCTCAGACCGAAAACTAGTACAGTAGATAGTTAGAAACGATTATTATTTCCATATAAGACACTAAACTGGATAACATACAATACAGTGGAATATTATATTTAGCATCTGTTTAACCTCGTTTTGACACAAAGGAAAACAAACTACATGAACTTTCCATTCAAACAATGCTATGTATCGATAAGATAAACGTGATGTTCTTGCATTTAATTATTAGATCAACTCCGCTATCTTGTTTTCAAGAGTCCTTGGCGATCTTTCATAACGATGAACCATTAGTATTAACATTCTTATCAAGGACTTCCAATAGTGATTCATATAGAGACTCGATAACGTAAAACATCTGTGTTTATTTCATACTGCTATTTATAAGGAAGGTCTTAATTAAGCCTAGTTCAGCATTGAACAATCAAATCAAATAGCATACATTTAAATATAAGTGCAGCATAATAAAATACATACAACCCTTCACCAATTAAATTTCAGTGCACATAGAAATTCTCGTAAAAGCTGCTTAATTTATGAATATTTTGTCTTGAAAGTTAAGTATCCGACGGAGAATAATGGAATATTTCAATAAGGCCAAGTATTTGAAAGACAATTACAGCAACAAATCCAATTTTATATAGCAGCCCAAGTTTCTTTAACAATTCTGTCGCCCATTCTGGGTCTTCATCTATGGGACCACACGCCTGGCTGAAACCGTTACAAATTCTGGGACCACTGCAACATCCACTGTCAGTGCATATCTTGACTCGCTTTATCTCACAGCACTCATCATCACACGGCCGACAGATAAAAACCCTACAACAACAGAGCAGTGGACAGCTCCAGATGCAGCAGTCCTTGCAGCAATTGCCAAATTCCATGCATGGTTTGTAATTCTGTTTGCAGAAAGCCGTCCTAAAAGTGTTTTTAAATTGCTTAACGATCATCCATATGAGAAGAAATACAGCGTTTTCTTTGTTGACCGTACAGTAATAGCTGGATAAAGCAATCACGCTGATCTGAGGAATGTCTTCCACAATCATAGCGGCGGCTGTTTCGACCCATCCATGTAAAAGTTGAAATCCGTTGAACAAACAGACGCCTCGCTTTTCTTTTGGTTTCAGTTCATCTTGTCTCTCGCCACTCTCATCGGTCTCATGGTATTCAAGAACTGTTTCGCCTATGGTATTTATAATCTGGAAAAGCGCATACACGGTGGCAACCCCACAGCAAACGCCGTAAATTGTCGATAAAAACGGGGCGTCTGAACTGCATTCAATGGCATCTATTTTACCCTTCCTTCCAAAATACCCAAACATGGCAGGCAAATCAAATGTGCCCATCCAGTCAAAATATTTAAACCAGTTGAGAGATTCATTTAAGATGAGGACCGCAACTGATAAAATTCTCTTGACGATGATGAATACCATCGATGGCACTATATATCCTAGTGAGGTAATGAAAAGATAGGTAAATTGACACCAAAATAACATATATAATACTTTTACAGAATAAAGGTGTTTGTTAATATGATATTTGAAATTCTACAATGCTCAATCCAATTCAGTTCTCAGCATGGACAGAGAAGGTCTACAAAATAAACTACGTCTTTCCGAAATGAAATTATTTTGGCATACAGTTTGGTGCATTTGTAAGGTCAAATTAAATTTTCTTTGATACTACTTTAAGGGAATGTAATAAAAGGAACAGCACCATGTTTCTATTCCAAAACTAGGCACATGTTCTTACCAGGATGAGGCGTGTTTGCGTCCCTTTTAATCTCTTGATTATCGGGTGCATGACTATGTCCTACAGGCATTCGGCCAGGTGGAGCGAGATGTCCTGGTTCACCTTGCCCGTGGTAAATGTTACCGTGTGGGGCGAAGTTTCCTGGTTCACATTGTCCGTGGTAACCGTTGCCGTGCGGGGTGGTGTATTCTGGTTCACCATGTCCGTGGTAACCGTTGCCGTGTGGGGTGGTGTATTCTGGTTCACCATGTCCGTGGTAACCAATGCCATGTGTGGTAATGTATCCTGTTTCACCATGTCCGTGGTAACCGTTGCCGTGTGAGGCGGAGTATCCTGGTTCACCATGTCCGTGGTAACCGTTGCCGTGTGAGGCGGAGTATCCTTGTTCACATTGTCCGTGGTAACTGTTGCCGTGTGAGGCGGAGTATCCTGGTTCACCATGTCCGTGGTAACCGTTGTCGTTTGGGAAAAAGTGTCTTGGTACGCCGAGTCCGTTGTAAACGTTGCCGTGTGGTGCGAAGTTGTCTGGTACATTACCTTGTCGGGCGAAGGGTCCTAGAGGCAGTAAGGAAAAAAATTGAAATACAAGCACGATTGTGAAACAGAGTTGTCATATTTATAAGTTTTTTTTTTCGAATATGATATAGTTAAAGGCTGTACTGTTACAAATTAACGTTCTAATAACTTTTTAATATTTTTTTTTGTCTTGGAACGAGCCAATTTTTGCCAAAATGCAAGGAAACCAGTTATATAAGACTAAAAAATGATCGCAGAAGTTCAAAAATTGATGTTTTATGCATTTTTCTTAAACGTAAGTAAAGGTTTAAACCATAAAACATGAATTTTCGAACGGAAATATGAAAATATGCGATCTGATCTTTTGTCAGCAATCTTTTATCATTGGATTGCAGATATTTACGCAAAAAATGCTCTTTCCATGACAAAAAATATACAAAAATTGCAAAAACGGTATTTATGTGAGAGTGCAGCTTTAAACAATATTAATGTTTGGTTCGGATTTATCATTTTTTCGGAAAATACAAAAGTTTAAACAAATTGAAAACCATACATTTTTTATTTATATTTAGTCCGTTCGCTTCTATTGATTTCGGGCAAACACCTTGAACAAAATTAATAACGTGATGTGAATTAATATAAATATATGATTTGTATGAATGGACCTTTTTTCTTTATGTTTTGACATATTAAAAATCCTAAGCCTCGTCACCCCATCGTCGGATACACATGCCAGAATATTGCGCAGAAGTGACTACGAAACAAATAACGCGGTTACTGACGACGTGTCATCCTCGATATGTGCTATTCATAATATACTAATATAGGTATAACTGTAGGATTCTTCACAACACGGTTAAAAAAAACCACAAACAATTATTCCTAGACGCACACAACGGCACCACACATAGAGGCGCCTAGCTCAGCGCAGCGGCAAGAGGTTAAAAATTGTCATGATCTATACAAATAACCGCACTCCCACCAGATGCTTTATCTGACCTTGTGGGAAGCTGGACCCATTCCGAAGTGTAACGCCGCCGGGAGCCATGGGTTGCATATGGAAAGACTCATTGTTTCTATCTGTGTAAAACACTTCTTGTGTACGTCCCTGTGTATCCCGTCTGTTTTCCCAGCTACTGTTGTCATATGCTAAAAGGTAATCAAAAAATTTGCCATAGACATCGCCTCTACCTTAAAGATGTTGTACATATAATATTTTTTCAACTTTAGAATGCAAGTTTTATCAATATTCTTAAAACAAAGTTATTCGTATTCTGTTGAAACGGAAAGTCAAAAATAAAACTGTTGAACAATATCATTTTAAAATTTGTTATTTTGTGTCGTAATTATTTGATGATCGATTCAATAATGAAATTCTTTGTTAATAAGCATTGTAGGTCTCTAATAAAACTTACCATTATGACCTCGATATCCAATATTGCGGGACATCTACAATAATTACAAAGGCTGAAACAGTTCTCATCCGTGCCGTAATCGCAACAGAGTTTAAAAGACGCGCATACACACCCTTTAAAGTTACCATAAGCCGGTAATAGATACATGCTTTATTTAAACAGTATGTGTGAAACATGCCAACGTGCATGTTTTAAATTCATTTTGGGTTTGAGGAGATACCACCTCCGAGGAGCATTTTTATTACTCTATAAACTGAACTGCGTGGTGAGATATGTTATATGATTAGTTCTGTTGATTGTTATTACAAGATGTTAATTATGTACGAGTGTCCATACTGTAGTGTTCTACTAATAACCGCAAACTTATTATATGTCGTCACCTTAGTGCAAGAACTCAATATCTGCTTCTATATCTATATGCAGTTATTGAGTTATTGCACTAAGGTGACGATGTGATAAAAATTGTCTATATGAAATAGTTTAGATTTTTTTTGTCGTTGCCAAGATCATTTTCTAATTGGTGGCATCCCATGTAATACACTAGTTTTTTTCAATTTGGTGGTATTCAGTTTACATTTTAATTAGTCTAGTTTTTCATATATATGTGGTATTTTCTTATACGACTCGTTAAATTGATTTATGAAGTTGTATAATTAAGATACCATATACCAAATCTGTCATAAACGCTGCAACAATGTGAAACATTGCACCATTTGTCATAAAATCTGCACATTTTGTCATACAAACAGCACCCTATGTGAACCACTGCACCATTTGTCATAAAAACTGCAACGTATGTAAAAGACCGCACCATTTGTCATTAAATTTCACCTCATGTCAAACACTGCATCATTTATTATAATAAGCGCATCATATGTATGCATTACACAATTTGTCATAAAGACCGCATTATATGTGATCCATGTACACATTAAAAGTTAAAACTCCTTATTTTAAGATTGTTAAACAAGGTTTTGCAAGATAATATGTATTGCTCTCGTTGACACGATCTTACGCAAATGTGAGGTCTTGTGCAAACCATGCTTACTGGTCATTTCTTAAATATCGAAAATCAATCACAATAAATTAAAGCAACAATATTGATAATTACTCTGACAGTAGGGAATAGAATTCATTGACACTTTGAATATAAATATATTTATTTTAAACTTTTGTTGCAATATTATATCTCCCGGAAGTATCAATTTAACCCGCTCATTTCTGATGCTAAATGTCTAAATACAGGAGTAGATGATATTAAAGTAACACAAATAGATAAGCTGTTTCAAACCTTTTTCAAAAGCAGGGTTATTTTTTATTATGAATGATTATCATATTTTAAATATGTTATAATAATCTTAGAAAAATTGGTTTATCCATACATTGTGCTTTCTTAAAACGGATGAGTATGTATTCGAACAATTCTAATTTCAATTGGCTTATTGAGATTATGTTAAGATAAGAATATCGCATACAACTACACATGTTATGTATGTAAAAGTGTTGGAGTTTTGTTTAGACATTTGCATTGAAATTGATAAGCAGTACCTTGAAATAGATATAAATGACATTTTAAAAAAAAATCAACAGAGGTTTCAGTCGTAAACCATGCGTTGAGCCTGGATCACGCATACTCGGATCTAACTTTTCAGGATGTTCAGGATGTCTTTCATCCCTGTATTCTGATAGAGTGTTGTGACCTTCGTGTTAACCTTGTTGTTTGTTTCAATATTGGTTGGATGCTGAAGTAGAAGAAACGACAAACTCGATGAAGAGAAGCACCTTTTTTCGTTGACTTTGCCACCTTCAATTTATTATTTAAGGTTTTTTTATGTATTATATTAATGTTTATGCATTTTGAATAACCAATTTGTGACTTTATGAGTAGAGGTAGAGATGACAGACACAATGCGAAGTTGAACACGACCTTCACCAGATATAGTTATTGCTCTTGAACTTTTCATAAGTCGAAATGTCTCCATATTTAATAGAAGTGGTCAGTATGATTAGCAGCATTTCTTTCATTCACAAAGTAAACACTATGCTACAAAGCGACATACCGAAACCTTGGTGTTTTTCTGTCAATCTACATCATTAGGCAACCTTTCATACAAAGAAAAAATGGAAGTGCTTCCTTGATACTTGTTTCAAGTATAAGAAACATGACATACATAATCAGTTTGAATGCAGTTTTGTAAATAACACTTTATTTTAATTATTCTAATTGATATAAAACAAGATTTAGTGTACTGGGAATTATAACGATAAGGTAGACTGAAAATGTTAAACAATATTTAAGAATGGCATGATACGGTGACATCATACTTTATTCATATGAAACGGTTCGTGTTTCGGAATTTCGGAACCGAGAATATTTTTTTCGCTCGCATTTATTTGTCTATTATGTTTGGAACACAAAACGTTCGCTTTCTCATCAGTATAACAAAAATACTAGTTATTTTCAAAAAATTATGCCTTTGCAAAGACTATGATGATTTGTTTATATTTTGAACTGGTTTAATTTAAAAGAGTTATTGGACACGATCATGCCAGTGTATTCGTGTGTATTTTCCTTATCATTTCGCTGTACCCTCTCTATTATGTGTTTGTCTACATTTTGGTCAGTTCAGGTTTTTGGTAATAAAATATTTTTTTCTGAAAGGCATTTCTGCAACTGTTTATGTTGTTTTGATTATGATCATGCGTCCATAACTTTATGTTTTATCATAGTCTGTCGTCAAACATGTAAGACAACTGAACTTTGATAACATCATTTGGATACTCGAGTGCCCACTTAAGGCTAGTTTGTTTGTACAAACGAGGTCCTCTTATCCTTTCACGTACTTGTACATTATTATAAACTCTGAGTGATAGGTTTCATTTGGGATTGGAGAGCACTGCAGTTCAGTTGAAGATATTTCCAAACCAACTCAATATAAGGGTTCTCCAGAGATTTGAAGATGTCTTTCAAATATTTCAGCTTATCTAGGTTTGGCGTTAAAAAGATATACTTCTTATATAGAAAAGAGGGTGGTACCATTTCGGGCAATTATTTTTAGCCAAGGGGCTGATACAGGATTTGACGTTGGTGGGACGTAACTTGAGGGCGTAACTTGAACCGAAATGTTGTACGGAAATTATTTGATTCCGATGTATTCCATGAAATGTTTTCTACACTAGCTGATACGCTAAGTATCTAACCGGAAAAAGTACAATAATTTGTCTTAACCTTTAGCATTTCCATAAAATACACTTAATTCATTACAATTAGATATTACAGAGCCGTATGTTTAGCTTTTTTCACCAGGGATAGCAATATGCAAGAACTTTAAATTAAAATAATGCCTAATTTTTAAGAAAAAATATCATTTATCAGTAACATGAATGTGATGTGCTCGCATCTAGTTATTAAATTAACTTCAATGATTGGCTGAGAGTTTGCCACTGACGTTCTGTTATATCGATGCTGCACTCTTATCACAGCTCTTATCATAGACTTCCTGTAGTAACTTGATACTGTTAAACAACTGTAGTGTGTGTTTGTTTTAACTTAACTGCTGTTCATTAGAACGCTCTTAAATAAGCCTACTTGCAGCATTGAATGAACAAATAAAAGTCGCGTGCATGCCAATCTATTATGATATTTTAAAATGAACCAGTCCTGTTTGTATATCAAATACATACATAATCAAACCAATAATATTCATATAAAATATGACAGAAAATCTCTAGTTCTTTTAGCAATTCCGTCGCCCATTTTTGGATTTCGTCTTTGGGGCACCAAGCCTGGCAGAGGCCGTCACAAATGCAGGGGCTATTGCAACATTCATTGTCAAGGCAGACCTTGACCGGCGTTATCTAACAGCATTGTTCATCGCCCAACGGACACAGCCTGCCCCCACACAACATACAGCAACAGAGCAGTGGACAAGCCATAAATTGTTGGTAAAAACGGGGCGCATGAACTGCATTCGATGGCATGTGTTTTACCTTTTTTACTAATGCACCCAAGCATGGCGGGCAAATCCACTGTGCTCAACCAATCGAAATGTTTCAACCAGTGGAGAGTTTCGCTAACACGTTACAGTATAACAATATGTCTCTATTTTAATACTATTTTAAGCAATATGATAAAAAGTTATCGTTAGATCATAATTTAATTCACCAAGTGAAGACCGAAAGTTACAGTTCACGAGTGTTCACAACTTTGTTGTTTTTATTATTTGGCTCAAACAAAAACAAATTTATTAGAAGAACAGGTTAAGATTTTAACACTGTGAAAATTTTGACTGTGGTTTTCATTGCTCTGATAAAGCTTTATAAACCGCAGGAAAGCATATTATAAACGTCATTTATCGAATGCACTCATAGACCAGCTCCGTTAAGCTGGAACATCATAGTGGGTTTCTTATATCAAACATATTGCAGTATAACACTGTGTCTCTACTTAAAAACAGCGCGTGAAGGTTCTTACTAGGATAAGGCATGATAGCGTCCCTAGTAATGAATTGGGGATCGGGTGCATGGTTAAATACAGGCGCCATTAAGCCATGTGGGATATGGTACACCATATCCAAGGTATGCATTGTCGTGTTGGGAGAAGTGTCCTGGTTCACCATATCCGTGGTGCACGTAACCATGTAGGGAGAATTGCCCTCGGATAGCATATCCATAGGGTCCGTTGCCTTGTGATGCAAAGGGTTCGATTGCTGTCAAACGTTGTTGTTGGTACCCACGGGAAACTGGCCCTAGAGGCAGTAAGGATAACAACCTTTGAAATAGAAAGCAATTTTGTGAAACAAATTTGTCATAAAACGTTTTGTACACATCAGCTAGTGATTATTGCCACATCATATTGATGTTTCGTCCGACGTATTTACCGCACAATTTTTTCAGAAAATGCAAACATTTATACTAAATGATTTTTTTTCTTATTGCTCGCTGCTATTGTTCTCGGTCAAACGCGTTGAACAAATTAAATAAAATGGTGTGGCCTTATGAATATATATAAGTAATTAATCAAATCAAATAAATCACAAACTCATAGGAAAGAGACCACAACCGCTAGTCTGCTCTTTTCCAACCTAATTTGAAGATCTGTTGTCACTCAATACTAGAAAGGTAACAGTAAAACAATGGCAGCAGCCTTGGCCAAGAGGATCAAAGGTCAATGTTTAAGCTCTACATATTTACTTCTCAACTTCCATTCCTTAAATGAACTGCCTTCCGGCAATTGCGTTTATCAATCGACGAACGCAACATCTTCGGATATGTTCGGATTACAATTTAACGCATAACAATATATATGAAAACTATTGATCTTGTTATTGTTTGTGCTAATAATAATAACTTTATTTAAAGAAGGTAACACATTAAGACATAGGCATCATATTATAAACAAACATAACACACGACTTATTTACAATGTGGCCTTCTGAAAGAACATACACACTCACACACACATAAATGCTTAGAATGAAAACGCAAGCATACATTTATGTTATTTCAAAAGGGTACGTATTAAAATGTTATACGAAAACATAAAGAAACATGAATATAATTCATTAATTATAACATCAATGCCGAACAATTCATCAATTAGTACCTAAAGGTTAACAAATCGTATCATTAAAATTTTCTAACTGAGTAAGTAGGACAGTTACACATGTATTTAACACCTTACTCGAGATATATATAATGTAAAAACAATAGTCATGGAATTATGCGTACAATTCTTACAACGGTTTTTGCAATTGATGATGTAAAAAGAACTTCTTGCAGCAGGCTTTAAATGTCTTTTCCGTGTTCGATTAACGTATTCGTTCTGGTAAAGAGTTCCAAACTGTCCCACTGTAGCATGCAAACGATTGTTTCTTGTATTGAGTTTTATGTCGAATGTGGGCAATGTCTTGACGCGTAGAAGATCGTAATCCATATCTTGTATTGTTTGGTAACTTTATAACGTCTCTTATATAACTCGGTGTAAGATTGTTAATAGATTTATATACCATAACAGCCGTTTGATATTTGCAACGGTATTCAAATTGAAGCCATTCTAATTGTTTAAATAATTCATGCGATGGTGTTCTAATAGGCTAAAAGAGAATAATTTTAGCACCTCTTTTTTGAAGCATGGTTATTCGTTTCGTATGCGTTTGCTTGCTTTTCCCCCAAACACTACAACAATAGTCAAAAATAGGAAGTATATACGATTTATAAAACAAATGTCTCATTTGATCCGTTAAAAAGTAATTAAGTCTTTTTAAAAGAGCTATCTTTGCAGTGACTTTCTTGCAGACAAAGTCAACTTGCAGGTTCCATGACAATGATGAATCAATAACAATTCCAAGCAATTTCTTCGAAGTTACATTTTCAATAAGTACTTTGTCTACGAATAATTTGAGTGCACATGCATTTCTTAACTTTGCATTTGAACCCAGCAACATGCAATTCGTTTTCAATGGATGTATTCCATGTTGTTTATTTTACACCACCCCGATATTATATCTAAATTTATTTGCAACGTACGTTCAATTTCCTGCGTATTTGAACTTTTTGCATATAGTGTAGTATCATCAGCATATAAGTCAATCAAGGTATTTTCTATTTCAAAGGTAATGTCATTAATATATATAAGAAAAAGAATAGGACCAAGAATGGATCCTTGAGGAACTCCAGACCTTATACATCTTCGTGAAGATTGGGAACCCCCAAACTTTACAATTTGGTGTCTATCTTTCAAATACGAAGTTATCAGTTGAACGGTATTATCACTGAAATTGTATAATTTCAATTTATGTAAAAGTATTTGGTGATCTACTAGATCAAAAGCATTTCGTAAATCAAGGAAGAGAGCACATACATAGTTTCCATTGTCAATTCCATCAATCCAATCATCAATTATTCTTATCAACGCTGTGTGACAAGAATGATTTTCTCGAAACCCAGATTCATGTATGATATTCGTATTTTTTAAAAATGTTTTGATTTGATCTGCCATGTGCCGTTCAAACACCTTTGACAGTGTTGGAAGGATAGAAATTGGTCTATAATTATTTGGATCATTAAGACCAGAAGATTTATATATAGGCAAAACCATAGCCTCTTTAAATGAGTCTGGGAATATTCCTAGCCGTATGCTATTATTTATAACGGACGTTAGAGGTATAACAATACAATCACCATATTGTTTTAGGATATTAGGCCCTATTCCATCTAATCCTGTAGCTTTCGCCGTATTAAGCTTATCAATATACATTTTTACCTCTAATGGGGTGATGTAAGATAAATCAAAGTACTGACCCTTTAGCAAACTATTTAATTTAGTACCAAGTTTTGAAAAATGTGTTTCATCGAACACTGATTTACTGATACAATCGAATATGTCAGTAAAATGCTTATTGAACACGTCTAATATTTGTGCATCGCCAACAACATTTATTCAGTTTGAATGAAGGTATTGTGGTAATATTATACTATTACTGTTTGAAGTGTCATTATTATTATCATTCAACTCTCTGAGGTTCTTCCATAACACCCTAGAATCTTTACCGTTTTTAACAGCTTTATTGTAATAATCTTTCTTGGTTTGCTGTGTCAGCAGGTCCCGTAAAATATAAATCAACATTTTAGAAAGTGTTAATTTATTATATTTGAAATTGTTGCCATAAGTATTTCAATTTTACGTTTAAAAGTGATTTCAAGTGGTTGATCTTTTCCCGCGTTATTGTGACGTCATTTGAAAAAAATGTTTCCGGTTACAGTCGGGTCGTTCTATTTACAGAATGGATAAGAAAGGATTACTGAAAGGTTTTCTTAAATGAAATGAAGTATTTTTTTAACAATTCTTGAATGAAATAATAAACTATTGGTGTAAATATAAGGGATGAATTGCGGGGTTAATGTAGTTATCGGGGATATGAACGCAATTGGGCTGGTCAAAGCACGCGTGGAGTCATTCGGACTCCACACACTTTTACCAACCTAATTGCGTTCATACCACGATAATGACATCAAGCTCGCAATTAATTCCTGAATTGTCACGCTCGTTTATACGATTATGAACATTCGCTTCAAGCAACATTTAATTCAATTAACCGGAAGAGAAACCCTTAAAAGGCATCGTTGTGTCATTTTGTTTTTTTCAAATAGAAATAAATATAATCTTATTTTAAACGTTTGATTATAATTCATTGTAATTATAAACATTTACGGCACAAGGAGCTCAAGATGCAAAGATAGCATGGTCCATTCTGTTGACAACTCCTGATTATTACACTATTTTGCACCAGTGAAAAGCAATACATTTTGTTAATCTAAATTGATCATCAATGGAATATGTTATACATTTAGAATTATTAGTATCTGTGATTTATCTTTACACTTTAATGATATTAATGATTCAATTAAGGTAGTTTATTGTTTTTTTTTATATACACATTTAAATGTATCAAAGGTTTAATGAATAATGAGGTAATAACTTTAAAACTATATACATTTACGTATTTAAGAAATACTCAACAATAAGTTTTTATCAACTAAAATAAAAAGGTTGTTCATGAATACATAAAGTTCCAAACACGAAACATAGGCATGAATAAGGGTAATTTTAACAAAACAAACATGCATACATATACATATATACATACTCTAAATTGTTTACAAATAGGCAGTTTATATAGAAAAAGTCCAATGTCTAAAGGCTTTTCCGTCGAACCGCGCAAACACTTCAAACACGCGTTCAAACAGACGTATACAGACATTGTTTGCATGAATACAGAAAATACAGGACCAAATTTTTTTGGTGTTCATGGTAAACAATAAGGAAGACTCTACAATAACAAGCCAATGAATTCATGGATACTTCATGTTTTGTTCTTAAGATACTCTTATCAAGGGTTGAGAAAAAGTATTTCCTTCATTAACAGACACGCAGGATTTTCTCAAGTGTTGCAATTCTTAAGAGGTACTCGAAAGAATGGTTATATATGAGTATATAAGCACTTGTTAGGTTATTATCGGCGGTACTGTGACCAAGGTTTGTTTTGAGACATGGCTTCAGCCACCAAACTATGTTTGTTTGTTACAATATGTTTTGGAGCACTTTGTTGTATTGCCGTTGATGGAGAAAAGACTGCGGATATTGTTTACGACGTTTTATCAAGCAGACTGGATGATCATGTATTTGACTTAAAAGCTGATATCCTGAAAATTGATAAGAGCACAAAGAAAGTACTGAATGATTTGGAACATAGAATGGCAGCGGTTGAACTGAAATTAGGGAATATTGAAGAGATGGTGGACAAAAATTCTGAAAAGAACGCGTTAAAGGGCAACGGTGTCACTAACAATGATCTACATACCCTTTTGGAAACAAAAATATCCAGCACAGTTGCTAGAGCCTTCAAAAGTGAAAAGAAGAACATTTTAAATATTAAACAAAACTCTGACATTGGACTGCAAAAGTTGTCAAAGGAAATAAATGATATGGAAAAGGCATTTAATAAGGAAATTATGTCATTTCGACAAAACTGTTCCAACTCATGCAGTGGAGATATTGATGCACGCGGGAAACAGGCTATAGGGTTTGTCAAGAACGCTGTCACGAAAAGGCCAGGAGGGATTGTTACGCAGGCGATTACACTAAGTATGTTTATTTAAAGTATTCCAGCCACAAAAGCGTATATATCACTAGAACAAACTTATATGTTTTGGTATTGTTTACAACATTACTTCTTTGCATTACAAAATTGAACAATAAGCTAATTACATTTCTTGTCGGTATAATATGTAGAAACCATTATGCAGCAAATAATTCATATACCAGGTAGTTTTGGCTATATATTATCAGCAATCTTAACCCTATTAAACGGTACAAAATTCATAGCGAATTCAAACATTAAGCCTACAAGTAATGGGTAATGAAACTGCAACATGTATCATTTGTTTCGAACACAAGCTAAGAATACCTATATATTATATTATGGGGAATTAAATTTCAGGACCGATCGAAGAGGAGTTTCTGGTCTTTACAGACAGTTTGAAACATGCTATTTATCGGATGGACATAAACACACAGACCTACACAAAAATTGTACAGCTCCGACCAGAACTCTCTAGCCCCATCGCAATAGATTTTGATCACGTGACACAGAATGTGTATTTCACTGACGTGAAGTTGAAACTCATAATCAGATCGTCAACAGATGGAGGAAAACTTAACATCGCCAACCAGCTATCTACAAGTAAAGTATCATATTTCTTTGGTTATGCAGAACCATAAATATGAAATGATGGTTTCATTTTGTGTGGAATGTATCTGTGTTATTTGTACGTTCAGTGTCTGTTCGGCCATATTCTAGTGCCTTTGAACAGGGTCTTTGCTAAGTTTGCTCCATTGCATTATTAATTAATGTTGCAAATATAATACCACTGTTTTCGTACTTTGGTTGTAATTGTGGTTCTGAAGGATCTCTTTTGCAGAATGTTTTTATTTTATTATTTAATACAATACTCTAACATTTCAATTGCAATCTCAGATTTGAAATTCATTGTATACACGTTAAACTTGAACCGAATTGAATGTATGCTTTCTTTATTTCCAAGAGTCCGTTCCAGACGGTTTAGCTATCGACAGTCTATCAAGGCTTCTGTTCTTCTCCGATGTGGGAAATGGTATCATTTCCGTTATCAGCTTGGAAAACAATAGGACGGCCGCAGTCATTGACGAAGGCCTTCAAAGGCCAAGGGCAATTGCTCTAAACAAAGTTCACAAGTGAGTATTTGAAAATGAACCATTTGTTTATATTACCACGTATGGGAAATTTCTAGTTTCAAAAGAAATAAATAATGTTTAGTGTATTCGTTAATTTGAGTTTTAGCTAAATATGGTTCCCAATACTATGCTTCAAATATTGTTACGTTGTACATGTTTCAGGAAAATATATTGGACGGACTGGGGAGACAATCCAAAGATTGAAAGGTCTAACTACGATGGTTCCGATCGAGGTGTCATTGTCGCCACAGGATTAAAGTTTCCAAATGCCATCGCACTTGATACTGCACGTAAGTATTATTATGAAAACATCCTTTAAAGGGTCTCACGTATGATAAAATAGCGGGGAAAAAAGAAAATTGTCGAAAACTGACATAAACTTGGCATCGATGTGTACAATGCATTGAAACTTACTAAATGAAGTACCACAAAGTTTACACTTTATTTAAGTTTAGCAGTTATTTCGTTTTTTTGTCCATTAAAAAAATAATGGGTATGTCTACCAGGTGGAATTCATTCCTTATGCGTGATTGGCTAGTCGGTGTTATCACGTGATATTACCGAGATAGGTGTATAGCTTAATTATGTCACCCTATTAGAATAAGACTTTGTAGCTCAGTGAGTAAGCCGTTGGAATTCAATTTTGGCGACTCGGGTTCGAACCCGGTCTCCGACACAATTTTGTTTTACATTTTGGTACTTTTTTTACAATTATGATATCAAAGAGTAACTCATTCTGTTAGATAATTGTCCTGAGATTCGTTACAGAAAAGAATTTTTTTGGTGCCAATCTGTTACACAGTCCCTTTAAACTCCTCTAAAACGTATGGACACACATTGTGAATGCAAAATTGCCCGTATTAAGCCTTTACTGTTGCGGGTAAATGTGAAGTTAAGTACTTAAAAAAACCCAGTTTAATCGGAGAAATATCTTTTGTTGTTTTACCGATCATTCCAATGCAAAAATACCTTTTTCAGGAATGTATTGACATCAAAGCGTGTTGTTTTTGTGAACGTTTAGTTAGTTATATTTTGTGTTACGGCTTCCTATCTGGGTTATCTTATTTTGTCAGGTTTTCGGGATACTTGTCTGTACCTTTTAACGTATTATTGAACTATTTTTTGTAGATGATATCATATACTGGGCTGATGCGGGCACATGGAAGATTGAAAGTGCAAACACAGACGGAAGCAACAGGAAGGTTGTGGCGTTGAACTTACTCAGTCATCTTTTTGGCCTCGCTTTATACAAAGACAACCTGTTCTACACTGACTGGACGCAGAAGTAATGGTTTGGTTGTTTGTACCTATGACAAGCATGACAGAAAGCTACACACTTTTAGCAGTTTTATTTATATCATACGTTTGACTTGAGCTCAGCTACTGAAACAGTCGATTGTAAAACACTATTTAATGTTTGGTTTGGTCCACGTTATTCAAAATGTCTATTGAATGGTCATAATTCACCCAGTAATGTGTATCAAATCATTAACGTTTAAACAAGACGTATTATATAATTTGAACAGCTTATAAGTTGTATACAATCGGCAGGATGTTTAACGATGTTTATGCTCAGTCAGTTTTCCGGGTAGAGAAATAGTATGGTATGTCCACCAAAAAGGTGGTCGACGAAATAAACAACGATGCAACAAGCTGGATCATCATCGACGGGTACACGGCAGACTAATATAATAAAAAGCGCAACAGCAACGCATTATATAATTCACAGTTTATACAAAGTAGACTTGTCTTTTCGATAGGTCAGTGATGGTTCTTAGCACAAAGTCCGGACAGCCAGCACGAGCATTTGGAAAAGCAAGTTTTGGTAGATTAAACGATATCCATGTTATATCACCACAGGAAAACGATAATGGTAAATCAATTTCTTTACAATTAATACACCAATGCTTTGCTTTGATCAACTTTGTTATATGAATGCAGGCATAACTTCTATTTCATTATTTCATCTTTTTTTGTCTGATGTATTAGCTTAAGAAGGGCCGCCCTTTTTATTTCTAAAAACGAGATATTGATAATGTATATATATTGTTTCCAAATTGTCTTCTGTGCATTTTACGCTTATGCAAAAGACACACGATCTGGCGTATTCAAGTTCCATTGCATCTCTTTAAATTTAAATGATTACAGTGCGAGACGCATGCCGCAAGAACAATGGAGGCTGTGATCACATTTGTCTCCCTCTTGCACGTGGCAGAACATGTATTTGCCAAGAGGGATTTGAACTGCAGACGGACAAAATATCCTGTAGAAGCAGTCAGTATTTTTGTATAGTGTCGTAAGTGGTGTAAACTGAAACGAAAACATGCACGTAGTATGCATAGCTCTTAATTTCTGATTTCAATAAATTGATGTTTTAAATTCTTTATTTACTGAACGTTTATTGTTCCGTTTCATTGAAACAACAAGCATGTGTGTATAATGTGAGATTTTAAGATATCAAAGATGTTTCGATGATGTTTTCCTTTCTGTTTAATCAAGATGTGAAAATCCGACTGGCTGGTACCAAGTCTGCAAGTCAGGGAAGAATAGAAATATCGGTCAATAACGGAGTCACGTGGGGTAAAATCTGCAATGACCGGTTTGATGACAAAGACGCAAATGTGGTCTGTGGAATGTTGGGTTTTCAGAGGTTATTGTCTTTGCTGTCAATAGGAAATCCATAACAGGTCATTTATAGAATCTTTATACTTACAGTAATACTACATACATCGTTAACATAATTTAATAAAAGAACTATATGAATATGTTTTTGAAATTAAGTGCCTCGCTGAAACTTGCTCTCAAGTCTATTTTACAGGTCTCACGCAATACCGAAAGACAGTTCTTACTTTGGTGACACTAGTACAGGTATATCTGTTGTCCTGGACGACGTAGATTGTAAAGGCAAAGAAGAATCCGTGCTGGAATGTATGCACGCCCCGCTTGGTACGTCCCACTGTCTCAGCAACACGGACGCTGGAGTTATCTGCGCAACAGGTATTATGATGTTTTAAACTACTGCTACTGCTGCTGCTGTTGCTGCTGCTACTACTACTACTATTACTACTACTACTACTACTACTACTACTACTACTACTACTACTACTACTACTATTACTACTTCTACTACTGCTACTGCTACTACAAGTGCTACTAATGCTACTACTACTTCTATTTCTTCTACTGCTACTGCTACTACTGCTGCTACTACTGCTGCTGCTGCTACTGCTACTTCTACAGCTATAGGATACAGGAACAGGATATTGTTTGCTGTAATATTATTATAAATGAACAAAATCGTTTTTCAGATGGTCAGCTTTACCTGTCTAAATCACGAAGTCAAGGACAGCTTGAAATATTCTTGAACAACCGATGGGGAAGCGTTTGTGACGACAATTTTGGAACAACTGAGGCGAATGTTGTGTGTGGTATGCTAGGATTGTCAAGGTATGTTTGACTTCTGTATGCACAAAATGCTAACGGTTTTTATGCAGTTTTGTTGATATATTGTATATGGTTTTCACAAAGTAGTTTATCTTTTTACATCTTTTATCTAGCAATGTAGTCTTGAAGGCGTTGTTTCTCAGGGTGAAAGAGTTTTTTATATATACAAACGGCAATAACAGTGCTATTAAATATAGCATTTTATGATTTGGTCTCTGGAATATACATTTGGAAATTCGGCTTGTGTGTGAGTGTGATTATATGTGTTGTCTACAGTATCCCACTAGTAAAATAATAAACTACTGTATTTGGAACAGGAGTGGTGCAGTTGTCAAGCCTGGTGCGGTCTTCGGCCAGGTCGCTACAACCAACTCGTCCATACTCTTAGACGATGTCAGTTGCTCTGGGTCTGAGTCCAATATTATCCAGTGTCGACACAACGCCATTGGGGTCAGTGATTGTGGACAATCGGAAGCCGTCGGCGTTATCTGCCAAAATTAAAAATGACAACCTTAAACCGGCATGTGTTTCATTGAACCGGTTTAGGGCCGAATCTGAATTTCGTAAAATATGTATAATGATATGTATATTAGCATTTGGCTTGATCTTTTTTATTTTTGTTTGAATTGTCCCTCAAATATGGCTAAAGGTCGTTGATGGGTTTGGATACAAATGCTTAATGAAATTGGCCGGCATTCCTGGATGCCACTGGCTAAACATCCTTGATTTCATTAGCTATTTATTTGTGGATTCCATTGGCTTAATTTGCTTTTGTGTCATTTGCTGAACATACTGACTGTATGTGGCGAAAAGTGCTTGATGTTATTGGTTTAAAACCTTCATGCCAGTTCTAACGGTCCCTTTTTTACAACAGGCTAAACGTAATTGACCTGCTTTACGAAAATATATTATTCTAATTAAGCTTGACAAATGATAGTTTTGTTACTGAACGTCTAGAAGTTTATGTTGTTTTAAATTAGAATTAAGAGGCAAGCTGCTCAGGTTCGGATTCCAGCGTTGTTAGGTGTAGACAAAGCGGCGGTATACATTTGGAGAACATTGGCCTTATCTTCCCTAATTAATTTTCGAGGAAAAATGGCTTGCAGGGCTATGGGTTGGAGTCTTGGACACGGAATTAAACATCAGCAGGCCCCAGTTTCTCGAAACTTCTTAAGCTTAACAGGCTTAAGTCACTTATTTCAATTAGCCAAAATACGTAATAAAAATGGATTTTGATAAATAAAAAATGGTTTATTCTGATAATCATACAGATTATTCCTACATAATGTTTAGATATTCTTGAAGAAGTAAATATAACACATTTTATAGAACAATAAAAATAGTCAGATTAGCTTAATCGGACTTAAGAAGTTTCGAGAAATTGAGGCCAGGTATCTCCATTTTCAGGTATCTCCATTTTATTGTTGCGACATAAGCTGTATATTATTGATTGCATTGAATTTTGATTTGTATGATACTTATTTGCTTCGTCTATAGCGATTGGCTACATGGTCTTGGTAAAATAAACATTGTGTTTCTGAATATGCATGGATGTATCATTTCAAAGGAAACAACTTGCGCAATCTAATGTAATACATCTAATCCAGCATATGTTTACTCGTTCAATTGTTTTAATTCTCAAGAACTTTCACTAATTAAACTTCCAGACTATACCAACATTTTATTTCAATCATAACTATTTATTCCCTTTCACCAGAAACAATTTGTATTACATACTGCCAGATACAAATAGGTACACACTTACCAGTTTTACACTCTTTCGGTGTATTAATTTGTAATAATTGTTTCAAAGCGCATGCCAAGTTTTGTTTAAAACAGTAATAAATGAATTGGCTACAAAGAATCTGGAAGTTATATCTGCTAAAGCCTTATCTAAAATAAAGCATATGCTTTACCGTGTTTAAAGTAAAATTAATATGAGTTGGGTGAAGTGATATATTTTTGATTTATATAATAATTCTTGTTCTGTATAGACGAGTCAAGAGAGTCTGCAAAAAATCATTGCAAAGTGGACATTTATTGTTGTATTTGTATTTATAACATGCTATACACTGTTTCCGTTTTAATGTAACTATTGCGTATTTCTTTTGTGTGCAATATAACATTGCTCTTTTTCTATACTAGAAAATATATGTTTATATACTCCCCATGTTTGTATACAATTTAAGTGGAAAAATAACTGCGTAACAGATAATATCCCAGAACACATGTATATATTTCTTTGCTTGCAACAAAAACCCCGCCAAACTCTTAATAGGAAAAAGTGACATTTCCTCTGGATTTCGTGATTTGTTTCAAATACCTTCGATATTAAATGTGTTTAAGCAGGATATGACGTCGTGAAAATACATCACATTATGACTTCATATGCATCTAAGGTTCCGATGTTGTTGACGAAAACACTTCTTATACTTGGGATGAAACGATCTCTTTGTTTCTATCGACAAAATATTACGCCTTAAGACGATTGTTGCAAGTTCGCACACAAAGAAATATCTAAAAGAGTGGTAAACTTAATTGGGACTGGTTTAATGCCATTTAGGCATACCGTTAGACGTTTAATGCATTAATGCACTTTTTACGCATGAGTATGCGAGACAAACTTGCGACTGGTTTTATTGTCCTACAGGCATCACATAATTTCGATTTATTTTGTTCTGTGATTTACATTGAGCAAGCAATTATACCACTTAGAAGGCTTCACATGTACTTACGCATAGTCAACGTCATCTAAGTCAGACATGTGACCAAGCTCTTTATCGTCTATGTATCCAATACGGTCGCTAAAAATTGACCGGTGATAGAATTGCCTCAATTGTACCAAGTATACACGTGTTCCACCGTAAGATGATTTTCCAAATTCGAGAATAGAAAATGAACCCCATTAACGCGATTTTGCATGTTTGGTTAAGTACAGCGAGGGCTAGACAAACTAAAGATATTTATTTTATTTTCGTCTAGGCATCCTATGATTTTTGTTAAAAATAAACGCTTGTCGTCGTGGGAGGAAATTACACCTCTTGTACTATTGCAAACAATTGGCCCTCTCATTAAGACTTAATCGTGTTTTATATATCATCTAAGGATTCCACATTTTCCATTTCAATACTAACGTGGGATGAAATTTGGCAAATGAGTCTCCGTAAGGCGATATTTGAACATTAGTGCCAATGTTATCCGACAACCGATTGCCAGACAGAGTTGTGATATTATTTTCTCCCTAGGCATTAGAACAAAATACACGTTTGAGAATGAATTTACTTTACATGCATTTTGCGACCTAATATGTCCCCGTAGGAGAATCGTTTTAGTGCTCATTCTCGTGATATGAGCCACTGTTCAAGACCGTCTTGTGACCTTTTATGATCGTTGAGGCATTCCGTACCTTCAATAAAAACAACAACATTCGTTTGACCAGGGATTTTCATTTATCGAACAAATGAAGCCAAATGAGGTGAGCTTCTTATGTTCGTAGGCATATTACCAGCTATGCGAGCCCGGCGAAGGATTTTGATATAATTGTTTATCGACTAGGTACATATGTACCATAAACACTCGCTTGACATCGACTGACATTTACACTGTTTGCTTTAAGTGATTAAAGTTTGCCTTAGTAAGGCGATTTTTGCATGTTCGTACAATATCTACCTGCCGTCTGAGTTCGAGACAGTCTAGTGGCTGGTTATCTTCTCATATTGGAATCCCAGGATGTACGTTCAGTAATGATACTCGCTTGATATGCCATGGCGTAGGAATGGTTTCATTGCGTCCCCTTATACAATTATTGTATGTTATTAAGACCACCAAACGCCACCGAGAATGAGAAATGAGAACAAAAATACCCTTAAAATAAATGTATAACGTTGAAATGTCCACAAAGACCCCTCCCTGATCCTGTCTACACAATTCAATCTACATGAGGTATTGAAAAGACTATATGACCACTACTTATATGGAATACTACTTCCGTAATAATTACCCCAAAAGAAGTTGTAATGCAACCACGTATAGGCAAATAACAATTGTAAATACCACTTTGTACCATATGGACTTGCAATGAGTGGCCGGTCATCTTCCGAAAGTGGATGGTTTTCGTCTACACCTCGGTCCATCTACATTTTTGAAAGCTGACTTGCCGGTCCTTATAATAGTATATGCTACTCATTGTTGTATCTTAAAGACTTTGCCACCTGACGAAATAAATTCAATTTGTGAACTCATATTTTACTCTCTTTTTAACATTTAACCCATTTTGTTGCATGATTTATAGTTTGTTTACAGTAATACGCTTGTGGCCTTTGTTTTATTTACAGTTGTGCGTTAGTCGGCTACAATTTCCTGTGTGTTAGTGGCCTTTGCTTCCCAAACAGTAGTTCCAAAGTTGCAGTCGCTCCCCTTACAGTTGTTCTATAGTGGTATTACTTTCTCTTACTGTGGTGCATCTGTGGCCTTTATTTCCTTAAAGTGTCGTGCTAGCGGCCCCCGCTTCCCTTACAATGGTTGGTCAGTGGCATTCGTTTCCCCAATATTGATAGATTGTTTGTCCGTATGGCACTGACCGTTGTGTGTTAGTTGCCTTCGCTTCAGCTGCCTTTACTCCACACTGCTGTGAGTTTGTGACCTAAAATTTCCTTACAGTGCTGGGTCAATGGTGTTCACTTCCATTCAAATGGCTTGTTGGTGGTCTTGGCTTCATTAAAGCCGCCCTCACTTCCCACTTTTATGTGTAAGTTATCTATAATATACTAACAGTGCTGGGTTAGAGTTATTCAATTCCATTACATTGGCTGGTTAGTGTTTTTTGCTTAATTAAAGTTGCGCTTCAGCTGCCTTCACTCCCTTCTTTGGTGTGAAAGAGATATGAAAATCCCTTACAGTTATTTGTCTGCACTTCATAATACACTGTGGTGGGTTAAATGACCTTCGCTTCGATTACAGTAATGGGTAAGTAGCCTTCGCTCACTTTACATTAGTGAAATAGTGTATTATACAATGGGGTGAGTGGCATTCACTGACAGTTGCCCATAAGTATGGTTGTATTCCTTTAAAGTGGTTAGCGGCCTTCCTTTCACTGATGCAAAAATTGTTGTCAGCAATTACTCGAAATAGTGCATAAGTAGCTTTTGCTTTCCTCTCAACAGTGCATTGTTAGCGTTTGTATGCTTCAGCTAGGCTATAACATGAGATACTGAACCATGATCTTGACATGTAGAGGATCAAGGTATACGTTTGAAGGATATTTTAATGTTAATCAATAAATAAAAGAGACTCACTCCCAAATGTTGGCAATAGCTGTTTCTAAGCTTTGTTTGAATTGAATGGTTTTACCGTTTATAAGAACAAACACTAAACAACGATCCGCTGAAACTCACTTAAACATGGTTGTGTAAATTTAAGCTCAAACCATTTAAAATCGATCACATTTAAAACTAATTATTAACAATATAGCTCTAATAAGAACTTTTGGTGACTTATATCATTGTTACAATCATTCTGTTAACATTTCAATGAACATTACTTTGATTCTATAAAACATGAGTGAGTTCCTTTAAGATTGAATCATAATACGATAAATTACGTAAAATATATTAAGGAATCATAATACGTAAAATATATTAAGGAATCATAATACGTAAAGGAATTAGTGTTTAATCGGTGTATAAAAGCATTATTTCAGTGCACGTTTACCGAAGTACGAAAGACTTCTCAACTATTCGTGTACTGACCATTTGTATGAACACATTTGATCAGTGCAGGGTGAACAACAAATGGTGATTGTTCATTTTACACTCAATATTTGCCGATTTGTTCTGGAATAATTTCACTACGTAGCTGAAAACACAAACGCTTCCGAGATAATGGAACGTTGATATTTTAGTTTTATTTTGGTTGTTTTGCAAGCGGCTTCGTCAATGCCATCACCTGTTTCATCAACGTCACATATATTTTACCACAATAAAACGTCATTTGACCAATCACAATCATCGTATTATTAGTCTTATTACGATAAGAGGTATTCCAAAATATTACGTTTATCGGAATATGAATGTCATTCATGGAATATGAGTTCGTTTGAGGAAGCGCAAATGAAGAGTAAACAGAATTGTTTGAGTTATTTATTGTACAGCTATGATTGAGTGATCGGTTTATCACTGATTGTTTAAGTGAGTACTTCATACTTCACGTTATTTTATGCACACTGAGTTTGTTTTTGTATGTGTTCCTTGTTAAATCGTCCTTGTGTCATTAAACATTATCACAGTGTTTGGCTGCTGTGTAACTGTCCCTATTCTTTCCAGTGCACCAGGAATATATTCGTATTTTTGTCGTTAATTAAGTTTACAATATCTAACAAAACAACTGGCACTTATTCGTTATCAAGAGTCGTCCTTTATCAAACGTTCATTTCGATGCATCACCTCTTATCAATGATTTGCTGTTACAGCATGAGAGAGTAGAACAAACAAGATGTCGTTTGCTGCTGTTTATTAGGGAGTCAACCAAACAAAGGTATATATTTCCTATAAAATGTGCTCAAAACACTTGAAACATGAACGCAGATAAAAAATTCACTACATTTTGTTTGTTCAAGTCTGGCGATTAATAAAAGCCATAAAGCTCTTTTCTGCAAACAAGCTTAAAAGCGTCCTTGTGTGAACAAAATCTTCAAAATGCATGATTTATAATCAACAATAAAATTAAAAACAAAAACAAACAATATTGTGCAAATCACACCATTTCTTTACAAAAATATAATCAAAGTACAAACAGCACAAAATGTGAGCTGCTTAGTTAATAAAATAACATAAAAGCTGATTAGTTAATGAACATTTCTGTTGAAAGTTTAGCATTTAAAGGGAAGCATGGAATGTTCCAGTAATACCCAATATTTGAAAGACAACTATAGCAACAAATCCAACACTAAACAGCGCCTCAAGCTTATGTAGCAATTCTGTCGCCCATTCTGGATCTTCATCCTTGGGGCCACAGGCCTTGCACAGGCCGTCACAGATACTGGGACCGCCGCAACAGTCACAGGCGCAATCACATGCACAGTCAGGGCAGATTTTGATCGGCCTGATCTCACAACATTGTTCCTCGGCCCCAGGACACAGTCTGAAGACACACACCAGACAACAACAAAGTAGCGGACAAGTCCATGTACAACAGTCCTTACAGCAGTCGTTACAACAGTCCAACACGCAAGGTTTGTACTTCTGTTTACAGAAGGCCTTCCTGAAAGCATTTTTAATTTCCTTTACGATCATCCAAATCAGAAGAATTACAGCGTCTTCTACGTTGACTGTACAGAAGTAGCTTGACACAGCAATAACGATAATCTGAGGGAGGTCTTCCACAACCATCGCGGCGGCCGTTTCGACCCATCCGTGTAGTAGTTGAAATCCGCGGAACACACTGACCCCTGGTTTCTCTTTTGTTGTCTGTTCGTCTTCACCTCTGGATTCTCATCTGTTTCAGGTTGATTTCGGCTTCTGTCTTGCGACACAGGACCTGCTTGAGCGCTATTTTGTGGCAACACTCCTTGCAGTGATCTGGTATCTTCATATTTTGTGTCTAATTTCCTCGCATGGTATTCAAGAACTGTTTCGCCAATGGTGTTTATAATCTGGAATAGCGCATACACGGTGGCAACTCCACATAAAATGCCTTAAATCGTCGGTAGAAACGGAGCGTCTGAACTGCAAACGATGACATCTGTTTACCTTTCTTTCCAATGTAACCAAACATGGCGGGCAAATCAATGGTACCTATCCAGTCGAAATATTTCAGCCAGTTGAGGATTTCGTTAAAGATGAGAACAGCCACTGACAGAACTCTCTTGACGATGATGGACACCATCGATGGCGTTATGTATCCTAATAAGAACGAAGAATCCATTCACTCTTAATAATTTTACTGACATTAGTATAATGAATCAGTGTATTAGCAATTAAGCTTTTTAATGGTAAACATATATTATTTGTAATTATACGCAAGCGCTGTTAATTGTTGTTCATTTCTTAATTATTTTAGACACATTACAATACATGTAGCACACTACATATATGCCTTTAATGTAAACAGGCACTTATACAACTTGTAGAAAATAAAGTAGTTCTTACTAGTAATTGGTGTATTCGCGTCCCTTATCATGACTTGGACATGAGGTGCATGGTTGTATCCTGGTGCCACTTGGTCATGTGGAGCAAAGTGTTCTGGTGCATTAAAATCATTATGTTGATTCCCTGGATGACCGTGATAAGGAATATTTCCTACAGACAGTAATGAAATCTTTAAAAACAGTATTGTGATGGTCAGCTAATTAACATTGACTGATGTGACTTCAACATAGTAACTATTCTAAATTATATAACCGTTGTTATGCTCGTTGTTTGCTATAGTTTAACATGTGAATAGAATACCTTGCACTTTGAGGATATAATATCATTGATGACGACACTCTTTGATGAATATTTTGCACGGGACTATTGTTGAAATTTGTTGTATTAAATATACGTTGACCTGTCACCCCCCCCCCCCCCCCCGCACAAAAAAGACGAAACAAAAGACAAACAAAACAAACTGGGGATCGTTTAAACCACTACTTGCTGATAACCACCCCTGCTAGACTCACAACTCATAGCCGTGCATAGTTAGCTTTTAGCGTGGATGAAACGACAAGGGGTTTTCGAATTGAATTATGGCCTGCTACATATTAAAGCGGATAGGAATTTCAAGACATTTAAACGTTTCAAAATTTCTTTTTTTCTCATTTTAGTTGAAGCATGAAGCATACAACCTTTACAATATGCCTTTGTTTAAAAAGAATAAAAATGAATTGTCAGAGCTTTGTTAAAAAATGCAATATTACGGAAACGTCTTTCAACGATATGAATTGAGTTTTTGTGTCAAAACGTTCTATGCTATCAAATTAACAATGTATTGTGGCTTCCTGTATTCAAATAAAAAACCAAAAACCAAAAAAAAACAGTGTCAGACTTAAATTCATTTTGTGATTACAAATATATTTCTTTACGGTCAACTAGCATCAACGTTTATGTTATCAATTCTAAAACATATCTGAACATTTAATTAAAAACCCATATCAATTTGATATGTTGTAACTTAAAAATAATTTCAAACATCACACAATAATAATATAAGTTGCGCCGGTAGCAGTGCTCGAACAGACACCCTTTCGGTCTGCATGAGAGGATCATAAACACTAACCCACATCGATATATGACTGCTTAATGGTTTATGACACATATACACATTCTTTGTGACGTAACATGTACAAGTTTTTGCGATATATTTTTTAACATTTCATTATCAATGTTTATGTTCTGCAAGAGGCTTGAGCGTATTTTAAACAAAGTTCTTCTTTTTGTCAACTTATGTCGCTATAAGACAAATGGATAATAAGAACAACTGTTTAAGAGGCCTACGGCAATCAGTGATTCATTTCTTTATTCGAAAATATCAATAAATACAATGTTCGAAATAGGGTATGTACCTATATACCTTGTAATAAAATTAACCAAGTTCCACAAAGCCTCAATACACGGTTGAATGGATAGTGTCAAGCATTTTGGCAACCAGAAATATTCTTAATATTAATATATTTTGCTCACTTACGGGACAAAATTTGATTCATTATATTTTTTTTAATTGCAAAGCACTTGAAAAACAGCTAATAATGTCTGAAAGAATGCATGCATTGTGCATGCGAAAGATAACACTTTAAAAAAGTAATAAAACTTGAAGTCTGATATAATCAACCGTCAGTCAAAAGGCTAGTTTGACTGACCAGCGTCCAGATTAGGCGGAGCTTATCAGTTGCCCGTTTCTATCCGCCATTACATTCGACGATCTGCACTTATCAACAGTTGTGTAATTACGCTGTTTTTCAATTATTTAATACAAAATGTGCTCCTCATTACTGAGTGAAGGTTAAGACAATTAAGGAAAGCCGAAATACTGAGATGTTTCCTTCATGTTGCTTAAATCATGCATTTGTTATTTGTTTGGTGACAAAGTGACCTTTAAGTTTACGTTTTCAACCCTCCAAATGTATTACTCGTGTATGTAACTGTAATTAATATACGTGTACTTTCCTTTTGTCTTAGAATAGAAAACATTAGTATCATAACACGGAATCAATTTAGTATAAAATATTGACGATATATTGCGATTTTTTTTGGAATTTGTATCCTTTTCAGCCGGAAAGTTTTAAATCCGAAGCCCATACACTTAACTTAAAGATTACTTCGACATACTCTTTGGAATGGTTTAAATTACATTTGTTTTGAATTTAGATACACGATCTTATATCATATAACTTAACAGAAAGGTCACAAAAAGTATATAGGTATAGATATAAATAACATTTGTAAATGACGGAAATCTCAGAATAAAACGTGCATTATTTTGACTCTGATCATTGGTAACTTCTGTGTTGCTTGTTAGAACCGTTTTGCAATGCATTTAATAAATAAATAAATACATTGAGAGAACCATTAAGGTAATAACATCGAAAATATAATGTGTATAAAACAAGTGACGCTTAATGTGGAAAGGAAGAAAAACAGCGAAAATCCATTGAGTTTTGGCATTTGATCTAAACAAACTTCGTTTTTATTGACTTTCTTTAAATGAGTTAATTAACGCTTTGTTTTCTTAAATTTGACTTTTTAAAAAGATACTACCCTTCAGTTGTAACAAAATTCAGATGCTGTTTAGAAATAATTTCTCTAACAGTTTAAACTTTAAATTATTTAATTAATACCTATTTACCTGTATCGTATATTGCATTCAATTATAATAGTTAACGAATTTAATGTTATACTTGCTTTAAATGTTGTTGTTTACAACGTTCCATACTATTTGTATGTGTTTGTCAAGATTATCGTCTGCTACTGCGTATTTGTCGGATAGCCCTTGATAAGGGGTCAAATAACACTATAGGCTTGGCCTTATCGCTATTTGCGTGGTGCCAATCGTGACTTTGTCTTCAAAACGAAGACCACGCATAAAACGCATTTTGACAATTCCTTAATAAAAATATAATCTCCCGCCTGCCCCTCATCCTCAAAATATTCTCTATACCACACCTCGTGAGAAGTTGGGATCCTGCATATGTTGCGGACCGCCTGGAGCCATTCGCTGCATTAGGAAATGCTCTTGGCTCCCTTTCGTATAAAACACTCCCTGTTCCGGTTTTTGGGAGGCCTCCGGGTCAGATTCTATATAGTGAAAAAAATATCACCATATCAATTATCTTTTCCATAATAGTTAAGTTGCACAATATCATATTTCCTCAAGCATCTTTAATTCTTTAATCTTCAATATCTTCCGATACAAGAATCACCCCTTATACATTCACTAGATGATACACATTTTGTTTTAAAAATAATGTGATAGAAATAAAGAATGGATTCAATAATAAACAACTTCGGTTGACAAACAATGATAGTCTCTAATAAAACTTACCATTGTCACCACGGTATCCTCTATTGCGAGACATCTTGAATAATGAGCAAGGTTTCGACAAGGTTTCGGTCGATTATCACTGCACACTGACGCGCATATAGACCCACTCCAACCCACAGCTGGTGGCAGTAAATTAAAACATGCAGGGTTTTATTTCCGTAAAAAGTCACTAAAATGCAAGGTTACCATTATGGTTTGCCTTTTGAAGACGTCGAATGAAACCGATGCGAGTTGGTGGTCAGGTGGTAACTGATCTATGAGAAGAACCAATATATGATAATTTTTTATGGTTCTGCACCAATCTAGGTACTCGATTGTTTTTTCCCATTTACCTATTTTTTTTTATATAATCCCATCATTTATGAGCCAAACATGTGATACAATATTATTCTTTGAAAGAAAAGAACAATGTTACGTAAAAGTAAATAACAGTTCGTTACATGTTTTGCATATAGACCTTTTCAGTAAATTAATGCAATTACGGTTCAGCTATCGCGTTCTATGAAATATAAATCGGCGAACATTAGTGTTAAATGGTAGTTTAACAATGGTCCACATTACGTTCATACACGTTCTTCAGGTTGGTATTTGAACGATATATGCCCGTTGTCGTGTAAGCCATTATGAGAACAACCATAACTTCAGATATTTACGTACATTTCTAACATACACAATTACATGCATAAGTAGACTTCCACAAGTCTATGGTTTGCCATCTCGTTTTGATAGGAGCATTTAAAAGTATAAAGAATAAATAATTGGATAAAAATATCTGAGGTCCGTCAATTTTACTTTGCCAAGATGATTGATATTAATTCCATGTTCTAATCTCTTCTGCATTTGTTGGTCATTGAACTAGGTCGATTCAATTGCGGCATAAGAAACACAAGTCATTCAGTCAGATAGCAAGGTATTACTAACACCTTTAAACTATCACCTTTAGTTAGAGTAATTTGAACATATTCCTAATTATATCGTCACTTTAGTGCAATAACTCAATATCTGCTTCATATTTCTATATGCTGATATTGACGACTGCACTAGAGTGACGATATATTAAACAAAATACTTTCGTACAGAAAAATGGCTTTGAGCATGATTGTGACCTTACTGCATGGACAAGTCGAACAAAGGAACTCGCGTTTCTGACATCTTCCCACATGTGTTCACCCAATGAAGGGTTTAGATCTCCTATTGTTATCTCATTTGATAACTCAGTTTAAATTATTTACATTTGATGAATTAGCTGTTTTTGTTTATTCATACAATGTCATTAGACTACGAAAGCAGACCAATACAAATCCTTTCAAGTATTAACAGTTTTAATAGTCCTGAATCAGTCATATATTTAGAAATAACCACGAAACGTAAAATGCCAGCTATTTTATCTACATTGTCGATATTGCACAGATACATTTCTCGTAATTCTTAAACAAGCGCATTAAGTCAGCAAGTTTGGGTCACGGTTGATTGTTTGAGTTACCACCCTTACACAAGAGCTTTCTACGGTAACAACTGTTTTCTTTCTAAATAATTACAGCTCTTAAACAGTTACAAAGGTTTGATCAACACACCTAGTTTTTTTTATATCGTATATATGCACTGTGTTGTTTGTGGAGTTTTGTGCTGTTGTTACATGTTTCTTGTTTGTGATTTTGTGTGTGTTTGTGTTCTTTGTCTTTGGCGTTTACCCTGTGCGATTAAAAGGGCTTTATGTTTAAACTTTTGTGTACCGAGCTTGTTTCTGTAGCTTTCATATAAAAATTCATTGCATTATTATTCCTTATTTTTTACGCTCGATTATGCCAGAATTAAGAGCAATACATTTGGATGAAGTTTGTTCAGAATCTTGCGGTTTTCGAGTTTAAACCATAGTGCCAAAGGTGGAAATCTGCGGTAAGTAGTACTTTAGAACGTGATACACAAGTACAAGCAATATGAAACTATTTTTTATTGGCCATCCTTAAACTCAACATCAGAAGGAATAATGGAAACAATTAGCAGCTTTATTATTAACATAACTTAATTAATTAATTCTGTATTATTTAATCTTACTATGTTGGCGTCAAAGGAGTTCCAAATGTAACCAGCTTATGAAAACGTAATTATACGTTTTATAGTATGGTTTATATATCTGTTTATGCTGTAAGTTGCTTGAAAAATGTCATAAACATCTTTTCAGTACAGTTATACTCAAAGCTATATATCTTTGGTTTGTCGGTTAATTCATTTTAAACAAAATGTTATTGTAAGTGACTATAGAACAGACACATATTTTATAATTGTCTTGGCAAGAAACGAAGTATCTTTACTAACAATGGTATGTATTAAATCAAGCGTTTTTTCCTTACATCTTCAAAGCGTATGCACTTTATCTGTGGTCCAGGAATAGTTCTTGTAATCTGGCAAAGATTCGAATATTCAGACATCTCAATTAATATGATAACATGCGCTCTGGAAAAAGAATCTTCGATATTAATAGAAATAATGACATTCTAGTAGTAATATAATCATCAACGAGGAGTGCATATTTAATTCACGTTGTCGAATAGTGGAAGACGTTGTTGATTCGATGGAAGCGTTCCGAGCTGTTAAGACCTATTATTCATACATACATAATGGAATTAGCAGTGCTAAACAATCATGTATTTCATCGACAATGCAAGATCGTTTACTTAGAACAGCTCTCAAACCGACGACTTTCATATAAAGCTACTATACACTAGCAGAGTCATACTCTCCATAAAAATAAGAAGAAATTAAGAAATATAAGGTGTTTTACTAAATATTTTTTATCCTTTGTCTAAACGGAAAAGGAGTTTTGTTTTCAGTGGGACGGCCTACACCCACTGGATAAGGTATGACATTCAAATACCAGAAAAGAATTCAGCGGACATTTTGAAAACGAATGACATCTACTTGTGTTTTTTTGGCAAGTATTTGGTTAAGGTGTTACGACCTTGCTTTTTCAATGAACATTCTTACACAGTAGTATATGCTGATACTGTCAGGACAGTGGCAGGGCAGAGATATGGATGTTTACCTGAAGGTAGGGATTAACTCAATCATAGGATCAACAATGCCTTTGTACGCTACTGTTGCTAATGATATCCTGTTATCCTATCAAGCTAAATTAATTTTAACCTTTTTACAAACTACATATCAATGTACCATACTGTAATTCCCAAGTATATTATGCTACTTACATTTTTTGAGTAGTTTACTTTAATGTTATCCACTAATGATACCAACTGTGTAAATTCGTACAAGGTGTGAGTGCTCTTTTTATTAAGATTCAGTACGTTCACACTTTCACCCCCCCCTTGTCCTCCTTGTAATGTTTTTATCTGTCTTAAAACATTTATTCTGTCGGAAGAACGTCGCGCGTTAGGTTTTCTCTTACACAAACCATTTAAGGCAAACCAGTATATAGTTAATGTTACAAAAATTTCTTGGTATTTAATAATGTGTATAACTTGTTGTAGCTGTTTTCCATAACTTTGTGGTGTTATCACTGTTTTCAATGCTCTAACCCATCTTTCTTTTTATAATTGTATGCATGAATATAATAAGGAAAGGTATGTAAATACTTCCAATATTTGAACCTATATTAAACTATATACTTCTATTTCAAGGTCAAAATCTCTTTGATATGTTTTGATATGTTAAGTATGTTTGTTATTCATGTCGGAAAATACCTTTTGTCATTAAGCTAATGTTTTTTTTGTTAACATATACCCGACTTTAAATAAAGATTCTTGTATCTTGTATCTTGTACAGCCTTCAATTGTATCGACTACATACGACCTCTAACATAACTAATAATTGCATAATATTGCCGAAATGGAAGTGGTTTTTGAATGTTGACAAGGAAAATAAGTTGTAAGCTCGAAAATAACATACACATCAAGGGGACAAAAGTGCACGATTTTATTCTCGCTTTTTCTCGTTATTCACGTTAACGCCACAATGATGAAAATCGCGTTCCCATTCACATATACAAACACAAGGTCACACAGGAGAATGAAAGTCCAGGCTTTTGTGCCACATTATTACTATTATATGACTATTACTATACGTGGTAGATTTATGTTTTAATTATGATGTCGTTCAGTTAAGACTATCAGTCTTATTAGTATAATGCGAATGATTGTATTTTCTGTAGATTTACTCTGCTCGGAAAAATCTCCATTGTTTCAAATAAATCAAAATGTGTATTTCATACTGCACTTGTGGAACCTTTTGAAGGGCAAGAAATACATTAAGGCTTATCGCGTGTCATCACATAATTCAAGCAGGTTTTCAGGATATCAAATCTAAATTAGCTTTTGATAAAGGAATCAAACTGGGCAGAAATGATTTCATGATTAAAACGATGTAAAGACAACTTATGAATGGCTGAGTTTACAGATAAGGGTTATTGAATTAATGCATGAAATTCATAACGTTTTAGTGATCTTGTATGTGATGTCGTTTTATATTGCGATCTGGAATATTTTGTTACCGTATCAATCAGGTCATTATTGTAGTTAATGTTATTTTAGATTTAAGATTAAATTGTCAAACGATAATACACGGTATTTTGATTTTGTATTAGATAACAGCTTTTGTAGGATTGTACACATATTGAATGAAATAATAATCTCTCAATATTGTGTCGTTTTGCCATTGTTCGTGGATGTTTCATTTCTTAGTAATTTCGAAGGACGGCTTGCACCGAGAAAATACATGTCATTACTAGCCATACGGAAACTCAGGGACTGGGTAGATGGTCGGAGGATCCGATATGGACTGCAGCTTTCATATGGTTGAGTTTACTGTAGCATCCTCAGTCAAACTACCTAGTAGGTAAATCGCATATGGTTGTTTTACTAAACCGAATCGTTCATGCCATCCAAGGCGATCTCACATTTTACAGCTTCAATCAATAAGACGATATCCGATCTGACAGCAGTTCATTAACTATTGTTTACTAAAATTAACTAAATATAACGAAACTGGATCATCCTAACGAATACATACACTATTTTACATTTTTGCGAAATAGTTTCATGTTGAAATGATGTTTGAGCTCGTACGCCTCGTTTGTAAATCAGCTTGGCTTTGCAGTTTGGCTATTTCTTTCTTGGCTAGTGTGCTTTGAAAAGGAAAACAACGTTTTCTTCCTTTAAAATACTGCTGTTATGTGAATGTATCTTAATAAGAAAATTTCAACTTATTTATGAAAACTAAACATATCAATACTATAATGAAAACAATATTTACTTACAATAAAGTCTATAACATGTACAAACCCTCGCACACTAAGCTTTTTGCATAAATATTGACTGGCTTCGTCGTGTGGCGATTACTATAAGGCTTTTAATTCGTTGGCTGCTGGTACAATTTATGTATACATGCCAGCATTAGCAATCAATATTTAAATGCAAATGACGTCTGTAAAATGGTGCGCCTGTTTAATAACGATTATTCCCGCGCGTTAAATCAGGACGTTGTTTAGGCTGTTGATCAACACACAGGTGCTTATTGGAGAATATCTAAAGGTTAGGATGATATGTGTTTTGACAGCTATTGGCAAGAGAACGAAGCTTTTGCACATCAGTTGGAAAACATATTTGTTATGCAAAGACTAAAATTGAAATCGTGATTAACTTCACTGTCTGAGATTGAAATCCTTTTATTCCGTGTATCAGATTTTTGTTTTAGAATTAACGCTGCCTAATGAGGACGGTGAATATGTTTTGCCCCTTTGCAAAACTACGATTTAATCTAGATGAATTATCTAATAAATGTGTCTCAATAATGATCATTTGCATACCCGGAAAACCGCTCTACTTATTCGGCCTATCTATGCATATAACGCTTTAAATCCAGCAAGATAAATGCCATATAATTATGCTAACGTTTCCTGTTCTTAGGAACAATTTAGTGTCATTGTCAATCATATATATTTAATACGTATCCATTGTAATAATATTTATATGTAAAGGTGACATAAGCGCAACACTACTTTATGAGAAGTATGTAAAACATACACTATAGATGGTACGAATTACCAATTAGGAAATAGTAGATAGATAATTCTTTATTTCCTACTTTGAGTGAAGATTGCGATATTTTGCATAATGTAATGAAACTTAACGTATTTCTGGTCATACTTTATACAGATTTAGTTCAGATGTTGGGAAAAAGCATGAACAACTCTTCTCTAATCTGCTGATGATTTAATTTCTAAATGAAACAACTTTCAGCTCACATTCTCGTTCGTGCTGATTTTGCAGAAGATGATATGCATATTTTCATAGGTTTAAAGAATGAATGCAAAACAGTGCAAACACGATTTCAATTCGTTTGAAGTTTGATTATTGTATTTAGTCGGGAGGATTTTGTTTATATAAACTGTTTCACATGCAACTAAACTTCTTCGTGATTTCTGTTGAACGGATAATTGAATATGAATATAAATATAACAATGCATTAATATTGTTGTTTCGTTGTTGTTGTTCTACACTGATTTTATATGTTGTTATTGGCCTTGGGCGTTTCTTAAATAAACTTGAAAAACTGAATTATATTATGAAAAACTACTGTGATGGGATCAGATATGCTTATTTATATATTAACAAACTGCATTTGCCGTAACCAATTCCAGCGGAAGATTATCGCACTGTTGGCATGGTATTATTCCAAATTCAAATTGCAATTTAATTGAATGCAAAGCTATGCAAACTACTTCATACTTGAACTTTCTTACTTATATAATTTCTATATAGCTAGGATTATGACTGAAGGCCCTTACGGTAAACTTATACCTGATCATATCGAGCGCTGTGTGTTGCAAATAATTAAAACTATACATTGCAATTGATAATACAAATGGTTTCTGACATTATTTGACAATTTGTTTTATACAGAAATTATATGGACAGAACATCAAAAACACGACGGAACATTTGCGTCTCAAATACAATACATATCAGTAAGAGTACTTTAACGTTCAGTGGATGCAATGCGATACTACAATGAAAATTTCAAGGAGTCAAGATCCCGAATGACACTGAACAATATAAACAAACGTACAAACACCACATATACACGTAAAACACCAAAAACAGACCACACATGTATCAAAATTGACCCACGTATTTTTAAACAAAAAAGCATGCACTATTTACTAGTGAAATGTACAACTGGCAATATCAAAGCTTAATCTAAGAACGGAAAGCTATCGTTTTTGTACAAAAAGTTAAATATATTCGTTTCTGGAATACTTGCCATTTCCCTCTTGGCATTAATTACCGTATTAACATCATTGTAGTCTCACGGGTTACACCTACAAATAATCTCTAGTCATTAAAATATGGCGTAACATGCGAGAACGTCGGATGTGTTAAGTCTTGAATGACAGTGATACCGCTTGGTGAAAAGCTTGTTTATTGTTTAATATTTTGCCACCTTGACTGAACTGTTTTGCCCTGTCTTCAGCGTGAAACATATGGTGGAGGATTAATGCCACTATCGTTCAATGACGAGTTACAAGGTCGAATGTGCGCAAGGTCAACATGCATGTGTCTCGTTGCCTGCCAAACCATACAACATACACCACAGGGACACCCCAGTAGCCTTAAACATATATTTACATTGTTAATGGGACATTCATCAAAGGTCAAACATACAAACCGAAGCACACCAGGCAAAACAAATTTTACATCGATCAAATAAATCGTTTATCAATGAATATTTGGGTAACTGCCTTTGAAAGGAGGGCAAATGCAGGCGTTCAACGTGTAGGGTTAAACGGATTTCGAACGCCAAACCTCACAATAATCCAATTATTAGCAAAAAAAGCTAAACTAAACTTAGTTCGTTGCTTGTTCAAACGTATATATTAATGATTATGATCCTGTTACCGTTTTAACCAAGATGAAACAATAATTTAAATACGAATACTGATATGAAATATTATGATCCATTGGTGCTCCTATCGTCTCGAAAAAAACGTAATCGGAATGTTCCTTTCACAAATAAGGTTTGGCTTATATGAGCATCGTTCATTACCATGTAAGACAAGATAACCCTTAAACAAAGAACTTACGTTGCAATACACCAGTGCTGAATATTTGACTTCAATGTATCTCAAGGTGTGTTTTACATACGGGATCTTTTGTAAAATGAAGCAATTTTGTATTTAATTGAAGCGCAAGCTGTGTGTTTTACCAAGTCATCTATGGTAAGATGCGGTTTATTTTCATGTTGTTTGAATGTTTTTGAGAAGATTGATCGATGAAATATATTTTGGAAGATTGCAATGCAAGTAAGAAGGTACCGTAGTTTTATAATATATATAACCTCAATTTAAAAAAAACCCCCTAAACTGCAGTTTAATGCCATTAAACACAAAAGCAAACAATCACCAGAAACATGGAACAACAGCACAAAACTCAACAAACAATACAGTACATATATACTATATAAAAAAAACTAGGGGTGTTAATTAAGGATTGTTAGGAACCGCCTTGGAACGGTCAATAAAATGTAAACTTACTGGGGGTCTGAAACAGTTTGTGTGCACAACCTCACTCTTATTCCAACAACCCCGAAGTTTAAGTCCTTAAACAGTGACTATGGTTTCAACTCTTGAAAAACAAAAAGGCAAAGCTTTGGTGTGTATTTGAATACCAGAGAGTTTTTGATACAGTAAATAGAGCCTGGTTATGGATTCAGTTAATCTACTGTATATGTGTCCTCTTTTTATGTTCTTTATAAATGATATCTTTGAAAATTAAATGTATCAAACATTTACTACTGAGGATTAAGAACTTTTGTCAATAAATATGATTTTATTTGCTGAACCTTTTGTATTATTTACCACAGCCCAGATGGATGCTAAATACCATTATTTTGTTAAATGGGGATAACAATCGATATAAATTAAACTAAGATTAGTGATACCTGAAGCAAGCTATAAATAAACAGTTCTACACTATCAAATTGGTGAATATAGTACATATTAACTTTAATTATCTTTGTGTAAACCGACAATATGCCATATACAGTAAAATGCTGAATGATCAAGCTCTGAATGAATACCATAACATCCTGTCGTTTTTAACACGGTTAACCTTGATGCTACAATTCAGAAGTATGACGGTTTGTAACTTTAAGGCTACATATTAGATTTCTGAAATACTTTAGGTTTACACTGAAATCACCAATTTATATAATATATAATGATTTGAATGATATTTATTCTTCCTGTGGAAGGATAATAAATTTTACTTTTGATCATCTTGGTTTAATGAATGTAAGACAAAACTGATGTAAATATTTCTTCCTTTAATTAAATGTTGAGTTCGTGACCAGTTATTCTTGATGGGAATGCTTCCATAAATGATATGCAACAACTTTCATTTCATTGTTTACTCAAACTTGGTATGAAAAATTATCTTGTACGAATTAAAACGATGGATTAATAAAATATATGACCTGTTTGAGCTTATCAGCATATTACCTTGCCCGTGAAAATGATAGAGTTTATGTTTTGTTGTACAATTTACAAAGATTGAGACATACATACTTAGGCAACATCTCCTGGCCTTCTATCAACTTTTTTGAAATCTGTATTACTAATCAGATCAAGTAGTTTATTACCTAATATTGTAACATGTATCATATTTGCAATTGCATTAAGGAAATCTATACTGGACTTAATTCATATTTTAACATAGACAGTATTTGTTTATTATTATGCTCTCTACTATACTACTTTAACTGTGTGTTTTTGAATTTTGGTCATATAAGTTAAAAACACATCACATTTTTATCGTGTATAACCGGTAATGGATTTGCATAAAACGAATTTGTGCAAATTAGATATAGTTCAAAATATTTATTTTGATAATTTTCATTTTTCTTCATTCCGATTTAAAGAGGAAATAACATCTGATCGTTCAGGCAATAACGTCACGAGTAGTTGACCATTTGGATGATCCGGTACAACTAGAGTACGGTGGAGATAATTTTATCACAAAGTTTGATATACAAAGATATTAATGTACATCATTAACATCAGCAGCAGTATCATAAGCAGTAACATTAGCATCAGCAGCAGCAGTAGTAGTTGTAGACCTAGATGTAGAGTAAGGGTATTGAAAACAGCAATTCCCACAGCAGTACTATATGTACTACAAAAATATGTTAACCTAGAATTGTTTTGAACCACAATAACCAATTAACGGTATTGTTAGATGGGGATAATTATTTTATAGGAGGAGTCATTATTTTAAAGAAATGGAGGCACATTTTTACAAATAAATGACCGGGAATCGTGATTCTACGTTGGTTAAAATACTTCGTCACACCGGTTCTATTTCGGCATATGACTTTGGTCACTTTACTTTGAATTTCTTTTGTATACTATTACCTTGTTTTTATTTAATCATTGTGTTTATATATCTTAAAAAAATCAACGTGTCACAAAGTTTTTCATTTAAATATTAGGATTTCTGATGAACTATTTTGAGATTGTTCATGTCCGCACTTCAACTAATTTATTTGATATACATATAAAGGCAATCATTTTATGAATAATGATTCAAAGGAAGAGCAAGAAAACACGATTATGATACTAGATCATGATATCGTAGGGATGAGGCACTTATGAGATATAAGCATACAAGCGGATTTCTGGTGACTTCAGACCGGCAATGCGAAACTGATTTTTTCTGATTCTCACACTGATCATAGCGTAAGACAATGGGAGCGAACTATTAATGCTACAGGTAACGGAATTGCGGGTACGTAAGGCATGATATATGGCAATTGTAGGACGATGGCTACTATGACAATGTACATTTTACAAACGGAACCCTACAGGGACAACGGAAATAACGATTGGAGTAATGAGAATGCTTGAGACCCGACGCAAGACGAATATACTACTAAGAGGCACGCAGTAATATGTGACTTGTTTGTGTTATTTCATTATTGTCGTTCGGTAGTTTATCTTAATACATGTAATAGCATAAACGATAAAAGGTGTAATAAACGGTGTACGCCTTGCTATATTGACTATGTTGAGAATCATGACCTTGCCTTACCTATTGTCAATAATGTTTAATAGCAAATGTGTAGATACTGCACTTATTAGTAACCATAAAGTGGTACCAAGTTCTAGCAGCTTTTGTAAACAGTATGATGATGTTGTAAATCTGGTACTGCAATTCTGTATCGGAACAAAACACTTATTTATTGCTCATCTGTTCGTGATACTTTGAAAACATCGACTTTCTGGTAATGAGATTAGATGTATAGAAAAAAATGTCACTATAAATTCTGTATTTATTTATGTATTTATTGTATGTATTTATTCATGATGTTGGTTATTACAAATCTATGTTGAATAGTTTACAAATATTCATATCAGTCTATTCTACAATGGTGGGCGTTATTGCTGCAAGGAATTATAACAGTTTATACGTTAGAAATAGCAACCAAAATTTGTCTGTGAAAATTTCATTGTTGACATACATTTTAATGCGATCAACCTTACATCCGTGCATCTCATACTTTGTTTTAAAGGAAGAAATATTCATACCGATAGGAAAAAAATGACCATGTGTTAATTGAACGTGCATTGTATTCATCGGTACAAATTCTTGATAAGGATCAACAAACAAAGCAATAACCGCGAACCATATGACATTACATTTAATCGTACCAGCAGCCCCTATGTTGGCCATCTTTACGCCGACAGAACGGTGTGGCGTTGCACAAATGTACAGCGGACCATATAGATAAGTATTTGGAAGAATTACTTCAGTGCCTTAGAAACATATCAATAAACGACGGAGACCCATCCATCCTAAATGACTTTAAGGCAAATACAATGAAAAGTGTAGAATGTCATTTACCGCATCTCCTATACACCACCCAGATGTATGCGTAGGCAGTGGACTATTGAGGGGCGCCCAAGAAGACACAACCAAACATTCTTCCGCAACTACATATCAGTAAAACGAGACTTTTGATGAACACAGACAAATAAACAGAGATAATTTGAAAATAAGGTGAATTTATGCTGATTTAAACTCAGCTACGGATTTAGACAACAAATTATTCGGGGCAACACATTATTCGGGGCACTACTAGGTCGAAATCATTGAAAAGTGTCGTGTATTGGCAATGAACTGACAGTTAATAATATCACATAAACTGATGAAAAGGATTTTTACGGTAATAAAACACTTTGTTAAAAAGTTTGTGGCAAAAGATAAAGTTAAATGAAAAAGATATGGAGTGCCTGTCAGTTAATTTTACAGCATGCTCAATCAGAAATCCTTGTTTGATATGCTGATATGGCATTTAAGTGTGATGTTTGGCTGTGAGGGGAACATTTCAAATGAAAAACCAGTCCTGAAACCAGTGAGACTCTAAGGCGTATTGTAAACATTTTATTATCTCGTATTTATAGGTGAACTTTTACATAAACTGGAAAAAGTTATCTAGGATGTTCCGTGTATTTTTTTAACAAATGGAGGTAATCTTTCATTTGCTTATGACATTTCTCTAGTCTCGTTATCTCCCTTGAATTTGCAAAGCATGCTATACGGAGTGTATCGCCACTGCACGGATTGGAAAAGTCGACGGATTTAATATTCAGCAAGCAGCAAAATGTAACGCCAGCTGATGATTTATGCGGGGACATAAGTCTTGAGCAGTCCAGTAATTTCAAATATTAGCTGCAAAATACGTATTGAGGAACGCTACCAAAAGCCAAAAACGCCTTCTTTGCTTTGTCTGCACAAGGCTTACATCCTTATGGTTTAATCCAATTATATAAACCTGTATAAGAAAATACACATTCCTTTAGCCCTATTCGACAGTGAACTGTAAAATACTATCAATAACCATGATATGAGTACTAAAAAAAAACTTCAGCATTTAATAAAAGAAATATGCAAGATCTGATATGTGTGATTTCATGTTTTTCGTGTTTAACTTGTTGTAAAATGTTAATAAAAATGATATTTCTACATAAGCTACTGTTCCTAAACGTCAATTGTACAAGCAGATATATGTTCATTTAATTAAACAATAAAATACGTATGGGTTGAATCCAGACATTTGCAAAATACTATGCACGCTAGGCTGCAAACATTCATAAACGACTAGCTTCTTTAGCCAACTTACCTACCATCTAAACAGCAGTGGAAAGATCTTTTAAAACATCTCTTTATCACGAGATAAACGGAATATGGGAATTGGAGAACATTAACAAGACAATCGTTACATCCCACACAAGTACGGCGCTGTCATTTATGAAGTGTTCGACAAAAGCATTGAACTTGTAACCAAACTATATCCTTAACTACATAAAAATCAGTGCAATAACTGTTAAACATATGTGTACATGGTGAACAGTTGCATCTCGTGTATGATTGAAGTACAACCATTGGAATCAGGAGGAAGTTAAGTAGCAGAAACGGGATTACGTATTACTGAAGCGCTTCTGATAATCGTCACAGAGACTTTTTACCTCACCCTACGTGTGCTGCTTGTTAATGTTTCATGACTAGAAGTCTACACTAAGATTAAAAATATCCCTTGTGTAAAGAAATACATAAAACATATCGAAACCGAACGTGTTGGGCTTAACATCACTGTACAGTGTGTTTACGAAATGTTGTCTATATGACCGTATACTGATATTAATATATCAATGCAATTTACGGTTATTTAAAGCCTGTTTTTGTGTATACTAGAAAAGCATAATTGATTGTTGATCTCTTTTTGCATTTTTAAATTCATATTTATATGTTTGCACCTCCACTTCCATTCCTTAGATGAACTGCCTTTCGGCAATTGCGGTTATCATCCGATGAACGCACTATCTTTGGATATGTTCGGATCGCGAATCATCGTATAACAATATGCATGGAAATTGTTTATCCTGTTTGTATTGTGTCAGGTCCCGTAAAATAAATCAAGATTTTAGAAAGTGTCAATTTATGATATTTTAAATGTATTTTTGCCATTAGTGTTTCAATTTTAAAAAAGTGATTTCAAGTGGTTGATTTTATTCCGCGTTATTGTGACCTCATTTAATACACTGTTTCCGGTTACGGCCGGGTAGTTCTATTAACAGAATGGGGGAGAAAACTTTAGTTTAAGGTTTTCTTAAATGAAATTTACAATATTTTTACAATTTTTGAATGAAATTATGAAGTTTTTGTGTAAATATATGTAAAGAATTGCGGGATTGATGTCATTATCGGGAATATGAACGCAATTGGGCTGGTAAAAGTACATGTGGGGTCCTTCGGACTCCTTAAATGGACAATTACGGGAACAAGCAAGGTAACTGAAACTAAACATAAACCCCGTTTTAGGGCACGAGGTAAAAGCCAAAGACAAATAACATACATACTTTAAGAATCACAAACAAGAAACATGGAAAACAACACAAAACTCCTCAAACAACATAGTACATAATACACTATATAAAACCCTAGGTACGTTTATCAAGGATTGGTAGGTAACGCCCTGGAACGATCAGTAAAATGTAAATTTACTTGGATGTACATTTATCACCAAGTATCAGTTGAATATTAAATTGAATTGATACGGGTATATCATACTTTTATCCATAGTATAGATACGAAATCATTGCTAGATTTTAAGCATTTGATGCATTTCAATAAACATTTTACACATTTTAAAAGTCTATTTGACAGAACATGAAAATATCCCACATACTTCAAAACTCTTTATTTTGAATCACAACTTCGTCCAATGACTATGTGTATTTGTAACTTTAAAAAAGACAGCCTTCATTTTTTATCATCTTCAGCAGACATGTCCAGTTTTGTATATCTTAGATAGAGTAACGACCTTTGAAATGGTTCAAGCTTGTCCACAACACACATATTTCTATACAGTTACCTTATTATAATGGGTTTTAAAATCTATTGACATAACATGACCACATAAAGCAAGCCAGTATAGTATAGCTTCACGGCCCTTCACGAGCTTTTGGTTATCATAGTTTTACCATAATATATTTGCATGTCAATGCACAATATCTATACCATTAATATAATCACTGTATCGCTTATGATAAAACTTGCAATATTACATTCTTTTATCTTATAAACTGATAAATACTGCCGTATACAAATGTATTACATTTAAAACTTCTGGTCTTCTCCACTAAGTTTTATTAAAAATATAAAACAATGCTCAATATACACTGGCCAAACATAAACCTGGTAATAATTGTTATGCATCTCACAAGTAGATGTTTGAATATGTTTCTTTTGTTTTGTTTTTTTCCATTTTGGTATTCCAAGCGTTTGACATTAACAATGCGTTGACTGATCTGGAATATTCGGTCCCCTTCATTAATGTACTAATTCCTAATAATACCACAAAGCCGACAAAGCCAAAGCCAAATATTATCAAAATCACATTGATAACCAAATTCTATTAAAACAAACCAAACAATCTTCTTATTCGTCGTTTACTGTCTTTACTGCAGTTGATATCTTTATACGCTCAAAATGAACTTAAAGCTTGCAAGTTCGCATTGTTCACATGTTTGAGCAAATGACACATTTATCTATAACCAGCTGTGTGTAAATATAAAGCATGTATATGCGCGTCCTTTTCATCTCTGCTACGATAAAGATCCAAGTAGAAACTCCTTAACCTTTCTCATTATCAAAAATGCCCCGCAATAGAGGATATCGTAGTGGGAATGGTAAGCTTTATTTGATAAAATAAGTGCAAGTCAACTCAAATTGTTCATTATTAAATCAATTTCTCATATTTAGTTTAGTATTTTAGATAAAATATGTATCTCATGTTTTAATGTATCGTAAGGGAATCAATCGTAGCATAAGAAGGTCTTGAAGACAGTCACGATGGGAAAGGCTCGTGCAAAATTGTGGCATTTAGCATTAAGGTAAATCTTTTCTCTATGGTGATAGTTGTGCTCTTTACAGACTCTGACAAGGGTCTCCTAAGAAAACAGGCGCGACCCAAGGGTCTCCCAGAAACATGCACAGGAAGTGTTTTATACGGAAGGGAGCCAAGAGTCTATCCCCATGCAGCAAATGCCGCCAGGCGGTTCGCCACACATGCAAAACCCAAGCCTCTCACAAGGTGGGATCGGCAGTCCGCCCCACATGCAGGATCCTGGCCTCTCCCAAGGTAAGATATGTGCTGGTATAAAGATAAATCTGTGTGGAAGAGGAGGTATTATTTTTCATCACGGAGTCGCCATAATGCAAACTTACTTTTTAGAAAAGACAGAAACCCATATTTAAGATTTCACATTGTATCTCTTTTTAATATGCAGTAATATCTAATTTCGCAAGCATAATGTATACATTATTTCAGATAGCATAAGATGGTTTTTCAAAAGCTTTGAACCTTTTACAAAATAACACTTTATCAGATTTGCAGATTGACATATTTTATTTGAATAATTGTGTTTGTTTAAATTTACGAATTAAGAAATGCATTAATGATTGCAAAATGCATATGTCTTTTATCCGTTTGTCTACAAACGAAACAAGATGAAAAAAGGAAAGTTTGTTCAAATAAAATATTTTCATGTTGCAACTTAACACATCGATTAGGTTATTTGAAAATTCATATACACTTAATATGTGGTAACACATAAAAATGGCAGCTTGCTTATGGGCCTGAATGAAGAATATTGACAAACCATTATATTAATAAAGTATACTTGAATGCCAAACAATAATATCAAAAAGACATAAGGCATTGTTGATTAGATAGTCTAGAACACGACATACGCGATCATCTTAAAAAATCCGAAAAAATGCAAACGAAATTTCGAAAAGCTCCGGCAATTTATTGCGTTATATTAATGTTTCTTAACTCACTTGTTGCAAGAGGTTTTATGCTGTAAGTATTTTTCAGGTGTGCGGCAAGCTAGGATAATTTGCATATCAGTTCCTTCTTTATCTTTATTGTGCAGAAAGGTGACGAAGCATTGCGTTTCATAAATCGACATGAGTACTCTTAATTAAAGAGAGTTGAGATAATATTTTACAAATACAACGAATTATATTTACACATTAAACTAGGTCAAGAAATGAGCGCCACAAAGATTAATTAATTAAGTAGAGTTAGGTATGATTTAGGACCCATCTGTTAATTCAATATACATTAATAAATATGTATTTGAAAGGTTGTATTCATTACTTATGTAGGGCATAGTCAACATCACGGTCATCCATACAACCAACCGAATCGCTCTAACGCGCCTGGACACTTCGATCCACAAAGCAACATGTCACATGAACATGGTGTACAAGACCAATACGCCCAACATGACCAAGTGGCACCAGGATACAACCATGCACCTCATGCCCAAGTCATGATAAGGGACGCGAATACACCAATTATAAGTAAGACCTAAGACAAGCTATACATGTGCCTGTTTAGCGCACATTCATACATGTAGTGTTGAAAACGTATTGTAGAGTGTTTGATATAACTCAAAATCAATTATGATATATGTACCTTACAGCATTTACATATAATTACAAATAACATGCATAATATTAAATAAATTAAGTATTTAATATTTTAAAACATTATATCAATGTCAGTGAAAAATAGATAATTTATTCGTTCTTATTAGGATACATTACGCCATCGATGAGATCCATCATCGCTAAGAGAGTTCTGTCAGTCTTCGTTCTCATCTTTAACGAAACCCTAAACTGGCTTCAATACTGCGACTGGAAAGGCACTATTGATTTGCCACCCGTGTTTGGGCAAATTGGAAAGAAGAGTAAAACGGATGTCATCGAATGCAGTGCAGAAGGCAAATTATTGCCTACATTTTACGGCCTTTTCTGTGGAGTTGCCACTGTTTACGCCGTATTCCAGATTATAAACATCATTGGCGAAACAGTTCTTGAATACCATAGGAGAAAACCTGGAAACAAATATGAAGAAACTGGATCATCGCTAAGTGAATTGCCACAGAATAGCGCTCAACCAGGTCCTCAAGAAAGAAGCCAAAAAACCCCGGAAATAGACGATGAAGATCCTGAGAGACAGGGTGATGAGGAACAGAAATCATTCAAGCAGCGATGCGTCAGTATTTTCTACGGATTTCAATTGCTACACGGATGGGTTGAAACGGCTGCTGCAATGGTTGTGGAAGATCTCCCACAAATCATTGTAATGGCTTTTTCCAGCTACTACTGTACCGTCAGCTTAGAAAACGCTGTATTTCTCCTCATTTGGATGGTCGTAAAGGAATTAAAAAACGTTTTCAGGAAGGCTTTCTGCAAACACAAGTACACAGCATGCGCGTGTGACTGTGACTGCGGAAACTGCTTTAAGGGATGTTGTACCTACACGTGTCCTTGTTGTTGTGTAGTGTTTGTCTGCAGGCTTTGTCCCGAGGTCGGGGAAAAAAGCTGTGAGATGAGACCTGTAAACTGTAAATGCCCTGACTGTAAATGCCCTGAATGTAAATGCCCTGAATGCAAATGCCCTGAATGCAAATGTGACTTCAGCTGTAACTTTTGCAGTGGTCCCAGCATATGTGACCGTTTCTTCAAATCCATTGGCCCCAAGGACGAAGATCCAGAATGGGCTCCCAAATTGCTACTGATGCTAAAGATGCTTGCTGGTGTTGGATGGTTTGCTATTGTCCTTTTTCAAATACTTGGCCTCTCTGGCTCATTTCATGCATCCAAATAAAGTTAACATTCAAAAGAAATGTTTATTATCTAAGCAGCTTACAATATATTTTATCAACTAGGCTGCTTACATGCTGTGTTGTTTGTACTAGGATAATATTATTCAAAACGACTGGTTTTATTTGCGGAAGATCGATTTGTTTTAATATTTGTGTATTTTGAAATTCTTGTGTTTTTGTACACATCTGATAAGAGATATGTTACGTTGTTTAGTTTATTCTCTAATAAACAGCATTTTAACACATCTAGTTATTTTATTTCCTAGCAAGCTATTACAGGAAATCCTTTATAAAAGTGTTGCGCCGAATATAGGTTACGTACAGGGCTTAATAACAAAGTAACGTTGAAGCCCGATTATGGACTTTATAAACAACAAAACATATTCAAATACACTCTCTATTATTGTTTAATACCACAAGAACAATCAGCAAGGAACGTGTAAAACAACGTGTACTATGAGTAAACGTTCTACCTCCAGGGACCAAAACAAACATTAATTAATAATACACTTACTCACAGTGTCATTATAAAGATTCAAAGACTACACTTGACACATGTATCCATTTTACGATACACGAGAGTTCTCTGAAAAACGGTTTCAAAGAAATATGGTCAATAATAAGTGTGAATATAAACATGTACTATTTTATATTTTTACTAACAGCTGTGTATAAAAACATTTGGTCAGTGCATCGTGGACATTTGGTCAGTTCACGCAAATGGTCATAGCGTGGACAATGTTGAAGACCTTCGTTCTTCACATACCGTAAACTTGCTCTCATACAGTAATTAAACATTTAATAATTGTTAATGTAATAATTTACAATTTTTTTATGTTATCACAACGTTAACCAATTAATAGTAACGAGACTAAAACATTATCAAAAGTCCGATTACAGCTATATAAGTAGTCGATTAATTCTTGATTAATTCTTGATAGTCGATCAGCTCATCGACGCCACATTAAAATTCGTCCCACGGCACTTTCTATTCTTGGGTTCATTCGTCGCCAGATTCTACCAGAACGGGAGAGGCGACTTACCATTGCTAGTATTTTTTATATTCTTGTATAGATGACACTACCGATTTATTACTATATGCGTTTTTAATTGATAAGTTTTAGGCTTATAAACTTGTGCTGATTGTAAAAAACCTGGCTGTCCGATCGATTTCACTCAGCACTGTCACTTACATGGCACGGGGAGAAACTTTCCAATAGTAAATTATAATACTAATTGTAGGCGTAAATGACCATGGTAAAAGCGATTTTGGACACCCCGACGACAGAAGGCCAGACGATTTAAAAGGTTGTACCCGAAGCCAAATAAACTGTTTTTTGTTCACAAATAAAATATATCAAAACAATGCGCTAATACAGTCGTCGAAATAGCTTCTTAATGGCGTTAAGCCAAAGGTTTGAAAGTACTACTCAAAATACTCAATAACTACTATCTCCAAATATCCAAATACATTTTGCTCTTTACGACATCAATACAAAAATCATACATTTCGATATCAACGGAGCCTCATATCTTACTAGTTTTATCCTGTAGATATTAAATGATAATCCTAACCTGTGTTTCATATGCAAACACTGTTAACAGGTGAGTGCAATTTAAACCTACTGATACTCGACTTGCTTTTAGTGTACAATTTTGACCTTTAAAATGCGGTTTATTTAGATAGATTATACAATAAAGAACTTCCAAGAGTTTTGACATAACCGTTGCAAGGCGGACATAAATGTTTTAAGGCAACACTATATGTACTGTGTGTTACATATATACATACGAATTTGTTTCATCTCTATGGGATGACAATTTAAACAGCTTTAATTGCCATTAAATATGTCAAATTGCGTTTTAAATCTGTAATGTTAAAAAAGAAGATAATTAAAAACGATTGAAATTTGTTTGAATATATATGCACAAGGTAAAAGTTAACGCATTACGAATCCATTCTTTAGCAGTGATGACAATGAAGTATGTGAATGAATATCATCGTGCCTAATTTAGCAAATTATAAGTATCACACAGCCATCCGCGTTATTGTATCATATCAAAATACCATGTCAATGGAGAGAGTTAGTGAACTAAATGGCGCGTCCAGAGCTTTAAATGACATACCCTCATAGGTATTGACAACCAAAAAGTATCAATGTCCCAGCAGAATCATTCTGCACTTTAACTGGCACAGATGTCTTCAAATTGGAATACATGTGTTATCGTTTTGAGGCCGCAGGCAGATCTACTTATTGATATGACATCTTAAGGGAATTATTGCACAGTGGTAACACAATGAGACGTATGGTGTTATGCGGTTAAAGCAAATGCCAATTAAAAAGAAAACTTGGTTTAGATACCTTCGTTAGATTGCAACAAAAATGTGAATTCTAAAAGTAATCTTAGGAATTTCTTTTCCATAAGTCATTTGCCCATGTGATTATAATCACCGTCTGTTGTGTAAAATACCGAGTTAATGCATTAGGCTACTAAGAAAGAATAGGTGCACATGTAAAGCTTACGTAAAATGCTCGTATGTATTGAATTGTCAAACCCTATACTAGAAAGTTGTGCCTTATGCTTGAAGAAGCTTATTCAAGAATCAAGGGGTCTTTTAGAAATTGTCTTGTCATCAAACTTATACTCTTTGTATGTCTAATGGGAAGTACACATACTTTATGGCTGTGGTTTCTTTTCCACACTCCCCCCACCCTTCAAACTCATAAGTATACTTGAAAAAATATTTATCTTCATAATGTAACCTATATAGCAAGATCTAAATAATGTCGACAATACCAGATATAAGACAGATAACAAATTCAATGTTAAGCGGAGTATTGATAATACTGTTATCTGTTCAAGCTCATCGTCGTCTCCCTCCTGCGTCAATTTGCACGACATTCTGTCGGATGCAAAAAGGTAAACATATGTTACACTTTGTCTGTTAAGACATTTCATTTACGCTTTGTCAATGCAAAAAGGCACCAATATATTATACTTTGTCAGTTAAGACATTTCAATAAAGCTTCATCAATGCATTATGCAAGGGGTTTACCACATGTTTTGGGGTAAATGCGTTAAGATACATAGACGGAATAAATTCAAAAGTGCTGGTTATCTTAAGAGCTCTTCAAATATTTTAGTGTGTAGATTCGGCATTCCATATATCTGGGCTTTGAGATTTTATGTCTGTCTGCTTTGCTTTTGTCTCCATGTTTTTTTGGTCTCTGATAAGGCTATACATCTGAATACTTCGGTGAAATGTTTAATTACTTATTCAAGTCCCATAATGCATCATTCAATCACAATATTTCCTTTCCAATACTTATGTGAAAAACTACAGAAACAAGGTCAGTAGCCAAACGTTTAAACATAAACCCCATTTAATGGCACATGGTAAATGCCAAACATATAGAACACAAACAAAATATCACAAAGAAGCAACATGGAAGAACAACACAAAACTCCTCAAACAATATAGTGCATATATATGCTATATAAAAACTGGGTATGGTGAACGGCCGTATTTCTTCTGAATCTGAATATTTAATTTATGGTTGAACTGTCTTAAATAGTGTTATTACAGTATTTAAAGTTGGGTTTAAGTGACTAATTATATGGAATTAAGGTGTTAAACACAATTTTAAAGACAATGGGGAACTTTCACCCCCACCGGTTGATGGGATAGTCGTCAATAGATACATTTGGTACATACAAAGCCACAAGACTTGGGATGAATGACATCTATAGTGGTCCCACAACTCTGACAATTGGATATGGTTGAATTTATCCAGTCTTGACTTGTTGTAATTTAGATATTTGATATATCATTTATCTTAAAATCATTACTTTGTAAGAATGGGATATTGTAAAGAATCAGTAAGCCTCGTGTTCAATTCATTGACAATAAATTGTATTGTGAACTGGACGTTTTGTCCAGAATATGTTTATTTAGGGGTTAAATGAACTGGTTACAACGACCTGTTTGCATTATTATTTAAAATATGAAAATTAATTCAAGACCAGAGATTGCGATGAAATTTTGTCCCTACAATGTATGTTCTTTTTTCAACTGTACATGAATATACATAGAGAAAATTAATTTGCATATCTGTTTTGCCATTTCTTTTCATATTAATATTTTTTTTATTTTTTATGTTTCCTTTTCTACATCTTATTTCGCGGCCCAACCGTCTTCCAATAAAATATGCATGTGCGGGATAATAAAACATAGCAGAATTTCTTGAAACAGACAGATAATTACATTTTCATGTTGCCATTGGTCCAGTATTTACTCTCGATATTATCAGCGGGTCGTAGCTCTAAGTCTAACCAGATAGGGGTTGGTAATAATGGTTTATGTGTAAGTTGTGGACTACTTGATTTGTTTCTGTAGTTTTCTGTAGCTAAAATATATATTCTACGTAGAAAACATGGAAAAGTGCAAGATATCTGAAATGAACTCGTAGTTAACATCGCATATACTTGTGAAAGGGTTATTCACGGTTCAATACATGAAATATCCAACATATTTCAAAACAATGTTTTCATTATTACAACTTCGTCCATGATAATGAGTTTTTGTAACTAAACTATACGGCCTTCAATATTTTTTATATCTTTTAGCAATCTTGGACAGTATTCATTATTTGGCCCGATGTGTATATCGTAGACTGAGTTATGAAACTTAAAATGTTACAACTGAACTCAACTCAACTCAACATCTTTATTTCCCTCATGGCTGGAGATATTCAAAATATATACAAACATTGATAGACATATAACATAAATGGTATTATATATACAATGATAGTGCAGCTCAAAATTATAGCATATTGGTGTCAATATATTCATTGAAATATTGTAGGATAAAGCTTCATATCTATGTATAAATAAGAAGCTTATATTCTACATGTAAATAAAATTAGTCTATTTGACTGCCATGATAGTAAGGTCGTATGTGATCCGCCGCTTGGATGCGGAAATCTTGTCGAAACGAAATACAAGCGATTTACAGCAGCGAGTTATGGCCTACATAATATTGTTTATGTAAGGAAGATAACGTGAACATGGATTAATTGATTAGTATAATCCATAAATTGCCTAGCAGTTTGATATGAAATATGTCACTATTTTGCATGGTCGTTCCAGTCTAGACGAAACAGCACATTGTAAAGCTTGGATTTTACTAAGGAATAGTTAGTAAAAGTATCTGTTTAAACAGCGTGTAATAAATTTAAAACATAATTTAAAAAAAATGACGTGTCGATCTTTTTCCAGTTGTGGCTCGATTGGAGCCCCTAAAACCTTTTAACACCAGTTAAAACTGTCCAGAGAAGAAAGAGTTTCACAAAAGTCGTGTGTAGTTTTCCATTCACAAAGAACATGTGTCAATTGTTCCTGATATATCCCGTCACATTTAATGCAAGTTCTGGTCGCAAGCACAGCTGATCTACACCATAATTTTGCTATAAATCTAAGTGTCTCCCTGTATACAATTTTTTCTTGAAACAGAATATACTATGGAAGGCGAGACTACAGGATGGAGGGTTTAAAACAATATAATGTCACAGTCGTTTGCGGTGCGATTTTCCCAGCAGTTCTAATAATTTGACTGAGTTATTTACAATCCTTTTCCATGTCGTTTTGGGTGGTAATTGAAATGATGCGATAAGGTACTCATTAAGTATAAATTGCAAATTGTACTTTGTAAGTATTCTGCATATGTCCGGGATAAAACCAAGTTTAAATGAATTATTGTCTTCCAAATACATACAAAATGTTCTGATGAATATCTCTTTTGTTATACAATGTTGAGACAAACTTAAAATTTTATACAAAAACATCAGTTTGCGTTTATCGATTTGGCTACAAAGGCGGTTTAGTCTGAGCATGGATTCCGACATATCAGATCTGACTTGCGATGGGAAACCTAGCACTTTCTTTGCCACAAAGTGTTGAATTCGATCGACTGTTTTGTGTAATTTACGGTCATGTTATTCTATAATTCAGAGCCGTAAAGTGTTATCGGGACTATTATCTTTTGGTATAAGCTGCATGAATGAGAGGACCTACTCCATAAGGATGGACACCCTACCCGATCATAGAGAATAGGGCATTTTTCGCTTTTTGAATGCATTGTGTTAAGCGTCCGTGCAGTTTTAAGTTTGAATCCTGCAGTTTACCAAGATGAATAGTGTATGTGACTTGTTGGATGATACGCTCACCGTACATGATAAGGATTTAGGGGACGCTGTGTCGTGGTGAAAATACTATTACATCAGATTTGTTGACATTCACTTCTATGTTCCAACGTTGGCAATACGAGAAGACTATATCGACCATACAATGGAGGTCGTAGGAACAAAAGGGACGAGTGATATATCGTCTGCAAATGCGGGACTTCCGGAATTCACAGACAGAAGTTTTGCCCCATGACGTCATCTGGAGGGATGTCGTAATAACGCGTCTATATACACCAGGTTGTAGAATGTGGAGAGTACCCCACCCTGTCTGACGCCACGTACGACGTCGAAGGCGTCGGACGTTAAGGCTTGACCGACACGGATAATACGTCAGAGGGATTTATATGAAGATTGGATAATCCGAAGGGGTTTACCTTTGATACTTAGTCTACCTAGTATAAGTAACAGTGCTTGATGTCGGATAGTATCGAAGGCAGCTTTTGATCTAGGCATGCCACGTACGCGTGACTACCATTGTCAACAGCGTGATAAATCATTTCCTGGAGGTTAAATGCGGTTGTCAAGCAGCTGAGACCCGTTTGAAACCAGTTTTGCTGGGGACTAGGAAATAGGGATTTATGAAGTAAAGGGTTGGCGTATATTCTGTTGGCCAAGAGCTTTTCGAAGATTTTACAAAACAAGGTATAAGAGATACTGGTCTATAGCTTGATGGGTCTCGCTTATCTTTACCTTTGCCTTTGTAAACTGGGACCAATATGCTTGCTTCCCATGCGTTTGGAGTTGACTCGTGCTTTATTACAGCATTGAATAAGAATGTGAGAGCTATAATTGTTGCTGGCCCACCATAGTAATACATGCTCGTTCAGTATACCATCGTGACAAGGGCTTTTGAGTTTGGTATGTGCCTGTGTGACCTTTTGTATTTCTTCCGGTGTGAAGAGAAGTGTGATAAAATGGGAGAGGTCTCGATTTTCATGGTTGAAATGTCTTAAATATTGTTATTACAGTATTTAAAGTTGGGTTTAAGTGTCTAATTATATGGGATAAAAGGTGTTGTTGTTGTTAAGATTATAAGGATCTGCCCGCGCCCTTTAACGGCAGCTTTATAGTTTGACCCCGTCACATAAGTGTGGCTTAAACAACATTTTAAAGACAATGGGGAACTTTCACCCCCCACCGGTTGATGGGATAGTCGTCAATAGAGGAATTTGGTACATAAAAAGCCACAAGACTTGGGATGAATGACATCTATAGTGGTCCCACAACTCTGACAATAGGTATAACCAGATAAGGGTTGTTAATAATGGTGTATGTGTAAGTTGTGGACTACTTGATTTGGAAACATGGAAAAGTGCAAGATTTCTGAAATGAACTCATAGTTTAACATCGCATATACTTGTGAAATGTTATTCACGATTTAAAAGATCTTATTGTAAAAGTGTTGAGGCAAATGTCGGACTATCGCAAATTGATAATATGAAATAAATACGGAGTGCTTGTCAGTGGGTTTTACCGCGAAAGAGGTACAGCGTGCGATCCTGCCTCAAAAGAAAGAAAAAAAGCCCGGGAATATACACTATATTTTTTTTATAGAAATGTGATATATGGCGGGGATGGCGTACTATCTGCACTTATCACGCTATTTAATATTGTCCTTAAGAAAGAAAAATACCCAGCTAATTGAAAAACAACAACAACAACAACAACACCTGACTGATCCCATTATACAAAGGCAATAGGAAATTCTAGTCCCGTATTCTTGATGCCATGATTCAGTTAAATTTTCAAAAAAGTCGTACTCAATAGACTTTTCTAAGTAAAACAACCATTATTTCCTTCAAACCAACAATAGGGCATTCAGAAAAACTTGAGATGTGTCACTGCCGCTACTCACTTCTAAGAATAGGTGTCGAACATAACAGTGTATGTTAGCATGCTCGATCAGAAATCAGCATTTGATGCGATGTGGCAAAGAGGGCTCAAACTAGGAAAAACCTACACCGTGTTTTAGTATCTGCTTATTTGGGATTAAAATTTTAAGTGAGGCTGTACGGGGAGCATTTCCAAGAAAAAACAGTCCTCAAATTAGTGAGACATGGAGGCGTTTTGTCAACTCTATCTCGTGTATATAAGTGACCTCTTACATTAACTGGAACAATAGTAACCTGGGATTGTTCAAAAAGAGAGGCTATCCTTCAATCGCTGATGATAGTTCACTCATCGCATTATCTTTCCTGAACTTGCTATATAAAATGTTAATAAGTTGGATGGTTTGTAATTGCTTATCTATATAATTATGTTTGATTGCTCCTCTCTGTTTGCTGTAGAGTAAACTACACATAACTTAAATATACAGCCTTCAATATTTTTTTAATTTTCAGCAATTTTGGACATTAATCACTCTTTTGGCCCGATGTGTATATCGTAGACCGAGTTATGAAACTTGAAATGTTACAATAAGTTTTATCTATATATGAATATAATCACAATATCACTAATGATAACACTTACAATGTAACTTTCTTTATAAACATATAAAAAGTGCCATAACAAAATGTATTACATTTTAAACTTCTAGTCTACTCCACAAAGTATAATTATGTTAACAATGTTCAATGCACACTAGTCAAACATAAACTAGGTAGTACTTGTAATATTTTCACAAATAAAAGTTTCTATATATTTCTTTTGTTTTCTTCAATTTGGTATTCCAAGCGTTTGACATTAACAATGCATTGATTGATCTATAATATTCTGCCCCTTCACTAATGTACACATTCCCAATACTTCTACAGGGAAAAAGCGCATTGATAACCAAATTCTTTTTAAACAAACCAAACAATCTTACTGTCTTTATTGAAGGTGGTATCTTCAAACGCCCCAAATCATTTTAAAACTTGCAAGTTAGCATTTTTCACATGTTTTGTGTAAATAAAACAGTTGTCTATTACCAGTTGTGAGTTACTATAAAGGATGTGATTGCGCGTCCTTATCAACTCTGCTCTGATAACGAACCGAGTAAAAACTTCAACTTAAATTACTTCATTATTGAAAATGTCCCGTAATAGAGGATATCGTGGTGATGGTAAGTTTTATTATATACCATCAGTGTTTGTCAACTACAACAAACATATTCGTTATTGAATCAATTCCTTATTTTTAATCTAGTATTTTAAAACAAAATAATTCTCACCAATGAATGCATCGTAAGTGATTATTTGTAGCATAAGAATGTCTTGAAGATTTATACATAGCATAACGATGAGAAAGGCTTGTGAGAAAATGTGACATTGAGCTTTAAGGTAAATTATATCTCTATGGTGATATATGTGCACTTTACAGAATCTGATAAGGGTCTCCAAGAAAACAGGCGCGACCCGAGGGTGTCCCAGAAACATGCACAGGAAGTGTTTTACACCGAAGGGAGCCAAGAGTCTATCCCCATGCAGCAAATGTCGCCAGGCGGTCCGCCGCACATGCAGGATCCTGGCCTCTCACAAGGTGAGATATGCGGTGGAATAAATATAAATCTTAGTGGAGGAGGAGTGATATTTTCATAACGGAGCCGCCATAATGCAAACTTTCTTTTTTATAAAGAAATCACAGTATTCAAGATGTCAAATTGTATTTCTTTTTAATGTGCTTCATTTCTTAGGCATTATCCATACATTATTGTAGATAGTATAAGATGTTATTTCAAATGCTCTGCACCTTTTGCAAAATAGCATTTTATCAGATTTGCAGATTGACATATTCTATTTTAAATGTTGTGTTTGTTTAAATTTACGAATTGAGAAATAAATTACTACTTGCATTAGGCATATTTAACATTATTTTTATCCGTTTTTCTTAAAGAGAAACGAGACGAAAAGGGAGATTATGTTAACTATAATAATTTAATTTGACGCAATATCACATTGATAATGTTATTTGAAGGTTCAGATATATCTAACTATTGATAACATATAAAATGGCAGCTAGCTAATGGCCTGAATGAAAAATATTTGCATACCAGAATGTTAATCAATAGATACTTGAATACCAAACAATATATTCAATAAGATATATGGCATTGTTGATTAGATAGTCAAGAACACTTTACACAAAACGTAATCGTCGTAAGAGTTTCCCCCCGAAATGCAACCGATATTTCAAAAAGCTCTGACAATTTATTGAGTCGGTAATATTTCTAAGCTCAAATATTGCAAGAATTTGTATGCTGTATGATGTTTTGAAACGTTTTAATAACTGGCCTTTCCCATCCATTTCGAGTTTGAAGCAAACAAATTATAAACCTTTGTTGTAACATCCAAACCAAGGGCACACTAGACAGTGCTGAGATGTGCGACAAGCAGGGATAGTTTGCTTATCAGCTCTTTTTTTTAACTTTTTATAAGTAGAAAGGTGACGATGCATTGCGTTTTATAACACAGAAAACTTCACATGAGAACTATTAATCAAAGAGAGTTGACATCAATTACACATAAAACTAGGGCAATGAACGAGCGTCACAAAGATAAGATAATTACGCACAGTTACTATATTTTAGGAACCATCTATTTAATAAATATTCAATAATATAACTGGTAATTCAAAGGTTGTATTTATTCCTTATGTAGGACATATTCCCCATCACGGTCATCCATACTACCAACCGAATGACTTTAACGCGCCTGGACACTTCCCTTCACAAAGCAACGTGTCCCATGGATATAGTGTACCCGGTCAATACGCTCCACATGACCAAGTGGCACCAGGATACAACCATGCACCTCATACCCAAGTCATTATAAGGGACGCGAATACACCAATTATTAGTAAGAACTATGATAAATTAACGTGCTATACTTAGGCCTGTTTAGAGCTCATACATACATACATGTAGTATAATAAACGTATTGTAACGTGTTTGATATAACTCAAAACTCAATTATGATATATGTACCTAACTGCGTTTGCGTATAATTGCAGATCACATTAATAGTATTAGATAAATGAAGTATTTAATGTTTTAATACATTATATTGATGTCAGTGAAAAAAGAGTTTATAATTATTCGTTCTTCTTAGGATACATAACGCCATCGATAGAATCCATCATCGCCAAGAGAGTTCTGACAGTCGCCGTTCTCATCTTTAACGAAACCCTCAACTGGCTTCAATACTGCGACTGGATAGGCACAATTAATTTGCCACCCGTGTTTGGGCATATTGGAAAGAAGAGTAAAACGGATGTCGTCGAATGCAGTGCAGACGCCCCATTTTTGCCTTCAATTTATGGCCTTTTCTGTGGAATAGCCACCGTGTATGCGCTATTACAGATTATAAACACCATTGGCGAAACAGTTCTTGAATACCATGCGAGAAAATCTGGAACAAAATATGAAGATACTGGATCATCGCAAAGTCAATTGCCACAGAATAGCGCTCAACCAGGTCCTTTGCCTCAAGATAGAAGCCAAAATCAACCGGAAACAAACGACGAGGATCCTGAGAGACAGGGTGAAGAGGAACAGAAATCAATAAAGCAGCGTTGCTTCAGTATTTTCTACGGTTTTCAACTTCTACACGGATGGGTTGAAACGGTTGCCGCAATGGTTGTGGAAGATCTCCCGCAACTCATCGTTATGGCTGTATCCAGCTACTACTGTACCGTCAACTTAGAAAACGCTGTATTTCTCCTCATTTGGATGGTCGTAAAGGAATTAAAAAACTCTTTCAGGAAGGCTTTCTGCAAACACAAGTACACAGCCACACAATGCTCGTGTGACTGTGGTGACTGCTTTAAAGGATGTTGTACCTACACGTGTCCGCTACCTTGTTGTTGTCTGGTGTGTGTCTGCAGGCTGTGTCCTGGGGCCGAGGAACAGTGCTGTGAGATGAGGCCGGTCAAAATCTGCCCTGATTGTAAATTTGACTGTTGCAGTGGTCCAAGCATCTGTGATGGCCTCTGCAATGCCTGTGGTCCCAAGGACGAAGATCCAGAATGGGCGACAGATTTGCTAAAGAAGCTTGAGTCGCTTGCTGGTGTTGTATTTTTTGTTATTGTTGTTTTTCAAATACTTGGACTTACTGGAACATTTCATGCTTCCATTTAGAAGGTTTTCTTTCAACAGAAATTTTCATTAACGAAGCAGTTTACAGGATATTTCATTAAGTAAGCTGCTCACGTGCTGTCTTGTTGGTACTCGGATTATATTATTCAAAACAACTGGTTTTATTTGCGCAAGCTTGGTTTGTTTTAATATTTGTGTATTTTGAATTTTTTTCTTCTCTGAAGGACGCATTTGCACGCATGTCCAGTGTGTGCTTTTTCATCTCTGATAAGGGATATCTTACTTTGTTTAGTTTATTCTCTAATAAACAGCAGTAAAGAACATCTCTTTCTTTTCTTCCCTATCTAGCTATGACAGGAAATCCTTGATAAAGGTGTTGCGTCGAAATGTAGGTTACATCAAGGACTTGATAACGAATTCCCTTTAATATGATAATGACAGTTACCTGGCAGCCAAACACTGTGATATTATTTAATGTCACAAGAAAAATCAATAAAGAACGTGTAAAATAATATTTGTAATATGAGTTAAGGTCCTACCATCAGGGACGAACACAATCATACATAATTTGTTCATTTACACTGTATTCATAGTTATACAATACATAATTCAAACAACAATATTGACACTTGCATTCATCTTCCGATAAACTAGATTTCTTTGGTATACATTTGATCAATGTCGTTTTAATGCGGAAAAAAATGTATGTGACGCTGAGGGAACAATGCTCTTAATACAGTCGTCGAAGTTAATGCTTTCAAGCCATATGATTATCTTGATGATTATTTGTTTTATATATTTCGAAACCAACGGAGCCTCTTATCTAGCTATTTTCACCGCGTGGATATAAAGTGATAACCCGAACCTGTTAGGCCAGTATGCAATCACTGTGACTGCAATTCTATTTCTAACTGACACTCGACACTAGACTGCGGTTTATTTAAATAGATATTACAAAAAGAACTTAAAACGCTTCCCCTCGCTTTCTACTTAAAGCAATCTCTAAATGGGACGTCACAAACCCCGTGGTATGATCACTCTACATACGTATAAAAATGGGCTAAGCCTTTGGGAAAAGGGTTTAATAACAAGAGCTTTTACTCAAGTGTTTCAAGGCGGACATACATTTATTGTGTCTTACTTATATCATACGTGTTTGTTTTTTCTCTGCCGATACTGTTATGAAATTAGCTAATTTATTCAAATTTCATTTATTTACAGTTTAGAGAAAAAGAGTGTATCGAACAGGTTACACAGAAATACAGGTGATTTTATAAAGCCTGCGTAAAATGCTCATGTGTGTCGAACTCTTAAAGTTGTGTCTCATGTTTCTGAGATACGCAACAAACACATTCAAGAATCAAGGGATCTATAAGAAAAGAGCACTGGCACCATACCATGACTCGTTGTATGTCGTAAGGGACGTCAACAATTTGTGGCTGTGCTTTCTCTTCCACACACACCCCTTCATTCTCATAAAACATACCTGACGAAATATTTATCTTCACAATGTAAACTAGATAGCAAGTTCTAAATGATGAAATATTTCGACTTTACCAGATATAAGGCAGATAACAAATTGTATGTTTAGCGGAGTATTGATACAAATGTAGAATCTATCCAGCATGCATACCCAATTAACATTTTTTAAATCAAAAGTCATCGTTATCCTCGCACCTGAATCAATTTGCAAGACATTCTGTCGGATGCAAATAGGTAAACATATGTTATACTTTGTCTCTTAAGACATTTCATTCACGCTTTGTCGATGCAAATAGGTACCAATATAAAATACTTTTTCAGTTAAGACATTTCAATAAAGCTTCATTGATGCAGTCTGCAATGCGTCTATCACATTATTGATAACTAGGTAAATGAGCGAACGGAAAACATTTAAAAGTACTGGTTATCTTAAGAGCTCTTCAAATATTTCAGTTTGTAGAATCGGCGTTCCATATATCTTGGCTTTAAGTTTTAAGTTTAATGATAAGTTTGTCTGCTTTGCGTTTGTCTCCTCATTTATTTGATCTCTGATAAAAACAATATAACAAAAACTCTTTTAATGTCCCCGATAAATGAATGCAGGTGGACATATTTTCACTGAAATGTGAAAACATATGTGATACTGTGATCATTTGTGATGAATGACTTAAACATATTTCGTTCATTGAATATTTATACCATAAAGATGGTATCACGCTATACAGTTTGCGTTTCACTAGCAAATTACAAAGTGCAAACACGTCACGGGGAAGATTAACAAGGGTATTTGTTTGTTGTTGTACAGGTATCTGAATGAATAAAAGTTCAATTCAGATGTTTCCAAGAACATTTTACGTCCTATCACAATTTATTACACTTTCTGTGTAGACGCATCATGTTATTTCAACACCTCCATCTCACATAATACTGTAACGTCGCCTTGTGTTGCCCCTCTGGGCTCCATCAGGCATAGTACCATTTAATCCAGGTAGGTTTAGATTAAACTGATGTGAAATATGCCTAGGACCATTCAATCCGGGCAAATTTGGATTAAACTGATGTGAAATATACTTACAACTTGAGTCCCTACAATGAAGTCCAGTGATACCATTGGCTAGAGCAGCAAAAGTGGCTCCGCTCAAAATACTATTTGGAGGTGGCAAGCTGTTCTCTGATTAGATGGAGTTGCGCCGTCGAAGATTTGTCAACGCCCGAATCATGAAAGAGTCCGTGGGGTTACAGCAGGAAATCGTGACAGGCCTTGACCGGAAGTAGTTGGAGCCCAATGTTTAGCATAATTAAGGAAGGCTTCTTCCATAGTGTATTCCGATACTCCTCGGTCAGCCCAAACTGTTGTTAAGCCTATATTGTAAAAAATCAAATTATTTTAGTAAATTATCTGACTAAATATCATTTTGCCAAAACACCGATGAAAGAACTGTTATGTTATTATCTAATTATTCCTAAATAACCTTCCCGTTTTAAATGTTTGGAAGCTTTTGTTCTTCAATTATTATTGAATTGCTTGGAAGGTGAATAAGCGAAAATGAAGGTATTCATTTCCATGATATGCAATTATTAATAAGCAACCATACTTTTATTTATTATATATGCATTGTGTTGTTTGTAGAGTTTTGTGTTGTTGTTCCATGTTTCAAGATTGTAATTTTTGTGTTCTATGTTATTGGTGTTGACCCTATGCCATTAAACGGGGTTTATGTTTAAACTTACGACTTCTAGGGTCGTTTTACAGAAGCTTCAGGACTTGTTTCTGTAGCTTTCCATATAATTTAAATTAAGATATCATTATAATATTCAATGTACAACATTGATAACTTTGCCATATGTCTGAGGACATATTCAACTTTCATCTGTTCACGAACTTTACAGGTTTTCTTTGTGTTGGTGTAATTTATATTTACATTCTGTAATGCTCAGTCCATCTTTTGGTCTTGGGTGGTTTTCGTTTTCATTTAACACTATTATCTTGACTTGTCAGCTATTAGGTGGCCGAGTTAAAAAGTTATTCAGTGGTTATGAAAATAATTCCTTATCAGTGCAAGTGGCGGCCACCTTCGCCAGGTTTTCTTTCTCGTCATCAAAGTATAACATATACCAAAAGTCCACCCAGCTTGCCCGAGTTACCATGCTAGTTTGAAGAGTTTAACATTATGTATCGTGTTTCAATGTAAACTATGTTGAGGAAACCCATTTGACTCGCTCTTACTTTATTGCGATGGAAACCAAACACGACACAATGTTGTTGAATTGTGTACCGTGTTTGTTGAATATTATAATGGAAATCATCTATTCTAATACAAAGCGTTAAAAAGTCACTGTTAATATGCTTGAAGAGTAAATTAAGTGACCTTAACTTGGCATATATTCGGTTAAAATTATAAAGTTATCGATAATATGAAGTAAAAGTGTTAATACCTGACAAAGTGGAATATTTTACTTCCCGGGAAGATCTCCTAGTAGTAAATAAACTCATCCCATCCGAACACCTTTACGAGACGCGCACATTCCTCCTTCAGGAACGCTCTGGAAAACACATTAATCAATTGCGTTAATTCTGTTTTATGAAAAGCCTTACTTATATGATAGCTTTGCTGATTCAGCAATTTATTTTATATATCAGTCAAAACGTTTTGTTAAACTATATTAATTGCAACAACGATTATGAAGAAATTTATGTCAACTTGTTTGAGGATGTGGTCTTTTATGAAAAGAGGGTGCGGTTTTGTGTCGTTTGGGGATATCCGGAGTAACTGAAAAAAAACAACTTGCACGGCTTGATGACCACTTACCAAAGATACATCTTAAATACGTCCTAATGATTGCTACCTTCCGGAGGAAGTCAGCTTGTAGGGTATTGAATCCATGTAACCCTTTTTAAGTAACGAACATAATGATTCATCAAAAAAAGATACCGCTTCAGCCGGTCTAATTTGGTGAAGACAGGGCAGCTTTATTTATACCGGGACTGCTGTTTTCATACTTTGGGTGCATGCATGGATTCATGGATTCCAAGTGATCTCTATTCCATAACGTTTTTACTGACGCCACGCCAATAGCAACAAGGCTACGCCTACAGTGTCACGTGACCTCTAAGTATTGGTCCTCCGAAAAATACACAGTAGCAGACGATACTTATACAGAAGTTATACTTGACAATCAGACAAAAAAGGACGTATAACGTATAACATTAATTTAGTTCATCATTGTTAATGGAATGCAATGTATGCTTCAGGAAGAATTATCTAAAACAACATCTGTTTTTTGTAACAGCAAAAGTCTCTTTTTTAAACTCAACTTTATGGAAACAAAACATGAATTAATAACCTTTAAGAAAGCCAACAAAAAAACGACGATTGTTGATATCAAATGCCAAAACTCAATGGATTTTGCTATTTTCCTTCCTTTCTTCATTAAAAATGTCCTATTTTATGCAGGTTTAATGATTTATTAGTATTTATATAACTACCTTAATGTCTTTATTAATGTTAAATTGCCAGTTTTAGTTTCAGTTTATTGCAATTATCAGGAAGAAAATCCTTTTGACCATAATTAACATCAAATTTCACAAATATCCATATTAAATGAAATGCAAAAATGCTGTAACAAACAACAAAAGAATGAGAAATGATCAACATCATAATCACAATTTAATCCTTTGATTTGAGTCAATTGCAAAGATGATTTTGTTAAATCTATATAAGTTTACTTTATGTGACCTTTAGTTTCTGATATCACGGACCTATAAACCAATCTAAAGGTCTGTGATGCTATTAGATTTTTCACTTAATGTTGAAATTTGAACAACATAAAGGGTATATGTCAGTATTTTGGTTTTCCTTATTTGTCTTAACTATCTGCCAGTTATGAGAAACAAATTTGTTTAGAAAAAGCGTAATTACACTACTGTTGATATGTGCAGATTGTCGGATGTCGGGGCGAATAGCATCAGGCAACTGATAAGCACCGCCTAAACGCTGATTGATCAGTCGGGTATCGACCGACTTTGTCTGACCGGCCGCGTCATGTTAATTTTCTTGTCCGGTTGCAAACAACTTTACCTTAATCGAATATATATAAATCGTAAATATACTGTCTGTTATATTTGTTCTATAACAAAGACAAGGTAAGTCACATTTGAAGTTTATGGATTGAGATATAATATAAACATGAACATGTTTGTTAGACCAATCGTTTATCCATCTAATGGAGAAACGTTCCAACAAATAAAACAATATTAACTTGATAGATTCTGAGTTCTTAGGATGAGAATATTGCTACTTTTAACCGCTTCCGCGTCTTCAAAACAACGATAAATGTATCATTATCGGCATTTATTAAGATTAAATACTTTGCTCAACAGAACGACTACCATTGGTTCGAACATTGTTGGATACGTTTGATTTTATTTAGACAAGAACCTGTTTGATGATATATCGTCCTTTTTGATGCTATATAAATTCTCACATAAACCCTCATTAAGAAAGCGATGACAACATTTCCTACTCGTGAAATTTACGGCTTTCAATATCAGCGTTTATTATGATTAATAAGCGTTAATAAGTATTTATATTTTCAATAACTTCTTCATATGAAACAATAAAAACGTGTTTCGTTATCTAACAACAGGTGATGAAACTAAATCTTATGAAATTAAAGCATCAAACTCATCTGATTGATGGCTGATCAACGGGCTCCTGCCCAAGAGGCCTATTACCTATCTTATTCAATAGAAACATCTAATGATTATTGAATAACTGGTTATAAATTTCTGTAAAAAACAAGACAACACTTTACTTAAAATTAAACTGAAATGCATAGTCTTGTCTTTACAGTATTTTAAATGATATTTGAGAGTTACACACAACTGCTGTTTTAATCACTAAAAGCCCCACAGTTTACTCGGAGGCAATTGCAATTTTGTATCCATCAATATACAATCTATGCAGTAGCGGTTTGATGTCAGGGAAACCTACGAATTCTCGACCGGTATCGTCACATGCAGTTTTCTCTCCCCTGCAAAACAGAATAAAATTATGTAATGATATTCTAAAAAAGAAAAGAAGGGAAGCGGTTTTCTCGTGATAATAGGGCTTACAACAATTCTGTATTTTAGCCCTTATGATTTTTGTTGCTCTCTTTGAAAGTGTAAAACACATTCCAATGAAATTGTACGTCTTTTTAGTTTCAAAATTCCCTAACCTGACTCTGATAAAAAAATAACCTAACTCTTATAGCGATTATTGTGTCGAAGAACATGGTATGCTTTTGCCGGATCCCTTACAAAAAGCCATTAACCAAAAGGAAGTGCTAAATTCAGAATATCAGAAGAAAATCAGTTGTATTTGCAAACGTGTAGGTGAGGAAGATCATGCTATTAATAATCATTTCTTAAACATTTATTACCACTTTCATGAGATATGGTGGGCTTCCGTAGACGTACGGTTACGATTTGCAGTCAATGCTTGTAACCGGATCAGTTTCTTTGAAGCTAAATAAACCATTGTGTAAAAGGTAATGATTTTATTATATTATTATTTATAATTATTCGGTTCCTTTTATGTCAATTTTTGAGTATGTTTTGTATCTTTTATACCGAAATTGTGTCACGTTTGAAAAAATCTGTAATAACTGTCAATTAAGTTGACATACTATTACATTTGTTGATGGATCTTAGGGGAAATTGGTTTTCAGTCTCAATACGCGATGCTCGTCATTTGAAATGGTGGACATACGAACAGACAATGGTGTCTCACGAGAAATTTAGTCAAATGCAATACAAGAAGTGTAAAACCCTGATAGTGTATGGCGGATGATTGGTATCATCGGCGGAATCTTTTCACCTGCGCTGTATATTCCGATAGGTATTGATATAATGAAAAGTTCTGCGATGTGTAGGCATCTTGCTCAGGAACTTTTGAATGCCTTTCCTTATTTATTTATTCATCTTGCTCGTCACATCGACCGCATTGTAAGTCGTACAAATATTATTCATGTGATTGCTATAAAGGTAAATTAGTATATGAAAAAGAAAATGAATAACATGTTTGAAATCAGAAGCATTCACGAAAAATGATCTTTCTTCCTAACAAACTGGCTTATCGATATTTCTATTTGTAGAAATTTAACTTGCCAAGTAAGATTAGAATATCTCTGACAGACATAAATAGATTAAGTTGATTATTTTGCCATGGTAATTTGTTTTGAGGTCAGCATATTTTTAGACGGTTTGAAACGACGCTTAAATCAATAATTACTACAAAAAATATATTAACAACAACACCAACAAAAAATGCAATAGACCCACTGGAAATTGCTGTTAGTGCAACTACTTAGACGTGTATGTACTTTTTACAGACATTGATTAAATTTCTTGTAATTGAATAATTAAGCTTCGAGGACCGCTAATCTATTTCTGCGTAGAAAAGTAGGTTTGGATAAGTGCAGACTAAGGGTATTTAACAATGCTCTTAGCTTTCATAGGTTATTTTCGTTATCCTTAATTCATTCTCAAAATGCTCCTGAGAGTACACCTGTACAAAATCTGTCTGAATAATATGCGGGAACTTTCAATTGCATATCAGAGTCAAGGAAAATAGAAAATTTGTAATACGTTTTCATCTATAGTAAACGTAAAGTTTGTATAATGTAATAAGACGCGTTCATTAATTACAACGACTGGTTTGATAAAACAAAGGTATTAAACGAAGATTGTAATCATAAAGGAAAAATCTGCCATAAACTTTTGATGATACTACTTTATTGTGTTTGCGTTTAATGAAATGATAATAATTTCTTCGTTTATAGCCTATTTTGGCGCATTTGAACCTTTGAACATCTTAAATACTCGTAAAACAAAATGTACACACATTTCTACGCCAATACCCTTCAATTATGTTCCTACTGCAAAATGAACATACACCCTTTGAACAGACGGCAGTTTTATGATATGGAAGTATTTAAACCCAAATTTTGTTAACAATATGCTGGATTGGATAATGCAGGCTGTCAATAAAGTATTTTTGATGTAATGCGGTATGATTTTATTGTTTGTTATTGATCAAAAATGTTTTATAACTCTTTTTCACGAAAACACAATTTTAATGAATCCATAAGTGCCCAGCAAATGGTGATATCCTTCATTTTATTAAATGAGGCAAAAAGTGACAGTCAACCAATATGTAAGTTTGAGGTATAGAATCAGCCAATTGATTCGCCTTCACGCACTAAAGTTTCACTGACCTATACAAGACCATAGCCCAAATATTTGTTGATAACGAAAACGTCACTTGACGTTTTGTCACGTTGTATGTCTGCATATTGCCTGTTATGCCTTGTGTAACGGTCCATGTTTCTAAAATGAAATCGAAATTTAATGCATGGTTGCTGAGGTCGGCCAATGCAGCTTACTTTTATGTATTTTTTTTTTTATAATTATCATTATAAATCTTATGTATATCTACTTGTTCTGCGAAATACCAGCCTTTCATCCTAATGATAAATATGATTTCTATAAGAGGAGGAAAAACTAATGGTCAGTGCAACTGTGTCATTACTGATACCATCCGGACGGGGTTTAAAATGTATTGCTTATATTCTATGATGACGAATGAAAAGGTTACTTACCTGATACTATACTACAATGAAACTACAGGGACAAGCCCAGTAGTCCAAACAATCCAAATATTACCCCTTGATTTGAAGACAAAGGCCCAAACGACAATAACTTCGAGTGAGAAACGTACAAACATCACATACACAAATACAAGCACCAACTCATATCACACAACTGATACATAATTGGATTATTGCCCTGGAACGGTCAGTGAACCAAGAATTCACTGGAACAAGAGTCCACTGGGGGCTTAAACTAGTTAGTATGGCCATAACCTCACACTTGTGAGACGGTTAAGCCGGGATCAAACTTGACAAAAGCAGGTTCATCTCTGGGGTCTCGTATGTACATAAGGCAGACAGGATGTCTAACAAATGATTGAATGTTTTGATGGGCGTTTCAGCGCCAGGAGAATCCGTGAAATATTTCGGAATAAAAAGGTCAATTATTGATGCCATCTTTATCAGAATGTCTCCCTGACATTACTGATTCATAAATACCTGCCAAATACCTGTTCTAGAAATATGTAGATTATAAGAAATCCAATTTCAAATAAATATTTCCTAAGCGAATTCAGGCCGCGAGAAAACCGTTTCGAATTTCATGGGAATTTATATGACCCATAGAACGTTTAAACAACAAGCAACATTTGGCTGAACATATTTCATTGAAGCCATATGCAGGCCAAATCGTTCCTATGTTCAACAACATGTTTAAGCCAACACTCTCTTTTTTGTTTAACAAAACAATATGTTCACAAAAACAGAGGAGAAAATAAAACAATATGCATTGTACAAATAAACATTTCAACGTCATGACAACTTACAGTTGATTGCAGATGTTATCAACGAGTATCTAAAGCATTAGATGAACGTTTTTTATTACGATGATGCCATTTTCACGTAATAGTTTATTGATTTTAGTTGGGAACTGCAGGTGCAACCGTGCTTTGGGCTTATCAATGTAATCTATATTTTAAGAGTTTAAAATTCATCGATCTTTGGTAAGTTTTAATGATTTCAATCGATAAACAGATCTGATAATGTCAGCTATTTTGAGAAAAAACAATGTTGAGGTTATGCAGATTGTCTATAAGTCATGCGAGAACGAAAATTGAACTACATTCTGTATCAGAATCACCACGTGACTAAAAGGCAAAGTGATAAAACCATGACAGATTAATCTGAATCAAAGGCCTATATTCCATTTTGACTTACGTTCGAGCACAAAATCTTATCTTTCATATCTTAGTTAATTATAAACATGTATCAGTCCTTTTCACCAAAGAAGTGTGATCTAAGTATCATTTGTTAATGACAATACAATAATCAACACACCATTACGCTTCTCTGGAAGCTTGTTTGTTTTAAAGACATAAACCATACAAGTCAGATGGAGCTTAACATATACTTAATTGTCTAACCCAGAAAAAATATTACTTTTTGTTTTCTCTTTTTTGCGACATATTTACCGGGTAGGTAATCAACATGGCTTCAATTAAAATAGTTCCAGGGCTTAAAATCTTAAAATGTGTCTGATACTAGGAAGAAAAAATATTAAACACATTTAATGAAGTCAATCACATTTTCAAACTAATACTTGGGTGAAAAACGAGCTAAGTCTTAGCGTTAAAGAATATGTCAATTTCATTGTTGTGCTCTTGCCAATTTCTGTCAACATATATCGTCCAATCCATTCTACAGAACTTGTATGTTTATCAATATTGTACAAACCGCCCTGATTCAAATTGCAGCTAGCATCGTTTTTAAACAGCCGCTATATGTTACAGATGCCACTAGATTTTCAAACATTTATTTGTAATTCGGTGAGTGAAAGAGTGAATAGAAAATGGCATGTCAAACACTGAATGCGCTTGATGAATATGTGTGTCTTCCGCTGTGGCCAATGTAAGTTGTAACATTTTCATGAAGTATATTGATAAGAAATTTGAAGTGACATATTTATTTTGCAAAAAAAACATTGTACGCAAGAAAACACAGCAATGTTAATCATCATCAACACCATCTACATACTGTTCGCTGATAAATATGCCAGCTACATATCCAAAAGACTATCACCAACGACTGTGATAGTTATTAAATCCAGGGAATGCCATTTCAAATCAAATGGTAAAACCCTCCAAGAACCAAGAAAAATAAAATGATAACACCTCGATATTTTAATCTATAGATATAAAAACGGAATAAAAAATCGATTAAATAAAATTATTTATATCATGATATCAATAATGTAATAATATTTTGAACCTCACCTTACCTATCATATCATTATTTGTAATATAAGCTACAATTATAATAATAATTATACTTAAGTTATCATGACATCGTTTAATTCATCTCATTGTTTGCGCAGTTTGAGAGAAGATGAAAACAGTAGATTTTAGAATTGATATTCCGTAACACTGACGATATTATATCCGACATATGAACAGGCGTTATCTATTTCGAGACTTTTGAAAGTTCATAGAGTACAACAAGAAATTCAAATGATGTACTGTTTTCCTTGCATTTGTGTTTTGAAAGTACATCTTTGTGGCATAACAAACATAATTATAAAGCATACTATCAGGTTTAAGTGCTCCTTTTATAGTGTTTAGTACATTTGAATCACATATCGGATTGCCATAGCACTCATAAAACAATTATAAAGTTATGGTTGAATAGTCCTAAACAGCGCGGAACGTTCACATCGGATACAAAACGTCTTCTTCTCATCAGTATCGTTAATTAAAATGCATTCCCCAACGATTAGTTTACACTTTTTTTTTTCAAATCCCGTGATCATTATTTCCTAAAATAGATCAAAGGTTCTATATCCAGAGCATCAATGAGCATAATAATTGTCACATAATGCTACTGTTTAATTAACTTGTTGTTATTAACTTATATTAAACAACAGCCGTTCGAATGTTAGTTCTTTATTGTTCAACGTTCTTCCTAAGTATAATAATCAGTATATAATACAGCATGACATTTAAGGTAATCCCACATCCTAACTGCCGTCCATTAAGGACCCAAGGCCGCTTTCCATGCCTTGCCTAACCCTCCTGTTTTTACATCCAAAATCATCTCTCTTATACTAATTTGGGTCTAAATATGACAGCTTTACAGCCCAAGGAATACACGTTTTTGTAATTAACATGACCATTTTGTACATTTGTACCAGGTCGACTGTCAACCACTTTCATATTCAAATGACAATCAAATATGCCCTACATTACTAAACATACAGTATGTAGACACATATCCATTTAATTAAATCTTAATTATATCTTAAATATAACGTATTACGTCACATAATTGAAAGGTATGAAATCTCGAACCTGTGTCAGGTTATAAGAACCGAAAGTAAATCAGGTACTTTTTTGAATTGGCACGGCATTCGGTTGATTACGGTTCTGCCATTGAAAGCAAAACAAACTTGTAGCGTACTAGAACTATTAAAAATATTTGTCTGTTACACTACTTTTAGCGAGAATATATTTAGTCTGTGCTGTATTAAAACTAACTGGGATAACCTAGTTGAACATCGAAGAAAATAAGCTATGTTATAAATATGACTCCTGTCCTAAACAGAACATCTTTATGTCATGTTTTTAACAACACAAAATCAATAAAATGATACGCCTTTCTAATATATACATATATTCTCCTTGGTTATTTTAGGAACCCGTCTGACTGCTGTAAGTTTATTAGTTAAGTGTATGTAATTGGCAATCAATTAACATAATGATGCGGAAAACAAATTGATTATTAAAGTTGAACATCTTTCTTTATGCTGGGATTGTTAAATAACATGAGTTTATGTTCTGCTTTTTTGAAGTACCAGGGTTTTAAATACCTAGAATACGCTACCTTTAGTGCAACTTTCTTAATGTAAAAATCGCAGTTTACTAATTACCCTCACCCGACTCTTAATTGTTAATACTTCTTGCATACTCTTTGTTTTTTTCTTTTCAAATTTTCACTTTTCATAAGAAATGCCATGCGTCCGATGGCTGTAACAACACTTCATTTTAATACTTCCCACAGAGGGGTTTATCATTTAGGCGGGAGACAATTCCTCTGACTGAATTAACAGCGCTCTTGCGTTACTCAGACTGTTGAATAATGTTTAAACTTTTAATTGGCAACGGTCATATTGTGTCTTCAAGTCGATATTACGGGAAGCATCATTAATTGTGCCATCTATCATATCGTTCGCAGAAACATATTTCAATATGAGCACCAATTAAATGTATATCATATATGATAGTTTCAATTTTGTGCAAGCCATCGTGCTCAATATCTGCCATATAAACAATCGATGTTAGAATGCTCATTATAGTCCTAAACCATAGACAACATATTTCAAGCACATTAACAAGATCTTACTTTGCCGCTTGTTTTATATTTTGACACACGTCGAAGGCCTAACACTTTCCTGATAGCGGATGATTCAGTCAACACCAGGCCCCAATATCAAGAAAATACGCAAGTCAAATCTCAATTTCAATCTCAACTCATTTTACCACATAAAAGACATAGTAATTTTAAAAATCCTATGTCGTTTATACTTTTTAAAACGTATTTTCTCATAGAATGTGTTATTGACAATGACTGCATCGTATCTTTGAAAAGTATTTGCATTAGGTGCTCTGAATTGTTTCCCTCCGTCTGCAGATAGAGTTGGGATCTCTAAACATTGAAGTACTTGGGGTTTACCTTTTCGTTTATTATTATTATTATTTGTTTTATTGATAAGTTTCCTCAAGTTAATGCATACTTTGATAAGATTTATCTTTTGCGTTTTATCTTTATTAAGGATTGTTGGGATTAGAGTGAGGTTTGTGCACATAAACTGTACATTTAACTGACCTTTCCAATGCGGTACCTAACAATTCTTGATAAACATACCAATTATATATATATATATATAATAGTATACTATATATATATATATATATATATATATATATATATATATATATATATATATATATATATATATATATATATATATATATATACAAATTCAACCTTTGGGACATTTTGCCTATTTGAACAACCTTTGGAAGACATTATCATTACATGCTATATATCCTATAATAATATATCCTTTGCATATTCCTTCATAAAATATGCATAATTAAATGTAGTAAAGCATAATTAATGATGTTTTTTTCCCAAAATACTAGCCATCGAGAATATACAATTTTTGACTGTCGCCTAAAGGTAAAGCGCCGGATGTTCATGAAAAAGTACAACCTTTGGGAGAAGTACCCCAAATGTTGTACTGTATATGTCGCCGAAAGGTTCAATATTATATATAATGTAATTTGACTACTTAACTCAGCCGGTAGAGTGGTCTGAATGTTTCGCGGCAGACCCCGTTCGAATGTTTTAGTCCTACTGACAACGTTAAGATGCCAGTTCGGTAACCATGATTTATGTAACCATCTCCTCAATCCTTTCATTATATTGTCAAATTATTATTTCTTGCATTTTATTTGCTGTGTTCATAACAATATATGAAGCTAATTTTAATTTAAAGTCGGGCTAGGTTGTGATCTTACTCTCACAATAAGACGAAGATTTATGAACCTTAATAAACAATACAACAAAATATATGCCATTATTAATAAACCACATACATGTTGTTTGTCCAATGACATGCTCTATTGCCATATTCATCATTGCATTACTCTTGTAAAAAAGCAGCATTGTTTGCACTTATGACTGGGTTGCTGAATTGCTTCAACCACCAGTTGGTGTGTAAGCCTTTTTAAACTCGCACTCGGGCCTTGCCCATTCGACGAGTGCTCTGGTAAGAGTGTTAGTTATCTAAAATAATTCAAGAATGGTGCACAGACACAATAAAACCCTGGTTTGAGCTAATCCAATTCCTTGACGTGCCGCAAAATATAGACTGTCACACGGGACCCCGATTAACGTCCATCCCGGAAGATGATTAGTATATAAGTGTTGCGGTTGGGAATAGAAACTGCTGTCCCTGGATTGACTAGTGTGACACAAGACCACGGAACCACCCGGAAAACGTTGACAATCTATTAACCGTGTATTTCGGTATTTTCTCCCTATATATGGCGATACCGATGAGCAATGCGATAGTTGTCGGAATAAATCCTCCGGCGGGATTATGTATGCCAAAAACGTGCCCTGGTATCCAAACGCGTAGTTAGCAGCTAGCCTATTTCATTTTCGTGAGCTGGAAGAACATCAATACTTATGAAACGGGTATAAAAATTACAAGTTATTATGACTATATGCAAAATGCAGCATGAATGACTCATTTAATAATAGTTTAATACGAAAAGTTGAAATTGTTGTGTATGATGTCCACATCCTGTTATGACAATGCCAAAACGATTGTCTGATTGAGGGTCAGACATCGACGGCCCTATACTTGGAGGAAGAATTGACGATTGGATTTTAAATATGTCTCTGGTGTAATGTTGTCTGCGATTGCATACGTTTTCTTCTCAGACTTAAACAGACGTGTCGTTGCAAACCCGCTGTTCCTTTATTTTAAATAACAAATAGAAACCACTCTTCGCTAATATCTACCGTTATGGCATTCCTTAAAACACCTAGTGCACGTGCGTTTTCAAAATCATTTCAGAACTGAAAAAGAGTGAAATCTATATACATTGTTAATTTATTATGTTTTCAATTTGAAAAAAAAACTGAAATGCTATGAATATATGTAAGTTTCACTTGTATCTGTTTGATTGTTAAACCAATCGAAATAATTATGTGAGGTTTTTTTCCAAGAAAATAATGACTGCAAAACAAATCAGTAACGTATTATTTCACTTGAGAAACAACCACCAGAAACCATACAGTAAAATTACACTAAGAAAAATGATTTGTTTTAATGAATGTAGTGCAGTTAATCTCTAAAAAAATATTTAAAGGTGCACTTGACAATTATTCTTAAATATTTGATACATTATAAAAGCGGTTACAGCAGGCGAGAAAATGCACAATATAAGATTATAAGTATCTCCCATGGCCGAGAGTGTAAGATAGGTTCATTCCGACCCGAGCGTAGAGTGTTTTGCGGAAACGAGGTTTACCGAGTTTCCGCAAAACACCCTGCGCGAGGGTCGGGATGAACCTAACTTACACGAGCGGCTATGGTAGATGCTATTTCTCCCACCTCAGTAAAACAAAATTAAGTAAAATGTATTTTTTGCTGGAACTCTTTTGTGCTTAGTGAAAATAATTGCGTATGAATATGCGATAGCACGTGGTTGTCATGGATATGCGCGCAATGATCCAGTTAATGTAAATAGTCTAATCGGTTATTTTAAATAGTTCTAAGGAGAATGAAGCATTTTTCTTGAATGGTGCTTGAAAACTGTTTGCAGTTTGGTGACATTTGAAGCGAGAAATAATTAATTAGCGTTCTAAATATTACCATAAGACAAGATTTCCTTGATGCTACTGACGACAGTCTTCAACAAGGGAGGTAATTACAATGTTGTGACCATTAAAAAGGAGTTCCATACGGGCATTTTATCTTCGCCCGTGGGCTAAGATAAGAATATCTAACATGGTTAAATTATTGGATCTACTTATCTGAGGTGGGAGAAAAGAAGGTACAACACTCGCCCCAGGCGGTAGATCCTGACGCAAGGCCAAGACTGTCTGTACATCATCTTTCCGCGTATCTATACCCCATTTAAACACAGCGACACACGAACATTCCCTAGATTGAATATCAAATTGATATTGCCACTAACCGTTTTTTTCTTGAATCCATCGTGTATGCGGTCGAACAACTTCTTCCTTGTGTCGATCACTTTGTGGTTAATAAAGGTGATATGGTGCCCCTCTTTCCCATTTCTAACCTACGCCCCTTAGAAGGGGTTTACATACTTAATTATTATACGGCTCCAGACATTAATTAAGTAGAATTGTATTTTAAACATTGGCATAACACATGTAAATGGGGGGTAGACGATGTATAACAAATATAAGATATTTTGAACGTTTGCGATTCAAAGATTCATTTAAATATGTATCAAAATGAATCTAGGAACAATTTAATTTATTCAAAAATGGTTCTTATATAGTTTTCCCATCAATTTATAGAAATTATTTCAATTACAAATCGAACTTCAGTTTTCCAGACATACTCATTCGTTTCACGATGTCCCCCCCAGAGGAGTCCGACTGCAAATATTAATTGTTCAGATATTAAGAATGTGTTCATTGGTTGCACAACACCTAGTTTAGTTTAAACTCTTTTTACTAATTTGTGGGATTATATTGTTCCTGAAACAATTCTTAGTCAGTAAAACATTTAAAATTGGTTATTTTGTTTTGTATTCGAATAACAAGGGACCACATAAATCCGCTGGCGACTTTTGGACACCAAATAACTGGGGGTTGACGTTTTCACTTAAACCCAGGTTATGGTTACACCATAGAAGTCGAGACAACCGTTGAAGTATAAAAAAAACACGAAAAGAATGAGGTCACAGGAGCGGAATTTTATACAGGATAATGAGGCCTAAATTGAAATTGATTCGACTTTTTTTTATTGAAATCCCTGTAACGGAAAAAGATTTATCACAAGTTTAGAAAAGTCCTCGGTACACACAGAACATAATGCTTGACAAACCTATTGACTATTTGACATACGATTTTGTTTTATTTTCACTGACGAAGAGGTGTATCACTGTTATATTATTGAAAGGCATTTACTGCATGTTTTAAAGACTAATTAACACATAACAAACACTTTGCAAACACGTCAGTAAATGTAAAGTTGTGTTTATGTAAGGTTTATTCGTGTTTCTTAACATGACTTTTACCTCAATTATACACCAATGATATATCTAAATCAATACGTTGAATAAATAACTGAGTCGGAAATAAAAACGTATGTTTTATAATCATCAAGGTTTAATCGAAATCCTAATTTAATTTACATGGAAAAGAGCTTTCATATGGAATACGTTTAAGCGACATACAATATACATGGATTTTTATTACTTCTTCAGGAAGGATCGCTTAAGATCATATCGTTCTTTACATGAAGCTTACAAAGGCCATTTTTCCTGCAACAAAACAGAGGGAAGAACAGAACAATAACACTAACATAATTTTACGGAATATTTACATTTGTTTGAATTGTATTCATAATCTTTTTAAGTTCTTAACCAGACGACTTACACTGAGCAGAGATTATCGGTTGAAAATTCAAAACAATTTGTACTTTTGGGACACATAAATTTGCATAGGTCCTTAAGTACGAATGTCCTGAAAATCTTGTGACAAGCATATCATCAACTTGACGTAAGAACGTGAAGGATTCTGTATTTAAGACACAACCGTTTCATTCATTGGCAGGTATATTGTCCTTAAGTCTATAATAAATTCATATAGTGTACTAGATGCCATTTTTTCTAAATCGAACAACTTATAAAATATTCAGTGGTTCACATATATTTTACTGTTTGAAATTATGAAATAAAACGAAAAGGACTTTATGGACTTATGCATGGCATAAAGAACGATATATTAATCAGCTTTTAACACTACCGAGCCCGGTAAACAAACACTTATTATTACAATTATTTTGATGATATATTATCCACGTTGTGATGACAAAAAAAAAAAAAATTCTTTTCTGTTTTTTGTTTTCGTTTTTACATGAAAGGATGAGGTATTTCAGAGTATGATTTTACAAATCGGTCTAACCATAAACAATTAAATACATGTCACCACAAAAACATAACGTCAAATGAACAAACGCATCAAGAAAATAAAGTATATCCAGCGAAAAAGAGCATACATTGAACTATGGGCGACATGTTTATGTCTAGATAGTCAAGTATGGGTAATAATTACCTCGTACTTGAATACTTAATTAGAAAACAATCGAACGCGGGCCGTTTGAAAAACAAAAACAAACAAAAAAAAACAAACAAAAACAACATAAATATGTAGATAAACATTTGAAAAAACAACTAGAAAAATAAATTAATACAAAATGTCAACATATTCTTTGGTAATGAAGAAGTTTTAGAATTCAGATAGTAGTGAGGCAACTTGGAATTCAACAACAAAGAGGTTAGTTCACATTGTTATATATGTATGCACACTGGACGAAACGTCCTGATCTCAGAACACTCTCTTGCCAATGAACTGTCCGCGAGTCTTACTCATCCTTTAAAAATATCAAAGTTACCGTACTCTAGCTTTTACATTTTTAAGACACGCATGCTATCCAATTTCTAAATTACAACAAGTCAAGACCAATGAAAAAAAAACTCATTTGGCAAATTTCCCACAAACAAATGGGATTAACCCACCCCCTTGGCCTCAGAAATATGTTTCAGTCACACTTGGGGCTGTGACGGAGTCAAGCAATAACGCAGCCTCTATGGGGTGCGGGGAGACCTTTATAAACTCAACAACGGCAATAATACACGCCAAGTGGCGACATGTCAAGCCCGCTAAATAAGCTTCAGACAAAGTCAGAATATTTTCCATGTTATTGCAACACAGACATACATGGAGTTCAACAGTAAGACGAAAACTATTTATATTTAGTATGATATATTATTTGGTAACGTTCAACTTGGAAAATTAAAAAAAAAATCGAACATCTCAAATGATTGTGTACTTAATTAATTAATGTTTCAATAGTACTGTTTCAAATGTTGACCTCTCAGTGTTACCTTCAGGCCTGGCTGATGTGTGTGCTACGTCGCCTAATAATTGTGAAACCGTTTTGAAAATCCTACTATGTATAATCAATACAGCCAGGACAATGTTTTCTCAGGATCGATTGATGTACTTACGTTTTGTTGAAAATCCTTGTATACATGGTAAAGTTTCAACCCGGACTAAGTTCAGTCAAAATAAGTTATATCAACAGTATTCATTTTGATATTTAACTAGTATTGTGTCCTTGACATTTGACGTACAAATCATTGCTGTGCGTTCATACCGCTTGTAGGCTCGTACTTCGGCGGGATTCCGATCGTTCAATCCTCATAAACAGACAGAAAAAAAGGTACATACATTATCACTACGAAATCGTGGCTTAATAAAATCAATCTCTATTAACAGGACAGAATAGACCATTCCGAAACAACAGTTTTTCTTAAAATCCGCTTTTCTACGATCATCATAATTATCAAATCACTATTGAACCCATGGACAAATCCCGCCAAATATGAGATACTGCGATGACCGTGATAGTATGCAACTGACTGGTATGTTTTGCCTATTAACCGAAAATAGTAATCTAATATCTACAGCGTGCTTAAAAGATAAAAGAGACATTTAGAAACGTTTAAAATTATAAACATATATATATGTTATAGCACCATTACTAATGCTAACATTTTACTGAAAATAATTCATCTATGCCATATTCTAACATGACACATACTACTCTTACTGACAATATATTTTTCGATCCCTAAACTTTACTGTTAGGCAGAGATAAAATATAAATGTCATGCGTAGGCAATTAAAAAGGCAATTTACTTCTATGTCCTTTTATGTTAAAATGTGTTTACACCTCAGAGGAATAATGAACCCACAAAAACAAAAACAACCAAAAGTAAATAAAAAGCAAAAAAAAAAAAATAACAAATGCGATAACATTAAATGTAAAAACCTGTATGCAAAACTATATTCTTTTTTTAACACAGTAACTTTTCGGTAAAATTTTCTGATCCTAAACAAAACTTTACATTTAGGCAGAGGTAAAATATTCATGTCATTCGTAGGCAATTAAAAAGGCAATTTACGTCTATGTCCTTTAATAATAACAAATGCGATAACAGTAAATATAAAAACCCGTATGCAGAACTGTATTCTTTTCAAACACAGTAAATTTTGTCATCTGGTAAAATAATTTCATGTCTCCCAAAGGTTGTTGCGATGTTACCCAAAGGTCGGATTGTGTTAAACGTTTCGGACACTATATTAAATCATTTTCTTGCTCGACATATGCTACGGGTAACCAATGTCGCATGTGTCAGGTTCAAACATGCAATTTGCATTTTTGTAATGTAATACGAAGTTACAAGAATATGACCTCACCCTACAGTTTGTGGTCCAAGTAGGCTTATAACAGGTCAAAACAAGTCCTGAATTGTGCACAAAGTGACCCCGGTTTCTGCTTGATGCCCTTATAAATACATATTAGGGACATAATATGCACGAAGTGAACAGATAAGGATGTTGCATAATTTGTCGCCCTAGTAAACGTATAAGCTAGAATTGCTAGTCCTTAGCTGAATTTATAGCTATCTCCGCCTACTGGTTATTGTCCTAATAGGCACATGAGAGGGAAATTCCAGTCCGAGCTGAACATTTACTGCTTCCGCCCACTGGTTGTCGCCCTAATAGGCACATCAGAGGAAATTTCCAGTCCTAGACGAAAACCTTTATGTTTATAATAATATATCATTTGATTACGAACAACTTTGAAAAGCAAACAAATCGAACCTCTTAATTTATTATGTACTTAGTTAATGAATGTATCAACAGTACTATTTAACTGTTGACCTCTGAGTGTTACCTTAGGACCTGGCTGATGTGTGCACCACGTCCCCTCATAATGATGAACCTTCATGGCAAAGCCGTTTTGAAAATCCTATTATGAAATATCAAAATACAGCCAGGACAATGGTCGGTCAGGATGGATGGATGTACTCACGTTTTGTTGAAACTCATAGAATGCATTGTTCATCCCGGATTAGCTTCAGTCTAAATAAGTTCTATCAACAGTGTTAGTTTTGATATTTAACCTG